>NC_133300.1:17094508-17466547 GCF_005239225.2 Populus alba | reverse complement strand
TCTGCCTTTCGAGTCGTTTTGCTAGAATCATGTTCACCAAGAGACAGATTTTGCATAAGAAGATGGGTCAACGCCCTTTTCATTAATGCTTGGATAAAATACATTTTTAAAAAATACAACATGCTAATCTCTTTCCTCCATAAACTCCTTAGCCAAAGGTAAAGAAAGCAAAGCGCGGTTCTCAATCTTCCCTAAAAAGGCATCGGTTTCGGCTAGGCTTCGGCGATAGCGAATGATGTCTCCTCCCACATTCCGTGCATTGATTCTAATAATTCGAGCATGTGCAGCAGCTTCATCCATTTGCTCGTCGGTTTTGGTCATTTTTTCTAATGAGCAACATGTTTGTTCTGTTCAAAGCAATGTTGTTGGCGTCGATTCGATCCTTGTGCTTTTCCGTTGCTACTAGCTTCTCGTCCAAAATACTTCGACTTTTCGCGTTCTTTTGTCGAGCTTTATCCTTGCAACTTTTATCTCACTCCTCTTGGCTGCTAACTCCGCTTTATCATCCTCGAATCTCCCTTTTGCTTTCCAACTCTATATATTTCTTATTCAAATCCTTATACCTCTTAATCCTATCCATTAGTTCGAATTGCACTTGCACAAATTTTTCTTGGTAATATTTTGCACTTTCTTGGCAATCGCTAAAGTCCATCTCCATTGCTTCAAGTTCAGAACAACTTTGCATCCAATCCAAACTCAACCCTTTAAGCTCCTTCTCACTCCTTTCCCTAGCAATCTTCTCCTCAACCAACTTTAACTCAAGCTTGGTTATTTTCGCATCTCTAGACTGTATTTGCTCATCTAGAAATGTTCTCCTTTTATCATCTTCTAGCATCATTCCTTCCAACGTCGCCTTGTCCTTTCTGCTCTTGCTCAACTCTATCCTTAGTTTGTCCACTTGCCTTCTCAATTCACCGTTAACCCTCTTTCTTTTGAGGGGTTCCTCTATGGTTTGAGGAGATTTGACTTCTACACGAGGCATGGCTGAAGCAGCTAAATCATCTTCAATATTAACCTCTTTTCCCTTAATAGGCTCCTCTATAGCGCAAGGCATGGCTGAAGCAGCTGAGGCTCTCCATTTTACATATCCTTCGCTCACACTTGGATCTCTCAAACCTTCTATTTCCACCAACACTAGATGCTTCCAATCTTGTTTGATGATCTCCAAAACTTCTTTTGCCATGGGATCTTTGAACAGACCAAAGAATTGAGCAATTCCCATAGTTTCTGGGAACAACTGTATGCCCCCGAATTGTCTTACCACTAAAGTCGGAGCATAACTCACATAACCCGTAATCCCCACCAATGGTACCCAATGCCTTTGTCCACAACTCATTAGGACCTTCGTTGTTGTTACCCATGGTGCTCTCCATTTAAAATCGCTATTAGGTAATCCTTCCAATTATCAACCCAACCCTGGTTGTCTAGATCTCCCCATTCTTCTTCTTCCACAATCTTTAGGGGTTTTTGAGTGAACCACCAAAAATTATTGAAAACAGGTTTCTTTGTTTCGATATGGCTCACCATCCAAATATACAACAGTTGCGTGCAGCATCTCATTGCTCCTTTTCCAGCTTTTCTACAATGGTTAAGTGTCAAAAAATGTTTCGGCTAAGATAGCAACCACTGGATTGATCTGTGTGTTCTCATACTCCACATAAGCAGCGGCGGCCTCCAAGCTTACTAAACCAGTCTGACTTGGGAACAACACAAGGCCAAATATACCTAAGGCAATCAATCTCTCTTTTTCTACTTCTGACTCCTTTTCCAACTCTAGCATCCTCCATTTCAAACCGGTGCCATTCTTTTCCAGAAACTTTTCCAAGTTGGAGATTCTGAGCAGTTTTGACAGCTCAGGGATGATCTTGTCGGATCTCAAAGGAGAATAAATCCGATACAGGTCATTCGGAAACTCGGTCAACAAACCATATTCCTCAATCGTGGGGCACAAGTCCACGCTTCCAAAGGAGAAACATCGGTATTCTGGATCCCAAAAATGAACTAAGGCTCGCACAGCTGGGCTTAAAACTTCTACCTTTGCGATTTCCATCAAACGTCCGTATTTCCTAAAAAATGCATCTTTATCCACATTCTGAAAATGAGTCGTTAACTTGTTCACCTCATTCAATATGCAATTCAGGTTCTTGATTGGCGACATCTTCTTAGCATCGCTTCTAAGGCAGTCTCCTTCAATCAATTGTGACAGTTCAGAATTCTTTCCATACTCTATGGAAGGCTTGGTGATGGTCATTTCGTTCACAAATCCTGCAATTCAAAATGCATGGGGGTTAGTCTTGTTTCGATGCAAAAGATTTATATCGGAACATACACCCTAAGGATAGGTTCTAGTTCTTTTACGTGAGACATAGGGTAGGTTTATTACTAGGTCTCTAAAAGAGGGTCTCTTGCTGTTCCAGTGATCACCCTCGTAAAGGCGATATGGAGGTCCAGCAGATAGTGGGATGGCACGTGTACCAATCACTATCAGTCTAAACACTCAGCAAAGAGTTGGGGTTTACACAAACTTAAGCCTTGACTCAAGTCATAAGGCAAGCTGCTAGTCCCCCACTTAAAACTTAGAGTTACATGTGTGTGCCCTCCAAAACATAATAATAATAATAAAGTGATGCATGACTATGGCATGTATTATAGAATGTAAAAGATATATGCTAAAGCTTTTAAACAAAACATCATAAGAAACCAATAACATATAACATAAACAAACAAACAAAAACAAACAAATCAAGCTTAGTCCTAACATCCCCAGTGGAGTCGCCATTCTGTCACACCCCGTACAAAAATTTATGAAGGCACGACATCGGCTGGTGATTTTCGTTGTGTTCTAAGGATTTGGTTCTTTGGAGTCGCCACCTAGTATTTGGTCACTAGGAACCCTAACTGGTCTTTCAGAAATTCTAAGGCAAGGGACTGGTTGCGTAAAGGGAAGGTACTAGCACCCCTAATACGCCCTACCTAAGGTAAGCTGCTTGGTGTTTGGTTTGCTCTATAGTCTATGGTGTTGGTGTTTTCTAATCCCGTCAACTCGTAAATCGCAAGGAAAAGAGAATAAAAGGAACGAAGAAAATTTCACAATTCCTAAAAAAATTACTTTTCACGGCTCGTAAACCGTGGAGAAAAAAAAAAAAAAAAATTTGAAATATCCTCGATTGCAGCCAAAAGCTTCTTTCAAACATGTGCGTTGATTTATTACTCCCGATAATATTTTGGATGTTCGTCCTTTTAAGGATTTCTTCATCCAAACATTAGCGGTGAACAATAATCACAACTTCTCCTCCCAAAATAAGATTTTTATATTTTTTGGAATATTGGCCAATACCCTTTGGAGTTTTACAAACGGGTTGTAAAATCCACAAATGCAAAAAATGATTTTTGTGTTTAAGAAATCTATGCGAAAACACATTTTCAAAGCTTCCAATATATTTTTTTTTTTTTTAAAAAAAAAAGAACATTCAAAACATGCTAGTGTATTGGCCGTATGCATGAAAACAAAACATTTTTTTTAAAACTCTTTTTTTTTTTTATAACGAAAACAGGTGTTTTTTAAATACTGAAATTATATCCCCATGTTATAAAAAAATCAATGTATATAAAAACAACAATATATTTTTTTTTTACTTTTCAGAAAATTTTTTTTTTTATTTTTTATATATTTTTTTAAAAAATATATATATATATACATCCACATGCATAATATAATAATATAACAAATATAATATAATATATTAATATACTAACTGGGCTGGGCCGGCCCAACTAAATGGGTCTGCCCCAGCCTGAAAGTCGTTGGGCCGAACTCGGCCCGAAAGGGATTGGGCCGAATTCGGCCCAAAAAAAAAAAAAAAAAACTACATGGGTCTGGGCCAACACCGGCCCAGACCGCCGGGTTGGGCCAGAATCCTTCTGGCCCGCCCCACATATCTCTGGGCCAGAAACCATCTGGCCCAGAGAAGAAAAAAAATTACAGCACGGGGGGGAATTATTTTCCCCCCGCGCGCCTCCTGCATGCAGAACGATTCTGCATGCAGGAGGCCAACCGGACTCAGCTTCAGAAGAAAAAAAAAATGCACGGGGAAAAGGATAGTGTACCTGGCGCAGTGGAGGCGACAGCTTACTGGTGGGGCTGCGGTGGAGGCGGTGGCAGCGGCTTAGCTCACGGTGGTTTCCAAGTAAACCGGCGGCGTCCTCCTGCTTTTTGCTTGGTTTTCTCTTCTAAATTTCCCCAGCTTCCAACTTTTCAATCTTCTCTTGTTTCTTTGGATTCTCGTTGGCTCTCTCTCTCCTCGGTTGGGTGTTTCTCTCTCTTCCTCTCTCTCTTCGTTTTTTGTTTTCTTTCCGGTTCCCCCCCTTTTTGTTTTTTTTTTTTTTTTTTTTTTTTTTCATTCTGCTTCTTCTCTATTTATAGGCAATATCGGGGCATGCATGGGGGAACAAGGCGTGCTGGTCGGTCGGTCGGCAGGCGCCGCTGCCAAGGTGCTTCTCTCGGGTTCGGTGGGCGCGGCGGGTGGTCGGGCCATCGGCTTCGGCTTCGGGGGTCCCAAAGTGTGGGGCGTCGGGCCATGGCACGTGAGGAGAGAGGCGGGGACAAAAACCCCGGTTTTCCTCTCCTCTGCTACGCCTGCGGGGGGGAAGAAGAAGAGAAACAGTGCCGTTCAAAACGGCACCGTTTGGTCTTTTTTTTTTTTTTTTTTTTTTTTTTTTTTAAAACGCATGAAACGGCGTCGTTTTGGAGAAAACGCGCCGTTTCAATTAAATTTGGCGCCAGAAATGCGCCAACGTTCACATCAGTCCCCCAATTATTTTTGTTCCTTTCAATTGCGTCCCTGACAGTTTCGGTCTTGTCCGCCAAGTTGGCCGCCTTTTCCACTTTGGTCCTTGGCCTCTAAATTATGCAATTTAGCCCTCAATTGATCAATAAACTTCCAATTTCTTCAATTAGGCCCCTCAATCAACTCCAAACAGCCCCCCTATCTTTGCGCCTTTTCCAAATTGGTCCCTGGTTTCGGATTTTCACAATTAAACCCCTAATTGGCCATTAAACTTCAATATTTATGCAATTAAGCCCCTGATTTGACTTAATAAATTCCTAAAAATCATAATTTGGCCCCAGAACTTTAATTTCTTCAATTTAAAGCCCAAATTGACTTAAAAAATCAATTTTCTTGCAATCAAATCCCCTATAAATCCAATAAAAAATCAATTAAACCCATAAACATCCAAATTTGGGCTTCTCTCCTCAAAAATTCAAAATTTTCTTCTCAATAGGGTTCTCATCCTTCAAGAATATTTTGTCAAAAATCCAATCTTTGTATCTTTATACTCCTTGACCAATTTTCTGACCATTTTCCGAGCGCTTCTGCCTCTTGTCATTTTTCTAACCTTCTTTGGCTATTTATTTTATTTTATTTTTTTACGGGGACCCAAAAATGGGTTACAACAAGCTTAGAGAGGAACCTCCACCTAAAGTGTTGATTGATAAAGTCCAAAGAAACATCCTATCTGATAAACCCAGGGTTACAAAGTTCCCTATCAATTTTTATCCTGAAAATACTGAGGCAGCAGAGGAACCCCCTGCGAAGGATCAACCTGCTAAAACTGATGGAAATGAAGAACAATTGCCTGCTTCTCCACATCATGCTTTAGATAAAGAGGGACCTTGAATTTTACAATCAGCATCAACTACTGACCTCCCAAGTTTCTCATTCAGGTTTCACATCATCAGGGTCATTTTAGGAAATGCCTTTTGCCATATATTTTGATGTGAGGTAGGTGTTGAACTTTTTTAGCTAGAAAGTGAGGAAGTGATGGTTTGTATACTGACTGGGGTTAACTGGCTGTTTTTTGGTTTTGTTTTTGTTTTTTGTCACTAATACAGTTGATTTGCTGAAGATGGTCTGAGTTTGTGTAAAATGATAATATAAATAGATGCATCTCAGGTTCATCAAAATTTTATTTTCTCAATTCGGATCTTGTTATTTCAACATTTAAATTCCAAAGTATGTTTCTTTTCTCTGACATGTTTCTTGGGAATGGATGGTGTTTCTCCAGTATTGGGAGGTATTCATGCATGCATGATATGAAGCAGCAAAATGATCATTGTTATCTGCCGTAATGATGCTTCGATGTGGATGGCTCATGGACTGCCTTTTCACTTTTCTCCAGAGGCAGATGCGGTGCCCCTCATAGTAGCGGCCAGAATCAAAGTAAAAAACTCGCTCCTGAGTTTGATTCAGTCAAATTCTAAATCAAACTCCATTTGTTAGAAAAGGATTTAAATTTTGTTGATTTTGATTTCCTGGTTTATTTCCCTTCCAATTTTCCGGAGCAGATAAACCATGTTCTTCGTCAAAATTGAGATCCGGTCTCTGCAAATATAACTTGCTTGATTCTATAATTATAACCCTGTTTGATTCTTCCAGTCACAGATACAAAGCTCAAAGACATTATCCAGTAGGTTAGCCACGAATTCCAAAATGAAGCCTTACTTTTGACCAGGCTTTTCAGCTTGGTTTTTATTCTTGAAGAGTAGTTTGAAAGAAAGGCATCAGCGTAAATACACTGTTGTACATAGTACCCAGTTGATTTCCCAGAAAAGTACACAGTTGAGCAAAAAGTCAGTACAATCAAAACAAAAGGGAGCCTGGTGCAATTCCAGATCTTACAAACATAAACCTGGAGGTGACAAAGAAACATAAATACTTAACTGGCATCTATCAAGATTCAAAAGGCCAACATAAATACACCAAACGTTAGTGATTATGCAGAAACTATGGATCAATTTTCCGCACCCCTCCCCCGTTTTCAAACTTGAAGCATGCAAACAGAAATGAAACAATCTTCAGTTCTCATTTTTACGCCTTTTCTTGGGAGGACTTTTTGTTTTTGATGTTGCTTTCTCCATGCTTGCAGCATTACCCTCTTTCTGCAGTTAAAATTAAGGAGTAAAAAACAACTCACACAGCAATTGAACAAAAACATACACGTGACAGTAAACAAACAGACAGCCTGTACCCTCTTTTTTAATCTCTTCCTTTGCCGCTGCCGCCCTTTATTTTTCTTTGTTGTTTTACCCTATAAGATGAGTTAAAACTAGTTTATCCACGGGAATATCTGATGTTAAATAAGCCAATCCACTCATTTAGTTTCAAGAAAAAGCAACCTGTGCAAGAGCTAAAGTTCTAGCATGCCTCTCAGCATGTGTCTCCTGGTCCATGTTCTCAATTTCCCCATCACTGTTAAGCATTACCTTCAGCCTATTTTCCTTCATTAACTTCTTAGATCGAGAATGTCTCTACAAACATAAACAAAACTTCACTAATTAATGATGGCTAAAGCTAAATACCAGTTTTGAAAGCTCTGATCTCCATGACAATCAATTTGAAAGTAAAAGCAGTTATTGAAAGTTATTTTCATGCCAAAATGTCATGGTAGTAGTACTTTGACGCAGCCAGCAAGATTCAATGTTTCACACTGAAAGTGGTAGCAAATATATATTTTATATCAACGACTATTGGACATGGATGCTCTAGACCCCATTTTCAAAAAATTGAAAATGATAATATAATAGAAAAATGAATGAAAAAGATATGATTCTGCCATTCAAAATTTATCTAACAGGGGATACAAAAGTGAAGGGCAGGAGGAGAAAAGGGAGCCTAATACATCTACAATGACATTGGAAAGAATAAAAAGAAAAGAACAAAATAATTTATTTGATTGAATAGATATATCATATATAAGTTGCCTTGTCAACTGGTACTGCTTCCTTGCATTTGATTCTAAGTAGTTGGATATAGAATTGTAAACATAAAATTCATTTTCACAACAAAATAGAAACATGCAATGTCTTACCGTAGAATTAAGATGAGCCCTCATAGTCTCCTCTGTCAAACAGATAATTCGAGGGCAGATTCTGCACTTGTAAACTGATTTGCACTTTAATATACAGTCTTGAATATCATCTGGTACTGATTCCTCGTTTGCCTTGATATTAGATTGCTTCTTGCCTATTTTAATGCCAGTAAAGGTTTTTCTGTCATCTTCAGTTTCATCATCTTCATTTACACCATGCCATCATCATGTCAGACATCTCAAAATAATAATCCAAGTTCACACTATGAACAAAAAGCAAGCCTTTTGAATGCAAATTGTTAATTTGTCTGTTACTAACAATTCAAACAGGATGAATTGGTTAGTAACCATCCATAACTACTAAACATCTTAAACTTGAACAAGGGCTCGAAATAGCAGAAAAAAGGTTGCACATGGAATCATAGTAAAATGGAAAATTCAAACCAAAACAATTACCATGGATAGTAAACAAAGGCTGTCAATAATATGACAGTTCCAATTATAACAAATATGAGTTATTTGATCACTTAAAAAAAGCATAGAAGATAATTATCCTCCAAATATGCATGCATATAGCCTTCCTACATAAAAAAATATAAAATCTCAACACAATAAAACCAAATTCTACCTGATGAATCACCGTCAATCGCATTCGCTGAGCTATCCTCACTCTCATAACCTGAAACATATCAATGAATCATAAAAGAAAAGGAAGTGCACCAACAAGCAACATACAGCTCAAAAGGCAAACTTGCAAAAAGAATATCTTTTCAAGAAAACATCTAAACATACAAATTAAATTATACAATGGAATAAAAAATCAAACACAGTTTGCTAGTAATAAACTATCAGAGTGACTACCCAAAATCAATTCTTTTCTATAAAGACCAAAACCTTTCAACTAATATTCACAATCTAAATCAGACCCACTAACCAAAATTGAGTAAACTGGATAATTAACAAACAAACAAAAACCTGATGATGATGATGATGAAGCCTCTGATTCATTGTCCTCTTTTGGTTCAGCAAGTGTATCACCATCCTCTGATTCACTGTTTTCCTCTGGTTCAGTGACTACATCATCCTCTGATTTTCCAGAAGCCTCAGCTTCAGAATCCGAAGAAGAGGATGAATCAGAGGAAGCTTCATCTTTCTCTCCATGCTCTGCTTTAAAAAATCTCCTCTTGATCATGTTTTTTTTTCTAATAGCAGGCAGTTATGGTTAGTCAAATTGAATAAAAAGGAATGGGATTAGAAAAACAGGAGTGTAAAAACAGAGAAAGGGAGATTAAAGAATCTGAGAGAAAGAGAGAGAGAGAAGTAAACTTACATGGGAATTTAATGACAAGCAGGCGACGGCTTGCTTGCGAAGAGACAGGGTTTTGGGTTTAAGAGGTGGAAGTGAGAGAGAGAAGAGTTCGGGTCTGGTAAGAAACCCGGCCCGGTATTGGTCATAGACCATTTTCGAAGACTTTCTATTTTTTTCTTTAAATACTATTAAAAGATATGTTAATCTCTGTTTGATAATTTACATCATTTACTGAAGATATTATGAATTATTTAATAAAATGTACATTATATATTACAGAATCTCTTCTTCTTCCTCTCCTTTTTGTAGTATTTTTTCATCTTCTTATTATTTTAAACCAAATATTAAAAGGATTTAAGAAAAAATTAAATTTAAAGATTAACTACGACATGTATTAAACAATATTATTTAATAAATGATGAAGTAAGAATAATAAATTGTGGGATGGGAATAATATTTTTTTTATGGTTTAAAGAATTATTTTAAAAAGGAAAATGTTTCCTATTTCTACTTTTCCTTCTTTTTTTTCTTTGTTTAATGTGAAAACTTAAAAAGCCCGCTGCAAAGAGAAAAAAAAAAAGCCATGAAAATATATGTTAATATTATTGGCCATGCTCAGGTACCAAAGAAGTTAAACTCAAAATTAAAATAATATTTGATACTTAGTAACAATTATTTTTTAAAGTATATATATATATATATATTTAAGTGGTTGAAGTGGCTTCTTGGAGCCTATCTGAACCTCTGTGCTTTGCAAGTTCTATTCCGATTCTTCCTGGAAGACTGTTTGCAGAATCTTCAGCTTCAATTTTCTTTCATTAGCAACATCGTAGCCTTTGTTTTGCTAGCTATCATGTTAGATGTTTAGGTGTTCTCTAGTCATTGCCTAGGTTAAGTCCTAAAACTTGCTGATTAAAAAACTACCATTTTGGTTCGAGCTCTAAGTTGCTCATATGATGGCTACTGAAAGCTTACATGGTCGTTAACTTCAGGGCTCGTGGGATTAGTCGAGGTGCGCGCAAGTTGGCCCGGACACCCTCATTAAACTAAAAAAAAAAAAAAACTACCATTTTGATTTTTTTTCTTAAGTGAAACCATGTGTTGCTAGATATATGTATTGTTTTAGAAATGGTTAAATTAATTAGGTCATATGAGAATAATTTTTATATAATTTAATTTTAAATTTAAGTTAGACAAATAATAAGTTAGAATTTTTCAAATTTAACACTATATTAAATTTGATGGTAATATCAAAGATTTCTTCATAACTTTTATATATAATTTATACTTTTATATTATTATTAAATTTAATATAGTTACACCCCGTGAAATTCAAACTCATTCGATGTAAAATTTGACTCAATAGTTAACTTAATAATTTTATCAAGATTAACTTTTAATTTTTTTAAATGTTATTATTTTAATAAATCAAAATAAAGTTATAGTAATTTAACTAACTTGTAACCCGCTAATCATCCTTCTTGAACTATGTTTTTTTATGATAAAATTTCATTATGAAAAACATGTAAAACATCTTTCCAAAATTTTCACTACAGCTTTTCTACTCTTTTTTCTAGCCTAATGATTTTGCTTTACAAAAATGACCTTACATATTTTATCTAATGACAAATATATCCTATCATATGTATTCCGTTCTACGCTCCAGCTTTCCTTAATGTCCAGCCGACACACTTCTCCATTCTCCACCGTCTGGATCCTCCTATCTTGCACCACTCCACGTTCTTGAAGGTATTCCCATCTTTTGTTCCTGTTTTTTGTTGAGTTTTTTTTAGAAATAAAATGGTTTTTTCTTTTAATTTCAATCTGATTCTTGGATTGGCTGCTCGAATCTTTTCAAATTGGCTAGCTTACTCAGTTCTTCACCATTCTCCACCATTCTCCACCATTTGGATCATCCTATACTTGCATCAGTCCAAGTTCTTGAAGGTACAATCCCTATCCTTCGCTCTTGTTTTCTGTTGGGTTTTTGTCAAATTGAAATGGGTTTTGTAGACACCGGAGCACATATGCATCGGTACTCTTAGGATCTTATGGTCAAGCCTCATACAGTACTTGTAACTCCTTTCTCTTGATTTCTAGTGTCATCTGTATGAAAACTTTGTTGAGATTGCTCTTATGAACTACCAATCTGTATCTGTGCAAGGAAAGGGAGGCAAGGGTAGTCAGTACAGTGAGTCCAAATTTGAATGACCTCGGCTCGGGGTTACATTTTTAGATACACAATTCCATTTTTTTGTGAAGAAAAAAAGCTAACACCCTAGATGAGCACAGAAAGTTCGTATCATCAAAATAGAATATCTAAAAATAATATTTTTGAAACATATAACTTCACTTATTTAATTGGTTTGTAATTTGGTCCACAAAAATGAAAAGAGGGCTTATTTAATTGTCGCATTCCTTTGGATATTAAGGAATAAATACCAATTGATATTGACAAATACCATTAGATTTGAATCTTGTGGGTTCTTTATATTAATTTATCCAAATATAATGATTCAATTTAAATCATCATTTTGCATATGTTAGAATTCTAGACTGATATCTTATATATATGATACGTAAAAACTTGGAGCCAATTAAATTGTAAATTAGGAGGAATTTTGGTTCTAGCTTATTCGAAAGACTTGCATGAGCATCTGTTATGTAGCTTGCATATATGGCATTAGATTAGGGCATATGAGCTACACATTAGATACAAGAAAATCAAACAGTAATTTTAGTATTTTGGATTACTCTTTGAAAATTTGGGTAATCGGTTGCCAACAAATGAATTCACTGCGCGTTGATATTCATCAAAAGTTAATGGATCCATAAACCTACAAAATTGTAACATAATTCTAAGGTGAGAGTCATGAATAAATTAATGTGGTTCTTAAAGGCCACACATGAAAATTAACCAAAATACCGAGAGTAATTCTAATTTTATATAGGGAGAAAATGTCAACATTATAGCATTCAACATAATTGGCTCCATGTTTGTCACTCTAAATGCAAACTATAGACTAAACTGACATGTGCATTTGTAGATCATATTCATGTCATGGCATGCGTTTTTTTTTGTTCTTAAGAGATGACATGTGTGATTGATAATGTAATAATTCACATTGTTATAATATTTTATTTGATGTTTAGATGGGGGGACATAATAATGTTATTACCGGAGAAGATATGAGATGGCCTGAAAAAAATGAGGATGCTTTTTTGGCAATTTTATTTGAGAGAGTCAAAAGGCATCCAAATGGAACACCTAGTTTTAAGCAAGTGGATTGGAATGAGATAGATGAGGAATTATTTTCAGTTATTGGGCAAAAATATGGAGCAGAAAGATTGCAAGGAAAGTACAACCGCCTAAGATTGAAACATCGTCAATTTTCTGACTTGATAAGTCATACTGGAGTTACATATAGTTCAAGCTCAAATCAAGTATATGCCACAGAAGAAGTTTGGAAAATGTTTAAGAAGGTACTGGATTATTTTATTATTGTTTTCTAGTAGAAAACCTTAGCAGTAATACTTTTTATGATTTCAAACTTATTCATACAATGCATCTAATTTAAATTGCAGAAGCATAAGAACTATATCACATTTAAATCAAAGGGATGCCGCAATTATGAAATGCTTGGTCAAATATTTAATAATTCTTCTACCCATCATGCATCTACTCAATTACCTCTTAACTCTGATGGAAATCACCAAAATGAGGAACAGTTTTTTAGCCAAGGGGTTCATGTCATTGAAGGAGAAAAGTCTTGTGCTGGGAGTTCTAGAGGAAAACGTCCAATTGATGACTATTTAGCTGGCTGCAATTGTGTCAACAAGGAAGCCAAGCTTGAAAAATTTGATTTCTGTTTGGAAATTCTGGCATCTTCTCTAAGTGCTAGAGCTGAAAGAGATTTAGCTAAAGCAAAAATGTATAAAGAAATGCCCCATCAAGCTACAAGTGCTCCATACTCAATCGATGAGTGCATGGATGAACTGGAGAATCTTGATGATGTATCTGATACTTCTTATATCAAAGCTCTTGAAAAGTTTAAAGATCCGGATTGGAGAATAATGTTTGTGAAAATGTCCCTTGTTAGAAAGAAGTCTTGGCTCAAGAGCCTAGAATGAAAGCTGTAAATGGAGTAGAAAATTGGAAAATGGAACATTTCAGTTAGAGTTAGAACACTTTCTGTAATTTTTATAGAAGCTAGTTTCCATGGTATGTGCTCTGTACATGATATGTTTTCCCAATCCAAATGAGTGGATGATAATATATAAGGAGCTATTTTTCAATAGCTTAGATTATATTTACTTATTTTTTTGATTTTTTTTCTTATTTAATTAATGACTTCTAAATCAATTATTCTATCAATCTAATTCTTAAAATATGATTATATACTTATAAGCCAAAGTAAGAAATCCCCAACTTTTTAAAAATATCATAAATTTAGTACTTAATCACTAAAAATGCTTCCTTGTTAGCGATTTTTTAAAACTATATTATATCATAAATTGTTTTTTCTTATATCAAAATATAGCTATATAGTTTTGTTAATAATAATATTTGATAGTTTGTTTTTAAACAATAAATGATCTCAAATTATACCCTTACTTTTACTTCATAGACCGTAAACTGTAGGGGTGAGCAGAAAAAACCGAGAAAATTGAAAAAAAAAATTGAAAAAACTGAATCATAAAAAAAAACCTATTAAAATTTTGAAAAAAAACGACCAGTTTGATTTCGGTTTTATAAGTTTAAAATTGAACCGAACTGAAGCAAAACCGGAAATAAAACGAGCCAAACCAGAAAAAACTGAGCTAAAATAAAAAAAATTATTTTGATGTGCTGATATAAAAAATAATTTTTTAAAAAATAAAAAATATTATTGATATGTATTTTAACACGAAAAATTATTTGAAAAGTAACTGTAACTACACTGCCAAATAAACTCTAAACTGGTGATAAATTCAGTTACCCTACCCAATTATGCTTATTTTTTTTAAAGGAACTTAATTTTAATTGATCTACAAACTGATTCAAAATATATTTTTTTATTAATGAATAAGGTTCTATATTCACAATTACAAATGAATAATCATAACAGCTCAAGACTCAATAAAATTATAAAAAATGAAAAAAAATTATGATTAAGTAATTGATTCAGAAGTTGATATTGGACTTGATATTTCAACTAAATGGTCCCAGCAAGATCCATTTACAACTTCATTAGAGCTGTAAAATAGAATTAACAAAACTTTGAGAAAATCACTATAGGAAAAGATCCATATCGACTGAATATCAAATTTTTTGCTGCAAAAACTTTTTAATCTCACATCCAAACTATAGATAAGCCCGGTCCAACGGCCTCAGAAATTAACAAAGACCAAATAAAATATTCGGTTTTCTTTTTGCTAAAACCGATTTAAAACCCGAAAATCTAAACTCAATTTGGGTCGGGTTTGGAACCAAATTTGTTGAAAGTGTACCCGATTGCGCACTCCAGCATGAGGCCAAGGCCAGCCAGGCCAACGAATATTAAAACCCCAAAAGTGGACCGTAAAACCCCCCGTCCCATCAAAATCTCCACAAACGGAAAATGGCGGAGGAACCGGGCACCGCACCTGGGTCCGGCTGCCGGACAGTGAAGGAATGCGAAGATATGATTCGACGGAGTCTCCGGAGTAAAATTTCCAAATCCTTTAATTTCTCCTCATCTTCATAAATCTCATCAGGGTTCAGGTTTAGGGTTTTTCCAATTTGTAGCTTAAATTGGGTATCTGCCACTTTGTCTGGCACTGTAATTTATTTTTGAATATTGTTTACTGACTTTCCTGTTAATTTTGTTTTGGTTTTGTAATTTATAGCTCCAATGGTGAGATTTTTGAGGGAGAATTTGGAGAAAGCAGGGTGTGGTGTTAGTGAAAATTTCTTCAAGGCTGTTAATTGTGATAGGAGCATTGCTGGTGGTTATGTTCGTGGAAAAGGGGTAGCATTGCTTTGCTCATTCTTTTAATTTTTTTTCATGATTTTAATCTTTATTTTCATTGGGATTTGAAGGCAATATGGTAGAATGTTTGCTTAAATTTACAGTATTTCAATGTCTTCTTAAGCATTTGCACCCCCCCCCCTCTCGATTTGATTAATGCTTTGAGTTGTTTCTTTTAATTGGTATGTGAATTATGTTTTCCTTGCTGGCCAGCTTATCATTTTTGGGTGTGTTTTCTCCTTTAGCATGCTTAAGTGTTTAGATAGTAGTCTTGGCTAACTTCCATTCTATTTTTCAGATAATGGTGTGTAGTAATCACATGAACATTCAAGATGACGTAAACCAAGTTATTGCACATGAGTTGATTCATGCTTATGATGACTGTCAGGCTGCAAACTTGGACTGGGCTGATTGTGCGCATCATGCCTGTAGTGAGGTCTGAATCATTGCAAAATCTATGAAGCCTTTCAAACAAATTGAGTTTCGCATGTTTTCAGTATTGGTTGTTTTAAGGCTTTGAAATCACCATGTATAGATGGAAGTTGGGAGCTTATCAAGATGTACCAAGTCTTTTTACAAACTGAAACTACTACTCCCCTCTTGATACTTGCGTCTAAATTTTTTCTTCTCTTGTTTGTGTGTTCAGATTCGTGCTGGACATTTAAGTGGTGATTGCCATTATAAACGGGAGTTGCTGCGGGGTTATATCAAATTAAGAGGTCATGAACAAGTGAGTTATACATTTCTTTTGAAACTTCACATTTAAACATATGGTCCTGTCCACTGTATTCATGCATCTGCTAGCGTATGAGATGAAAATCCAAATCTTTTCATAGGTAGTCAGTTGAGGGTAAATGTTTATGTCATGTATGCAGTAGAGGTTTTCTTTTGGCTTTGAAATCACCTTGTTCAGAGAGAAGTTGGAGTTAGTGAAATGTACCCCTTGAGAATTGAGTGCTTCAGGACCCCACATGTTATGTTTAGAGAATTTGTGATCCTTGCGATTCAAGTGCCTTTTAAGCAGCTGATAACTTTAATTATCATGAGGTCCTTTATATTAAGATCTAAAATTTTGTGATATGTCATCATATTAACTAACTTTTCGATGTAAACATGAAGGAATGTGTGAGAAGGAGAGTTATGAAGTCAGTGATTGCCAACCCGCATTGCTCAGAAGCAGCTGCAAGGGATGCCATGGAAGCTGTATGGGATGTCTGTTACAATGATACACGGCCCTTTGATAGAGCTCCTTGAAACGGTGCACTTGCTTTGCCGATCCACCTATTGTTGCTCCGAATCTTATATGTAAATGATTTTGGTGATTGCATTGGCCTGCAAAGTATTATGAACTGGATCTTTCTGCTTGAAGAGAATACTCGATTCTTTCAGAGGCTCACATTTTTTTTCATTGAGATGCAATGGTACCAAAAGGATTTTCCTTTTTAAAATGTTGCAACACATCCATGGTTGAGTAACCCGTCCATGATTGATTTTCTTCGCAGTTCAGATTAAAAAAATGGAACTACAGGTTTCTTTCTTTTAGCTTCAGGTGTTTCAAAAGAGCATATGGTCAATTTCACATATTACGCAGTATATATTTCTTTTTTCCTATTTGGCTGTGTTAACTTGGCATAGTTGATACTTGAGCGATTGCCATGAGTGGGCGTGGCTGGTGTATTCTTCAGAAACGAATATAAGAAAGGAGGTTATTTCCTTTTGTTTTTGCAAAATGGTGCGTAATTTAAGTTTGGAAATGCATGAATTTTTAAAGTGGTTTTTATTTGAAAAAGTATAAAATATATATATATTTTTTATTTTTAAAAAATTATTTTTGATATTAAAAACACTAAAAAAATATTAAGTTAAAGCAAACAAAGTAAAATAAAAAAAAATTAATTTTTTTCCAACAATTTTTTAAAACTGTAAAAATAAATAGGGCTTAACAAATTAGCTGCTCACGACTCTCTTGCCCTTTTTTTTTTTAATTGTGTTTTGAGTTGTTTTTTAAAGTGTTTTTTACTTGGAAAAACATCAAAAAATATATTTTTTAAAAATTATTTTTATTATTAGCGTATTAAAATGATCAGAAAATATTAAAAAATATATTAATTTGAAATAAAGAAAAAAAATTAATTTTTTTTTTTAAAAATATTTTAAAACGCAAAAACAAATAAGACCTAAATAGAATGGCCACCCCTTTTTTTCATTGTATTTTTATTATTTGTTACTTTTTAAAATGTTTTTTCACTTAGAAAAAAATTTAAAAAAGTATTTTTTTTTTATTTTTAAAAGATTATTTTTGAAATCAACGCATAAAAAATAACATTTAAAAAAATATTAATTTGAAAAAAATTAAAAAAAAATTTAAATTTTTTTCAAAAATACTTTTAAACGTAAAAACAAATAGGAGCTATGGTTGCTCACGACACTCTTGCAGCCATATCAACAAATTTGTTGTTTCCTCAATGTGGTCTCCTCTTTTATTTTTTATTATGTGTGAGTTATTTTTTTTAAAGTGTTTTTTATTTGGAAAAATTAAAAAAACTTATTTTTTTATTTTTAAAAAATTATTTTTGACATCAACACATTAAAATAATCAAAAACACTAAAAAAATTATTAATTTAAAACAAAAAAAATTATTTTTAAAAAATACTTAAAAATACAAAAACAAAGAGTAACTAAATTGGCTTCTCACGACTCTCTTTCAGCCGCCGCCGCCCCACGTATCAAGTTTGGGGGAGAGTTCGTGGCGTGTGGTGTGAGAGGCTTCACTCGATTAGATTGCATGAGGGGCCTCATTCTTCTTCCCAACATAGCTTTACTTCCCTCGTTTTCTTAAATTCCATGTACATTATGAGGATAGAAGCTTAGGAGCTCAAGATTCTTGTCTTTTAAACTTACAATTCCACAATGCTGCTTCAGATTTCCCATCACTGTAGTTGCTATCTTACGTTATGGATAAAGGTTGTTAT
Organism: Populus alba; assembly: GCF_005239225.2. NCBI lineage: Eukaryota > Viridiplantae > Streptophyta > Magnoliopsida > Malpighiales > Salicaceae > Populus > Populus alba. Next base: position 17,448,406 of record NC_133300.1, on the reverse strand, counting down.
AAAACACCATATGATTGTGCTGAAAAAACAAAAGTGATACTAACAGATGTGGTGCTCTTATTCTGAAATTTGATGATGGTGGTTTATGCGGCGGTAATTAAGTGGATAAGCCCCGGAGAATAACGGTGGCGGGAGATGACGGTGGCGGGAGGCTGCAGCATTAACACAGAGGTAGACTTCGCGTGCCTCTTTTCTTCTGTTTGTCCGTTAATTATGCACCCAAGCTGGCCTTGTGTGATACTGCAGCATTCACCAGTATGATAATAGTTACAAGACCCGGCTTGGCTCGGCAAATTATCAGGTAATTAACTTGTTAACTCAGTGGTGTCATTTTAGTTATATATATTTTTTTAAATTAAAACTTGGACTGGCTTGCGGGTTATCCATAATTTGAGCTGAGTCAACTCTTGACTGGCTGTTATAACTATGATATTAATTCTGTCCAGAGATCATGACCACAATATATATTTAGATGGCCACCTTTTGACAAAAAAGAAAAAAAGAAAAAATATTAATTTGATTTTTTTTAAATAAAAAATAATTTTAAAAACATTTTAAAAATAATTTGACTATAACTTGCAAAATTTAATGATTAATTATGCCTAACAACAACATTTTTTTATATACGAAAGAGATGAAGATAATGAAAACATGTTTTTTATGTTTTTCTTACAAAATTTAATGATTATGCCTACCAACAACAGTTTTTATATACGAAAGAGATGAAGATAATAAAAACATGTTTTGTATTTTGAAAGTTCAAAATTTTATTTTAAATTTTTTTTAACAATATATTTATTTTTTATCTTATTATTTTATTCTAGGGTACTGATCATTAAACATAACCTAATATTTTATTTATAATTCATTTACTAACACCAACAAGAAAAACTGTTACATGTGGTGGCTAGGCTAGTAATTAATTGACCAATCTGAATTTGTTTTTCTAGGTCTTGCCACTAGAAAAGAAAAAAGGGACAGAAACATAAGATGATTTCAATTTCTTTGTTGATTTAGGACCTAACAATAAAACATAAATTTTAAGAAGCAAAGTATAATTTGGCATTTGTTTGCTATGATTTCGCATGAGTGCCTGCACACTCCCCATCTTTTCCTTTATATATATATATATATATATATATATATATATATATATATATATATATATATATGTGATTGGATGTGATTGGAATCTGACCTTTCAAACTTCCAAATCTCGACTAGGGTTTTTCATATATCCACGAGTCATTGATAAGAAAGTTACATAATAGTTTTTTCTCGAATTGAAATTCCCAGAACCATAAGAAAGTTAAGGCCCATTTGAATTGAGCATTGTAATATTTCATATCTTATCACAATTCTCAAGTTTCGAGGATTTTCTTTCTGTAAATTAACAAGGAGGAGCCACCTTAATTAAGAGATTGAAAGTGAAATACTCCCCTTTAATTGCTTATTTAAAAGGATATGTTATTTGCAGCCTGTAAAGATTGGAATAAACACGTCTTTCCTTCATGAACGCTTTCTCCTGTAGTTTGTATTCTTGTTCTATGGCTTTCCACCGAGTTCAGTGACAAATATTTGACCTTAATTATGTGCTAAAACTGCAGGTAACGAAGGCAAGGGAGAGGATATTCAAGAGAAGAACTTCAATGGAGGATAAGAAAAATTGAATTACGAAATTAAAATATTTTTACATCACAAGAATGTATAAATTTTAAAATTTCGGTACCAACACATAGCTCATGGACTTGTTCTATTTGTGCATGTAAGCCAAAGCTATAGCGTTCCCCATCTTTTTTGGTCTAGGGTAATTAAAATAATCTATCTTTATTACGCATAAATTACAGTGCCTTTGTTTTTACATTTAAACAGTGTTTTTTTTTTAAAAAAATTAATTATATTTGATTTTAGCTAATTTGCCATAAACAATATTTTTAGGATAATTTTAGGTGTTTTCAAGTTAAAAATAATTTAAAAAAAAAAGTTTTTAATTTATCTAAAAAGTCCAACTTTGGGTCAAATAAAATGGCAGAAGATGATACACTATTTATCAATGTAAATGAGTTATTAAAAAAAAGTTTGGTTTACAACATGTCAATTGCTCCACTTGGAAAAAAAGAAAAGTCGTGCGCATCTGCCTTTAATTTTTGACTTGGATTGTATCATTCAGGCCTAGACTCCTTTATATATATATATATATATATATATATATATATAAACACAAATGCCTATTTCTGAAGCCGTATTGTGCTTATGAGCATCTTAATTTGCCAAGTGGAGAAAGACACACAAGGGAGGGAACTTGCAAAAACAGCTCTGGATCTGTGCTAAGGCAACGACAAGGGAGGTTCTAGTACGAGGAATCAAGAACACAGCTCTTGAAGATTACTTTGATGTAAGCTCAGAATGTTGGTGATCAGGCAAATTAGTTATCAGAAGGACAGTTGGCTTGGAGGGTTTTTGCCCAAACAAGATTTACAGGTCAGTGAGGGACAAAACCATGGGCGAAGACAGAGGACAAAACTGTTGAAGAAAGCAATTAAGGTCATCTGGAATACAGACAAAGGCTATGAAGTAGATAGAGGTGATGACAGACTCGTCATGGGGGACGTGGAAAATGGCCAGCGCGCATGCAAAAAACGGGGGACTGTAACTGAGAATCTCGTGTTTGAAATCCAAGGCCATAATTTCAGAGTTGAAGATTATGTGGATATACAAGTCATGAGTGAAAAACGTGTTTCAATCCTCTTAAAATGCTTTACACGGTTCCATCTTCTTGCATGTCGCTGCAATAACTTGTCAAGTTGTAGTTATCGTTTTTTCCTCTCTTGATGAGGTTCCGTCACATGAGGTAGTTGATTTTATGGTTCACTGTTTTTTCTTTCTTTTTTTAGTTTTAATTTATTATTTTTCATGTTTTTTTTTATTGTTTTGATTTGGTGATATTAAAAACATATTATTTTAAAGTAATTTTAAATTAAAATATTAACAATTTTTTTTTTATTATTCTCATAAATAGATATATATTCAATGTATACAAAGAAAGAGATAGAGAAAAAAAGTCTGCTGTGTGTTTTTTATTTTTTTTTATTATTTAGGCAATGTTGAGAAGATAGAAAACGAAATGAATAAATAAATAAACTCTCCCTTGTCTCTTATTTATGTTATGTAGTTGAGATTAAGAATGCTCTGTTCAAGATCTCATCATGGAAATGTTTTTTTTTTGGCTCACAAACTATTCATGAGAGTTTGTTTTGTGTAAAATATTTTATAGTTTTTTATTTTTATTTTTTTTGGGTTGTTTTATAAAACATTTCACAAAATAAAAATTGAGTTTCATCAAATATTTTACATCCAACAATTAAATTTACTTAATTTATTAAAAAATATTTTAATTTTATAAAATATTTTATGACTAATGCTACAATAACAATATTATTTAAAAATTTCAATCACTATCACCTCATTGTTATTACCTCCACCTTGTTATTGTTGCGTGCTGTCATGACTAACTACTTTACCATTATTATTATTATTATTATTACCATCACAATCACTTTTTCCTTGTAACCTTTATCACCACCATTTAATAATTATAACTCGTCATTATCATTATTATTTTAATGTAATTATATTTTAACATTATTATTTATCAAATATTATAAAATATTCTTCATGTAAAATATATATTTTTTAGTATTTTATATATAAAATATCTTTTATCTATATAATATTGTACTCCGAACAAACATCCCCATTGCAATTTCTATTGTTACATTAGGCATTTTTATGTAGAAAATAATTTATCTAAATACAAATATAATTTACGTGACATATATAAAGTTAAAATAAATATAATAAAACCTTCCAAATATTTTTTCTTTTAAAATAGCTACAACCAAGCATTTTTTTTCTATCTCTATTTTTATTTTTGTGAACAATGGAACTCCCTATATAAATCCACCATTCTAAAGTAATTTATATTTGCATTGTTTTCTTTCCTGATAAATGGTGTTTTAAGTACTATATATATATATATATATATATATATATATATATATATATATATTATTGATCGAATTTCCAAGAAATAAGACATAATGAACAATTTAATATTCTATATGCCAATTCAAATTGGAATTCATTCATGTATCCACATATAGCAGTCATAGGAACACGTTTTTTTTTTTTTTTTTGTTTACAGAATGAATTTTGTGGAAACAAAAAATTAAACTGAAATCTTCCAAAAAAATTATGATGTACATATTAAGGGATCCCTCTCTCACATAAAACCTTACATGCCAATTCAAATAAGTTCATTCATCTGTCAACATGGAAATCCTTAAAACATAGGATAGCTGTTAAGTTTAGCGTTTAATCTAATGACAACATCGGTTTTCAACATGATGAGAAATTTGATAATGAATATCAGACTACTTGTTCCACCCTCCAATCGAAATCTGAAGCTCAGCCGCTTAACTCTTCAATGTTGATGATAAATATCCGAGGAACAAATTGACAGTCGTGTAAGACCAAACTTGTTTTCTTAAAGAAATCATGTTTTTCTGACAGAATTGACTTCTAGTTTGAGAGATGGCGGTCCCTTTCTACGTTTGTAACTTCGTAACATGATTTATTTGTTTTCTTGACGAAATGAAACAACGTATTTGTTTTTCTCACTGCAATGCTATAAATGACAAGATTGTAGGAATGGTTTAGGGAGGGAAATTTGGAGAGGGAGAGATGGAACAGCCACTGCTGCCAAAGACTGAAGATAGGACATGGGCTTCCACTACACTGGTGGAAGAGCTGAAGAAGGTGAGCTGCATGGCAGCTCCCATGGTGGTGGTGATGGTGTCACTATATCTGTTGCAGGTTGTTTCGCTAATGATGGCAGGTCACCTTGGTGAATTGTCTCTGTCAGCCGTCTCCATCGGCGGATCTTTTGCTACTGTCACTGGCTTTAGTCTCCTAGTGAGTCTTGTTTTCTCTAACTTAGTCCTTGTTCATGCTTTCTCTATCTGCTAAGATTTATTAGAAATTAATTGGAGCTTAAGCAGATGTAGTTATCAATATATTTGTCTCAATTTGTTATTAAATTCTTGAATCAAGGTTGAGCTTGTATACATGATGACTGACAGTACATTTACATACCGAGCAGTTTGGATTGACAGGAGGCTTAGAAACTCTATGTGGACAAGCATATGGAGCAGAGCAATACCAAAAGCTTGGAACCTATACATACTGTGCAATCATCTCTCTCATTCCAATATGCATTCCTGTATCTATCCTCTGGATATTCATGGACAGGATATTGATAGAAATAGGCCAAGACCCTGAAATCTCAACGGTAGCCTGCCAATATGCTATCTGTCTCATTCCTGCATTATTTGCCTACGCAGTTCTTCAGTCACTACTTCGTTACTTCCAGTCCATGAACTTGATTCTGCCAATGCTTTTAAGCACTAGCGTGACGTTATTTTTCCACATACCCCTTTGCTGGGCTCTGATATTTAAATGGAAACTAGGGATCAAAGGAGCAGCTTTAGCCATTGATGTGTCTTACTGGTTGAATGTGATCTTCCTTGGACTTTATATGGGGTTCTCTTCATCCTGCAAAAAAACCCGTGTCGTCAACTGGAATGATATTTTCTCTAGCATTAAGGAGTTCTTTTGCTTTGCTCTCCCTTCTGCTGTAATGGTTTGGTAATTTCTCATTCATATACAGTCTAACTAGACTTTAATTTCCTAAGCTTCTGTTATTGTGTGCTTTGAATGTCTAATAAATACTTCTGCGTGTTCTTTTCATGAAGTCTTGAATGGTGGACCTTTGAGCTACTTATATTGCTGGCTGGGCTTCTGCCAAATTCACAGCTTGAAACATCTGTTCTTTCTATCTGGTATGGTACTTTTCCTGCACTTTAAAAATGGTTGATTTGGGACTTCGATAGGATCGCTTCTCATCATCTCTTAACTTTGTACTCAGCCTCACAACAATATCATTGCACTTCTATTTACAAAGTGGGATTGCAGCTGCTGGAAGGTTAGATTCATGTCCTGTCTCTTCAAGTTGCGTGCATGAAAAAACAATTCTTAATTACAAATCTGTCTGTGCTTGTTCTGGCAGTGCTCAGGTTTCAAATAAGTTAGGAGCAGGAAATCACGAGGCAGTCCAAGTGGTTATTCGTGCAGTACTGAAAATTTCCCTCATCGAGGCAGTTATTGTGAGCACAAATCTCTTCTTCTGCCGCAATGTTTTCGGATATGCTTTTAGCAGTGAAAGGGTGGTTGTGGACTACGTAAATGAACTGGCTCCCTTGCTTTGTCTCTCAATTGTAGCGGATAGCTTGCAAACAGTACTTTCCGGTGAGTTTCTCTTATCATGCATGCAGGGCGGTGGTCGGATTATTTGTTAGGGGAGTGCAAAATTAATATAATAAAATATTATATTTTTTAAAGTTATTATACATGAGTTATAAAAAAATATATAAATATATAATGATCTTTGTATAAAGTAAAAAGTTTTGAGTAATACAAAATTGAATTAAAACGATGAAGTTAATTTTATTTTCATAATATATCCATCACTTTAATTTTATTGATTTTTATACTTATCAAATATAAACATATAAAGTATATAAGAAACATTAGATAAGATGAAACATTATTTATGTTTGAAAAAATTTGAAATAAAATAAAAAATAATAAAAAATGATTCTTATATATTTATTTTAATTGTACTTATTGTTCCCTCAAGATAGCTTGATGTCGAGGCAACAAATAAGTAACAATAGTACTCGTTGTGCTTTTATAAAATAGAAATTATTGATTATCATATTAATTATGAATTCATAACAAATTTGGTGAAACTAGCAGATCCGAGCAAAAAAAAACAAAAATAATAAAACTATGCAAAAACTTCATCAAATTCTTAACAAATATCCCAAAACAAGACAAAATAAATTTGAAGTTAGGGATTATAGCGTTGCTCAATTGCCTTGATTTGTTTGATGAAAGAAGAATTAATTGGCGGTGCTCTGCTTCAATTTTTCTGTTTGTGATTTATATTTTTATTTCTATATTTTATCTTTTATATTACAACAAAATCCATTAAGTAAAAAAAGTGGTTTAAAACTTCGAATTTTTTCTTTTTTCGTAGATAGTTTCAATATACAACAAATATATTTATTATTAGAAGGGCCAACCTATTTAAATATTACATCTTCTCACACTATTACTGAGCAATAAAAAACTAACCTACAGAATCAGTCATCATAGTTTCAAAGCCCTTTCTTGCCTCCCCCCCCCCCCCCCCCGCATGCATGTACATGGTGAAATATCTGAATTGTTCGTGTTTCAACCCCATAATCCACCAACATTAATTATTACAAACAAGACATGATACTGAATGATATTTCTTGCATATGGCACGTCTGGTAATAAAGCTAGAACTGTTCTGGGTACAGGAATTGCTAGAGGATGTGGGTGGCAGCACATAGGGGCCTATATTAACCTTGGAGCATATTATTTGGTTGGAATTCCAGTAGCTGTTCTACTGTGCTTCATTCTCCATCTCCGAGGGAAAGGCCTTTGGATCGGGATACTAACTGGGAATATTGTGCAAGCAACATTACTTGCTCTCATAACTGGTCTGACAGATTGGGAAAAACAGGTTCTGCTCATACATACGAGTATTGTGCAAGCACTGATTTAGTCTTACTTGCTTTTTTGGATAGAATATGTTGATTGTTTTATGGAATCAAGATCTTCATGCATGAACCCTAATTTTTACTTTGTATGCCTGTCAATATCGCAGGCAACCAAGGCAAGGGAGAGGATCTTTGAGGGGACAGTTTCGGATGATAATGGATTACCTTGAATATTACACGGAAGTATATATCAGTGGCTCGGGGAGAAAATTGATCAATCCATTTAATTAGATGCTTATATGCGCACCCCCTCATTCTTCTTGTGCATGCAAGAAAATGTGGTAGAGGTTCTTGCAATTTGGATGGCATTGTAAATTTGAAAATTTTTACGCTACTTTCATAAAAGGTTTGTAATTGAAAAATAAATTTTCAAAAACAATAATTTGAGAAGAATAGTAAATGATCTTGCTGATTTTTGTTGTGATGTGGGACTTTTGTTTCGGAATTATTAAAGATTCCCTCAATACGAAATTTTGTGCGCCTTCAGAAAAAAATCTATACTCTTAATTATATCTAAAATTCATAACTCTTAAAATTCCAAAGGAATACAAGGAGCTTCAACTTCAAGTGACAAAAGGATAGCTTTTTGTTAAGGATGGGTGACACAAAAATATTAGGTTTCTCAGACTCGAAAGTTGGATAATTTGTAGAGAAATAGAGAGATGTTAGGCTCCATTTCCGTGAGGTCGGAAAAAGGGTTACTGGGGGATAGAGGGTTCAAAAACAATCTCGTATGAAAGGGTAAAAATCTAATAGTTATTGTAATTTTACTGGTTAGATTTAACTTTATTTTAAAAATTATTAGTTTGAATATTACAAATCTGAGAGTCATTAAAAATTTCATTAACTTTAAAGTCTAAAAAATTAGTTGAGGTGTGTATAAATTGATCTAGACATTTACAATTAATTAAAAAAAAAAAAAAAAGAACAAGAAGAAAAGTAACCTTGTAGTAAGTAGTAATACACATGACTGGAGCAGATGAAGAGGGTATTTGGGAGTGTGGTAACGGTTGCTTTTTAAATAGCTTTTTGTGCCGAAAAGCATACTAATAATGTTTTTTTTTTTTTTTAAAATTATTTTTGATATCAGCACATCAAAACGATCCAAAAAATACAAACCGTATTCAATTTTAACAAAAAAAATTTAAATTTTTTTCAAAAAACAGATTGAACCACAATGCCAAACAAGCACGAACTGTCGGTTTTTTAAATTTAGTGGTTTTGCCAAAGATTATGGTAGAAAAAACCTTGGGAAAGTTTACTGTAGTGATTCAACAGGGGGGATTTTTTCTGAGGATTGTTTATGATGATAGAAGTGTTGAGCCTATAGGAAATATGTTTAATGTAATTGATATTGTTGGTATTTATTATGAACATAGTGATCAAATTTACCTAGTGCTTGCTCATCTGAATCCTAAGGCTGTTTGCAAGGAACTTGGAGCAGATGAATTTGGAAACAGAGAGGGTGATCATGACAGTATGGTTAGTCATGGTGTTGAGCCCGAGGGTGCAGGTGATGAAGACGATGATGCATATGACGAGGGCACTGGTTTGACAGAAAATAATGTTTTTTTGTTGTTGTTTTTTGGGTTGATGATGTACTAGGAAATTTTTATCAATTACATATATATTTATTATTTTTAAATTAGTTATCACGTGAATAATCTAATAAATATGTATTTGAATCATGTGAGCACATTTTATCTATATAAAAAAAAAAAAAAGAGAGAAATGTTGTCGTTTTAAACTATCTGTTTGGTAAATTTATTTTAATATTCTTTTACTAAAAACATTTTAAAAAACAACAATTATTATAATTTTAAAATATTGTTATTTAACTAAACACTCATCACAGTCCGTGTGCTGCAATGGGATCTAAGAACATAAGGACAAATATGTGCATTGGAATCACAAACATGTGGCCGTGGATAATAAGAAAAATACTTCAGACACTTCCTCCCCGTAAACAACGGTGACTACCGAGCCGCCGAAGTTTATATATATATATCCTTTATTTTTAGTTTAAAATTATTTTTTTATATTTTTTAATTGTTTTGATATTTCAATATTAAAAATAACTTTTAAAATTAAAAAATATTATTTTAATATATTTTTAAACAGAAATATTATTAATAATTGATAAATTCTGTTATTATTATGTAATTAACAAAATTTGTTATAAAAAGAAGGTTAGAAATCGAAACATTTCTTAATTTCAATTGAACTATAATTTAAAGACAGTAAATAAATAATACTGTTGAATTCAACCAAAAATTAAAAGAACTCAGCCTAATTAGAAAATCAGGATTCTATTTCATCTTTGTTAAATAAAAAATATAGATAGAATCTTGAGTTCTCGCGTCTCCCCCATCTCTGCTTTCCTATGTTTCTTGTCTTTTATTCAGAAAGAATCCATCATTTCAATTAGTTCTCCTTCCAAGCTTCAGCACAGGGAAGCATAGAGAGAGAAAGGATGGATCAGACGTTGCTTCCCAAGAGTACCACCGAGGAGAAGAGATGGGTACTAACATGGGATACTTTTGTGGAAGAGCTAAGAAGGGTGAGCCGTCTTGCAGCTCCAATGATGGTGGTGTCTGTGACACTATACCTGCTCCAGGTTGTATCAATGATAATGGCAGGGCACCTGAGTGAATTGTCACTGTCCGGGGTTTCGATGGCTACCTCTTTCACCAATGTCACTGGCTTCAGTCTCCTGGTAAATTCAAGCCAACCCTCCTCTACTTCTACTCACTACATATTCTGCAACTTTTCTTTATCTGATTTATGTTATATATAGAGAATCCTGCCTCTCTTTTCGATTTGAATGTAGAGAACCAGTTTTTTTTTTGTTGTCATGTAAAACCCGGAGACCTCACATTTCTTGATGGGAAAGAAGTATGGTTAACGTTGATCTAGGCCAGAAATATAGAGAATCTTGTACTACAAGCTCTCTATCAGTTAATATATATCGAAGTTTTGCATCGAAAATGATCTAGGCCAGAAATAGACTCATGGACAAAGATATCAGTTATAAGGTGCGAAAAAGGCTAAAAAATCCTTATACTAAAGATGTCTTGTTTCATCTCGAAGTTATGTTTGGTAATATTTTCCTTCAAATACCACGCAGGCTGGATTCTCCGGAGGATTAGAAACTCTATGTGGCCAAACTTATGGAGCAGAGCAATACAAGAAGTTCGGAAGCTATACTTACTGTGCAATCATATCTCTCATTGTAATAAGTATCCCTGTCTCTGTTCTCTGGACATTCATGGACAGGTTATTAATAGCAGTGGGCATAGACTCTGAAATCTCAACTGTAGCCTGCAAGTATGCGATCTGGCTCGTTCCTGCATTATTTGCCTTCGCTATTCTTCAACCACTGCTTCGCTACTTCCAGAGTCAGAGCTTGATTTACCCAATACTTGTAAGCACCTGTGCAGCTCTATGTTTCCATGTCCCTCTCTGTTGGGCTCTAGTATATAAATGGGAACTAGGAAACATTGGAGGAGCATTGGCCATTGGAGTGTCTTATTGGTTAAATGTCATCTTGCTTGTACTTTACATGGTGTTCTCTTCATCCTGTGAGAAAACTAGGAGACTCTACTGGGATGATATTTTCTCAAGCATTAACAAGTTCTTTCGCTTCGCTTTCCCTTCTGCTGTAATGATTTGGTAAATTCTACATTCTATTTCTGCAGCTTTTGGCTTTTCTGCTCTGAATTCTTATTTTGTTTTGTACGTGTTAATTTCATGTCAACGATCATAGTCTTGAATGGTGGACCTATGAGCTAGTTATATTACTTGCTGGGCTTCTCCCGGATCCAAAGCTTCAAACTTCAGTTCTTTCTATTTGGTAAGTTCTCTTGCTGATATTTTATCAGTATTTAAAAAAAAAAAAACGCGTCTGATTAAATTTTTTTCTTACGTTATCAGCCTCGCAACCTCGACATTGCACTTCTATGTACAATATGGAATAGGTGCCGCTGGAAGGTTTGATTTTCAACTTGTCTCCTAATTAAGGCTTGTAAATGTAAGTAAATAATCTACATGCATTACAACAATAAATCTCACTGGCAGCACTCGGGCTTCAAACGAGTTGGGATCTGGAAATCCTCAGGCAGCACAAGTTGCTGTCCAGGTAGTATTGATCATGTCTCTCGTGGAGGTCGTTACAGTGAGCCTGATTCTCTTCTTCTGTCGTCACATTTTTGGATATGCTTTCAGCAGCGAAAAGAGAGTTGTGGACTATGTAGCTGAACTTGCTCCGCTGATGTGTCTCTCAATTATCATGGAAGGCTTACAGGCCGTACTTTCTGGTCAGTTTCCCATCATTTCAAAGTGAACTATTTCCTCACTTGCAGAAGTTCAGACAAGTAATTTGGACTGAACTCAACACTTTTCAGTGCTGACGCCGTATAACATAGAAGAAAACAAAGAAAAAGGAAAGCAGTAGAGCCACTGACATTTAGTTTCTGATAGTTGTCGTTGATACTTGTCAATTTTGCACACATTTTGGAAACAGGGATTGCCAGGGGGTGTGGGTGGCAGCATATAGGAGCATTTATCAACCTTGGAGCATATTATCTCGTCGCAACTCCACTAGCTGTTGTTCTTTGTTTTGTACTGCATCTTGGAGGCAGAGGACTTTGGATGGGACTATTAATAGGAAAGATTGTTCAAGCCTTGTGTTTTGCTTCCATAACTGCTCTGACAAATTGGAAAAAACAGGTTCTTATGATGCCCTTTCCCCTATTATAAGATTTTTTTAATTCTCTAATTTCTGTTTGCATTACGCTGTCCTGTATTTGGTGATTTCGAGAGAAAAAAAATTCTGGTTCTGGATTTCTCTTTAATAAATCGAAACTGGCCATTGTATCAAATGAAGATCTTTAAGCATTGTCACTAATTTCTACTTCTGCGTGTATATGAACAACGCAGGCAACCGAGGCGAAGGAGAGGATTCTTGGGAAGTCACTTTTAGCTGATAATGGACTGGCTTGAATTTCGAAGACAATCAACAGAAAATAAAATATGAGATTCTTGTACTTGTGAGATTCTTGCTTGATGGTAGTTCTTAAGATTGTCCTGATGCCAAATTAATATCCTGTCTGCCTTTTCAATCTGCCAAAAAGGAAAATATCCTGTCTTCCCTTTTCATGCTCAGTTTGTTTTGTTATCTAGTGCTAATAGATCATAAGACAAATTGAAGAACAAGGTTCCATTATAGCCGCTAGAAGGAAATTATAATGAAAAGGGAAAATTATGAAAGTGTTGTAGTGGTTGTTTTTTAAAGTAATATTTGCTTGGAAAAGCATTAAAATAATTTTATTTTATTTTTTAAAATTTATTTTTAATATTAGAACATGAATAAATTTAAAAATACTAAAAAATAATTCAAAGCAACAAAAAATCAAATTTTAACCCAAAAAAAACAAAATGGAACTCAGTCAGGGAGAGGAGGTTTTAGGTGGAGATTCTGACGAATGAGAAAATCAAGTGCCAAATTAGTGGACAAATACATATACATTTAGAAATTCAGTAATATATTTATTTAAAATCAAAATTTATATTATTCTAAATCCAGTAGATCATCGGCTTTCATTAGGTATTAAGGACCTGGTCAAGTCATGGTGTCAAAAAAAAAATGTTATACATGTTTCTAGGTGTGGACCATAAGTTCATGAAAACTCCACATTATTTGTTTATTAACCAAGTTATTTATTAACCAAGTTATTGACGAGGTTGAAGTGCTGAGTCACAGCTAATATTCTATCCACACTGACACCGAAGCAAGGCTAGATGACGAAGAGATCCATCAGAAAGAAATAATTAAATAAGGAGTAGAAGCCATGTAGAGAGACATTTCAATTAGTACTCGTACCGGGACCTTTGGGGAAACATAAAGGGAAGAGGATGGACCAGGCACTGCTGCACAAGACAGAGGAGAGGGCGTCTTTACTAACATGGGGTGCCTTCGTGGAAGAGCTAAAGAAGATGAGCTCCTTGGCAGCTCCGCTGATGTTGGTGGCGATGACACTGTACCTGTTGCAGGTTGTATCGATGATGATGGCAGGGCACCTTAGTGCACTGTCTCTCTCTGGAGTCTCGATTGCCACTTCTTTCACCAATGTCACCGGCTTCAGCCTCGTGGTAAAGCCTTCTCGTCTCTCTTTCATTATGTGCACTAAATCATCCTTAATCATTCCATAAAGAAGTAATCCTCCTGCATTATGGCCACTGTTCTTAAGTTTCTGAATTATTATTCAAACTTGCCTATATTACAATTGATTGACGGTAAAAGCAGATTGGATTAGCTGGGGGTCTGGAAACTCTTTGTGGTCAAGCTTATGGAGCAGGGCAATATAAAAAGTTCGGAAGCTACACTTATGGCGCAATGATATCACTCATTCCAATTTGTCTTCCCGTATCTGTTCTTTGGATATTCATGGACAGGATACTAATAGCAATAGGAATAGACTCTGATATCTCAATTGTAGCCCGCAAATATGCGATTTGTCTAGTTCCTGCGTTATTTGCCAATGCGATTCTTATTCCTTTGCTTCGCTACTTCCAGTGTCAAAGCATGGTTCTCCCAATGCTTTTAAGCAACTGTGCAACTGTATGCATCCATGTCCCTCTTTGTTGGGCTCTAGTTTATAAATGGGAATTAGGGTACATTGGAGCAGCTTTAGCCATTGGTTTGTCTTATTGGTTAAATGCGTTCTTCCTTGCACTTTACATGGCGTTCTCTTCGTCCTGTGAGAAAACCCGGGGTCTTTACTTGGATGATATTTTCTCAAGCATAAAGGAGTTTCTGCACATTGCCTTCCCTTCTGCTGCAATGGTTTGGTAATTTCTCATTAACAAGAACTTGGTGTTTCTGTTGTCTTCTTTGAATTCATAATTAATTCATCTAGCTATACATGTTCTTTCCCTTGCTCAGCCTTGAGTGGTGGACGTTTGAGCTACTTTTGTTGCTGGCCGGGCTTCTTCCTGATTCCAAGCTGGAAACATCTGTTCTTTCTGTTTGGTATTCTTCTTGACCAAAACTTTATATCGGTAGATTAGGATGTTCAACAGGGAATTCTTCTGATGATTTTCAATCTTTATGATCAGCCTGACAACCGTGTCCTTGCACTACTATGTACAATATGGAATTTCTGCAGCTGGAAGGTTCGATTTACACCTTATCTTCTTAAGAACATAGGAATGTGCACAGATGAGAAAAAATCTGTGTATTATCCACTGGCATTCCTATAATTCATCAACATTTCTGCAGCACTCGGGTTTCGAATGAATTAGGAGCAGGAAATCCAGAGACAGCTCGAGGGGTTGTCTACGTATCACTGATCCTTTCAGCTACCGAGGCAGTTATAGTGAGCACAGCTCTCTTCTTCTGCCGCAACATTTTTGGATATGCTTTTAGCAATGACAAGGGAGTTGTGGACTATGTTGCTGAAGTGGCTCCCCTGCTTTGTCTCTCAATTATCATGGATAGCTTTCAAATAGTACTTTCTGGTCAGTTTCCACCATTTCAAATTTAACCATTACTACATATGGACAGCATCATACAAGTAAATTTGGACTAGATCATGTGATTGTTTCAATCCACGCAATGATATGCATTCACATGTTATGTTTTCAAGATGAAAGGAAAAGGAAAATACCCTCACCTTCTATTTTGGTTAGCCTTAATGCTAGTACCTTGTTGGAGGCAGGGATTGTTAGAGGATGCGGGTGGCAACACATAGGTGCCTTTGTCAACCTGGGGGCATATGATTTAGTTGCAGCTCCAGTAGCTGTTCTACTGTGTTTTGTTGCGCATCTCAGAGGGAAAGGCCTTTGGATTGGAATATTAACTGGGACCACTGTGCAGGCAACATCATATGCTGTCATCACTGCAATGATCAATTGGAAAAAGCAGGTTCTTGCATCAATACCTCTTCTTCATATCTTCCTATTTTTGCTTCGATTGCCTTATCCTGGAAATCTGTTTTGGTATAATAATGCTGTCTTCTGAAGCTTGCGTTATCTTTGCTGCAAACAAATGGAAGTTGGTGGCTCCCACCGCGACTAAATAATAGAGTTGTTTAAGCATTATGACTAAATTGTTTTCCGCACATGAACATTTCAGGCATCAGAGGCAAGGAAGAGGATCTTTGAGGGGACATGTTCGACTAATGACGAATTGCCCATATCAAAATAAAAAAACCTGACAGAACCAATGTGCTTGATGATGAGTTTGAGAAATCGGTGCTATTCTTGAAATCATCTTTTTTCCCGATTCATTATCTACATGTCTTTTCATACTAGAACTGGAGATAATTCTACTCCATTGAAGCACAAAATAACGTTCTTGCCGCATATAGATGGCTTATATAGCATATCGAATTCGAACCACTTAGCAACAAGTTTTACCAGGTAGGTAACTACATATGTTGCTAGAAACTTTCTGCTGTCGATATTTATTTTCCCGGGAGAGAGAACAGTTTGTAGCTTAAAGGTTCGTGCTCTGCTTTTAACAGAGCCGGGAATTCCAGTGTCACTATGTCGGAATCGTTGCGGATGTAACAAAATTGTTTTCATAATATTTGTTTTCCTGGATTGAGCTTAGTAACATTGGTAAAAAGAACGTCTTTGAAGCATTCCATTTTCACTCATTCACATCTCAAGGCGGTGAGGGTATCCTAAGTTCAGCTTTGATTAACTCCATTGAAGTACATATTGTCGAATTTGTAGAAGAAAATAAGGTTTTGGTTTAGATTTATTTTTCTATTACCTTTTTGTTTAAAACATGGTTATAAGCATAAAATTTAGTGACTAAGAACATGAGAATTGAACAAATTGTAATATATTTGAAAGTCAACAGAGAAAATACAAATGATTTATTGATCATAAAAGCATATCAGTCATTAAAGTACATTGTGATAAAAGAAGATAATAATACTAACAGGTACACACTTGAAAAACCATTCTATATGTGTGTGTGTGTGTACACACACCTCTCTTTCTTGATCCATGAATAGTAGATGGATGGCTTCCTGTTCTTTTCCCCTGTGCGGCAAACAACCTCTTGCACATCCAAATCCAATTCTTTACACATCTATCTTGCACATAGGCAAGATAAGAGGACGGAAGGTTACTAGGTTATATAATATACGTATGCAGGCTGAAGTGTATAGAATTTTAGTACTTGCTAGTAAGGAGGAGGTGGTGGCCTGTAGGGATCAAAGAATGGTGGTGGGGGAGGACCGGGGGGTCCAGGAGGTGAAGGTGGAGGTGGATGGTGGTGGTGATGGGGTGGTTGATGACCAAAGGGTCTTGGCGGAGGCGGTGGTGGTGCAAAAGGATCTGGTGGTGGAGCGTCAAAGGGCCGAGGTGGAGGAGTTGGTGCAAAACGATGACGTGGTGGGCTGTCAAAGGGTCGATGTGGAGGAGGAGGCGGCGGTGCAAAAGGATCTGGTGGTGGAGGAGGAGGGTGTCTACGGAATGTCATTTTCTCTTAAACCTTTAGTTGCAAACACAGTGGTTTCTATTTTTATTTGGGGTAATGTTACAAAAGCAAGCAGTGTTCATAAAATGAAGAACCGAACTTGTTATATAAGAGTAGACAAGAAGGAGGAGGTGTAAGGATTTCATCTGTGGACTTGTAGTTAGAAAGAGACTAGTAGATAAAACTGTGTGCAGATTTTCTTAGCCAAGAAGCATCCTCCTCCATTTATCGAAGTTCTCTCACACAGATTCAACCTCCCTCGTCCGTGTTAGGATACACGCGTCATCCATTACTTCTTCTCACAAGGTCAATTGCTTCTTCCTTTCTCTTCTTCAATAATACATATTTTAAAATTTTCAACGTTTATGTCTCAATTCTTTTTAGAATATTCTTTTCAGATTCTCTCAACGTTTGCATGATATTTTTAGAATAATCTAATAAGTATCAGCTTGTATGAACTTATAATACTTTTAATTATCAAACTAATCCATTAAGGTTATACCATATTAAAATTTAACTTGATAAATTAAGTTATTAGGTAAAATTTAAATATATAATTTATGTTATTTTTTAACAAATATTTTTAAGTATAAATTTCTTAAATTTAAAATTTGCAATGATTTATATTATTTTATGTTTTATTTTTATCAAATAAATAAAAAATAATAAAATTTAAACTCGTAATCGTTTAGTCATCAAAACTCTAATATTATATTTAACATGTTAAATAAAACTTAATATATAATTTATATTATTTTTTAACATATTATATTTGTTTGGCAAGAAATTAAGAAATTTTTTTTTTCTAGTAAATGAGTTACTTTTCATTGTATAAATATATTTTATAAAATAATTTTTTTATTCATGATTTTTTAATAATATTAAGAATAGAAAAAATATAATATTGTAAAATTGTGATGATGGTTGTGAATCTTGTGATAATTAATGGTGGTGGTGAAGAGTTATGATGGATAGCGATTGAATGAGTTTAACCAATAATAAAATGACATTTGTGATGGGAGTAGGTGGTGGTAGATGTTGACGTGGCTATATAGTGATATCGGTGAATATCATAAGTTTACGATGAGAAGGAAACCTTTTTGCCTATGTTAAAATATTATTTTTCTAAACTGACACTATTTAAAAATTGATTAAGAAATATTTTTTTGTTAACTTGTTTATTCCACGCTAAAAGCAAAGAAAAATATTTTTAAAGAGTATTTTCCACAAAACAAATATCTCTGCATTTAAATTTATAAATGAGTTCTTTTAAATAAATTAATGTTGTGGCAGTGAAATTAATGCAGCGCATCTTGAAAAATTATATTAAAAAATAAAAAAAGTTGGCGCATTTTTTTGTGCTAGCTAACGTGGAGGCAAATATAAATGTAAAATTAATTATTTTTAAGGCACGTAAAACTATAATTTGAGTTGATGTGGGCCTTGGTTTGGTCCATGGATTCTTTCGAGTCCACACTCCATCCAAGTTTGGAAATTGCAGCCCAATTTCATATGAACGGGTAGAAAATAACCCATTGGATCAAGTGAAGAAAGCCTATCAAACTGTCTACACATGACCGACCGAAGCCCATGCCATTAAAATCCAAACCAGCAAATCCCAACACAGTGACACTGTACATAGAAATTGCAATGGGTTGGGTTCGTACCTACCTCAACTATAACCCATACTCATTGGTATTTATATATATTGTTATTTTTAAAATAGATTACAACAAAAAAAATTATAGATAAATTTGCTTATTTGAGGTAGAGAATCTTCGAGAAAAATTGCACTATAATAAAGATATTAATAGACTGAAATGTTGGGGTGGTCAAATTTATGATAATAAGTGATTAATTCATAACAAGATAAAAAGAGGAGAATAGTGTTGTTTCATGTATAAAAACAATAAAAAAAAAAAATAGAGGGAGAGAAGAGTTGTGAAATTATAACTTAAATATTACTGATGAATTCCTCGACTATAATTTTATATTTGTAATTTCATTAGCAATATTGACAAGTTAAATTTGCTAACAGAATTAAAGAGGAAATATCTGTCCAATTTTTTTTTCATCCTTTAAATTCCACCTATAATTCACTCTATATTCACCAATGAAAAATCTTTCATCCATAATTACCACAAAAACAATGATGTCATGTTCTATATCGATAAACATTACCATTATTTATCAAAGATAATTTTTTGTTGGTATTTCTATTTGTATTTTTGTATTTGATAATTTATGGTAGTATGTGTAATTCATATAGTTTGTTATTTGAGAATCCTAACATGAATTTCTTTTTGATAATTTTTTTAATTTTTAATATTATTATTGTCAAAAAGCATTTTCATCATGCATAGAAAATGACAAACAAAAACCTATTGGATGATATGATAAGATATGAGAATCTTTTTTTATTCTCTTATAAAGTTAAGATGTAAGAATTTATGGGGCTGATTATTATTATTATTATTATTATTATTATTGATGCTGGTGATGAGAGAACTCTTAAAAAATCCAATAAGGAGAAAATAGAGATACCCATCATGAATTAATGACATAATTAATTGAAGTCACTATAACTAGCTAGTGGGATATTATGTATATGTCTACACATATACATCGATCTGAGCTTGGATGCAAGAAGAACTTCATCACGTCAAGAATTCGATCTCCACTCATATTTCTGGAAGGAATCATCATTCCACAAATTAATGACTTTGGTCTCTCCCCAGAATTCTCCACTTAGACGCCAAATTCAAATTCCATTCAAAGATACCTAAATTAATTTGGTGGGAAATTGATTCTTCTTTCATTAAGTGTATATAATTTTGGAGATCATACAACCACTTTAAGGTATTCCAAATCAACTAACATGAATATTAAGCACGCTTTAATATAATACAGTATATCTGACTTAATCTTCTTTAGAATAATTTTTAGATTGGGTATATGAGAGAGAGGGAGCTTTTAATTAAGGTCGTGTTTGTTTGCTGGAAAATAGTTTTTTTTTTTTAAAGTAAATTCCGGAAAAATAAATTATTTTTTGATGTTTGGTAATGTAATGAAAAATAAATTGAAAAATAATTTCCGGTGTTTGATTATATTATGAAAAATAAACTGAAAAATAATTGATTATGTCATGCAAATAAACACAGAAAATTTGAAAAATAATTTTTCAGAAATCACTTTTCAAAAAACAAACGCAGCTTAATTAAAATGTGGAAGCGTTTAATTAGTAAACATGTATGTTTTTTTTTTACAACTAACTAGTTAGTGTGAACAAGATCAAACTAATTGTTTTAGCCATTTATATATTACTATACTATTTGGGTTGAGATTAAATACCAATAAAGACTACTTCATTATGAGATTGGAGTAAATTACTTGAATTTATTTTCGTTTGGGATTCTTGTTATTCAAAAGCAAGCAGTGAAGAAAGTAAATCATCACTAAAGATGATACGATCTAAAAGATACGAAACTTGATGTAAAATTAATGAGTTTCCAAGGGGGGAAATCACATAATTAACCTTAAGATTATTTTTGTCGATATACAATATATCATTTAATTTTATTGAGATTTAAATTCAATACTACAATTTAGATATTAAGGTCAATTCTAGGTTTTTTTTTTTTTTTTAAAAGTAATTCATCAATCGTGTTAGAGAATAATATAAATAATCATATCTTAAAACCTCATATAATAGTTTAAGCTATTTGGTTGAGATGATTCTTTGACATGGTATCAGAGTTTTGTTGACCAAGCGGACATGAGTTCGAATCTCATCATCTCCATTTATTTGATAAAAAATAAGCACAAGGTAATGTGGGTCTGTGCAAATTTCAAGTTTAAAGAGCTTTCACTTGAGAAAGTTGTTAGAAAATAATATAAATCATATCTTAAGATCTCACCTAATAGTTTAAGCTATTGAGTTGATATGGTTCTATAATAAATCGAATAAGAAAAGAGTGCCCCTTCCTTTTTTATGATTATTTAAATTAATTAATTAGTAGTTTAATTGCTTTACCTCACCGATTTGTTTGGGGAAAAAGTACATGGAGGAATAACTTTAAGATTTTTTGACATATGAACTTATATTTTAATCTTATTATTCTTTTTTAGAAATTAAATCTTATTATTATAACAACTAAAACTTTTTCTCCCTAATTCGCTAGCCCATCTTCTCTCTTCAATAAAAAGGGTATATTGCCATTTAATATCCGTTACTTTCTATGCTCTAATTCTGTGTCTAAATTAACAAATAAGATTTAGTTTTCATCCCATTCCTTCCCCTCCTATGATGATTATTTTCCTAACTCGAAAAGCATGAGATCAATCAAGACACTGAATTTTCCCTGAATTCGTAAGGAAACACTTGAGATAATTATATATATAATCTTTAGCCCCTTGTTATGCCTTCTTACCTTCCCAGTAACTGATGATTGGTGCTGCTGTATGACGCTAGTTAGATCATTTAAGAGAGTATCTTGAAGTTCGGCGATGAGCATGGAGAGTGAAAAATTGATACGAGAACGTAATTGATGATGTCGGAGTATTTTGAAAAGGTAAACTAGCATAAAGATAACATAAAACAGTAATCCATGTTTAATTTTGAGAATATTTTGGACACCCTTTGATATTTTGGCTATAAACTTTTGTTAATTACGAGGAAATCACCTCAACTTCAACAACTCGTTACATGACGCCCATCATAGGTCACCGCCAATGCTAGTTGAGGGTTGCTTCAGGCCACAAAATCTATCAGTTGGAACTTTATTTCCCTAATTTTGTGTTTTTCTTCATCATTTGTAGCCTTTTGCGACTCGATTTCATGTTGATTTCTGCTTAAATCTTACCGACTAACTTGTTTTTGTTTTTGATAGTATTTTTATCTTATTGAATAATCATTATTTACCAATTTTGGTAAATTTTCTAACCCTAGCTCGTTATTTAATC
The DNA here is from genome assembly GCF_005239225.2 of Populus alba. Classification (NCBI taxonomy): domain Eukaryota; kingdom Viridiplantae; phylum Streptophyta; class Magnoliopsida; order Malpighiales; family Salicaceae; genus Populus; species Populus alba. Next base: position 17,426,242 of record NC_133300.1, on the reverse strand, counting down.
TGGTTTATGGGCTATTTCATAATAAACTGGATAATCCAGACTCTTTTTTTTTCTCCCGTTGTGAGACCAAGAGTTTTAGATTGTTCCTGCCATGAGGTAGCTCCTGCTATATCTGCTGGCAAAATTGTTCATGGTATTCTATTTTTGACAGCCATTTTCAATGATATTTTCTTCTACAGATTTCCTTTAACTTTCCTTAACTTCAACAAATTAATTCAACCCTGGGCCGGTAACTAGTTAACACTCACTACAAGTTATAAATCATTTAATAATTTTAAAACATCATACTCCTTAATTACTAGCTTCAGGTATAGAGGAGTGCAAGCATACGAGATGTGTATACATAGATGCATCTATACATATACATATACATATACATATATATATATATATATATGCATGCATGTATGTATGTATGTCTACAGCACTAGCTAGCCTTCCTTGTGACAAATCTACCAATTTGAAGTAGCTAGCTAACATTATCCAGAATGGTTGGAAAGTCACTGGGAACAACATTCTGGAGAAAGGACAAAAGCGATTAGAAAACAATTAACCAGCTCGACGAACAATATTTTCTTGATTATTGATCATCAGCTCAGTACTTTCATTCTATGAATTGCGTATGCATAGAGCATGAATACATGAATGGAGTCTGTTATTCTTGACAAATAGCCAAACCCTGGTTTCAATTGAAGAAGCTTGCAACTTGGTCATGATGATCAACATCAACAACAAAAAAAAAATGTCAAATACACATGGAGATTATAGAGATCAAACAGCGAAGTGTTGTAGACCCGGCCGCATCTTTAATTTACTACAGCTCTAGATCGGATCTGCATTGCAGGGAAACCTGCAAGCTATACAGCTCCAAATCTTCAGATCATGGTAGAGTAGAGGATAAAAGTGGTATCAGATTATCAATCCGTGCACTTCCGATATTGACACCACCACTTATACTAGTTCTTGATTTCTGGAAATTAAGCAAATGACCGATAAAGATGCTAGTGATGCATGTCTTGAATTATAAAATCTCCATGTGTCATGTGCCTTGGAACTTGATTATATCTTGAGCAGCATATGGTGTTCCCAGCACAGAAAATTCACCTGCAATAATTTTTAGAAGCAAACATAAAACCATAGGACCACAACTAAGCAGTCTAGAGATTCTTAGTGTCCTCAGGGAAGAAGTTATCAAATTTGTGTTTAATACGAGTGTCCTCTCCTTCAGCTGTTCAAGCTACAAAATTAACTGCTCCTTCCCAACATGGAAGAATAGAAGGGTAAAATTTTACTAAATCTAGCATCATTAGGATCAGGATCATGCCACCTGCAAAAGATATTAGAGGGAGAAACAATCAAATCAATTAACACAACATTTTATTCAGATTCCCAACAAGCATTCGGTAAAGAAATCAAACATAAACTCGAGATATGAGCATGTGGAAAGGTAATAGTATTGCTCAATGCTCAAGAAACAAGCTCAAGAGTAAATATATATGGTAAAACTATTAGCAATTAAACGGAGTGAGGGGCTGAAGGTGATGACAGAAGACTAGAGAGCACAAAGGAGTGAGATGCAATCAAGCTCCATGCATTTCATCATCTGTGCTCTCTATCTTCTGTCAACAGCATCACCAGTGCCTCCTCACATAATTCAAAACACAAACATTAAAAAAATATATGCGTATCCATAATAGACCTAGGGGCCTGAGAACAGAGCTTTGGCTTCCAAGGAATTCATGAGAACCCTATCTTTTTATGGAGAAAAGTGTGGAAGGGATGAAGAGAGAGGGGAGAGAGAGCAGGCTTGGAGTATGTTATTTTTCTTGAAGGATTTTTGTATATGACATGGTTGATCTCCAACACCTCTATTTATAGGAAAAAACTGTGCCATATTGGCTGTACCCCTAACCTCTTTTTCATGAGATTGGTGTGCATCTACAAATTAGAAAAGAGTGCCGACTTGAAACTTACGATAATTTATCCCGGTTCGCATTGTCTAGGAATATTACAGTTACCGTGCATTAATGTTGGAAATTAAGGAGGGGTAATTAATTACAGCATGATTCTCGCCTCTACGAAAGAAAACCTAACTTAGTGTTGCTTTAGATTAATGTTACAGCAAAAATAAATAAATATATATATATATAATTAAAGAGATAGAAACGAAGATATAAAAAAATATATATATTTGGGATAATTTTAGAGTTAATTTTTATCTTTTGAAAACAGAAAATACAGCGAGATGTGTCATTGTAATTATCTTGATTGTTTTTTTTTTTATTATTATTACAACACAGTAAGTACCAATCGCTATCTAAATTGATATAAAAAATACTTAATCAACTAACAATTATCGCCTTAATGAAATTTAGGTTATTTTGGTATTATTTACTGTATCTATATATTTACTATTTTTGCTTTTCAGTTTTTTAGATACAAAAATTTTAAAATATATATTTTTTAGGATTTTTTATTATAATTAAAAATAAACGAAGAATTACAATTATAACTTTCAAGAGAGCTCCCTGTTTGACAATTGGTTGTTAGTTTTTTACATTTTTAAAATAAGAAAAAATGAAAACAGAAATGATGCCAGAAGACAGTTACTTATTGGTATTTTATTAATTTTCCTCTCTTTAATTTCATAGCTTATTAATTATAAGCAAAATTTTCATTATTCAAAACATTGTTGGCATGAAAATTTGCTATTGTTGATTCTAAGCTTGAGGAGTACTCATTTGTCAGTAAAGATAATCTTGTTGATAGATATATATAAGAATCTACGTGTATTTTCAATGAAGAGGAAAAGTCCTAGATTAATAACATGAATTGTTATTTGTCTCTTTTTGGTAAAACCCTAGCTAATGATTTTTAGGACAAAGTCTGATGATGGGATTTTGATATGCATATCTATCATCTTCTTATTCTTCAGTCCACTTCAATTGATGGGCGTTTTAGTGACTCTAACATCCCAGAAATGATCCCTAACCTAACACGATCGACATATATATGTATTTTCACTCCATTGATGCATGACAGTTGTTCTGTTCTCTTCTTCTCCCTATCCTGACTAGCTACTCTCAGCTGATTTGGTCAAAAGAATATGTTGTCTGACGTTAAGGGAATTAGTTGAGTTGTGCATGTCCAGTTAATGTGCATTTCTAACATCTTCTGTTGGATTGGGAGAAATGGATTCGAATCAAGCTGAGTTGGTGTCAATCGGAAATCAGCTGACGAAGCTGTAACTTGTGCCCAGAATTTTATTGTGGAATCTGATTCTTCAATTGTTGTGGGATGGCTCGACAGTTCTTCTACAAAGCCATGGAAAAATGCTGATGAGTTTTTCACTATTTCTAATCTCTTTCCTAATTAATCTTCGGTTTGTCCATGTTTTACATGAAGCTAATGGCACTGCTGCTGATGTGTTAGCAAAGCGAGAGGCTGGGAGGGGATCTGACTTTGTTGCTTGTCTATAGAAGGAAATGTAGTTACTGTCTAAGTTTTGTTTCGGTATTTGCTCTTGCACTTTCTGGTTGTTCTCTGGTGTGTACTCTTTCATCTCGTGACTGCAGATTTTTCTGCTGCAACTTGGGCGCCTTTAATATATCCTTGTTTTATTTGAGTTTTGAACGATCCAAACTTTTTTCAATCGTGGCTAATCTTATAAGCATGAATGCCAACGTAAATATTAAGGTTTTCCAAACTATATAATAAAAATATATATATCAAAATCTCCACTGAAAAAGTGGTGATGCTATGTAGAAACTGTTAAATAATATTTATGTTGTCTTATTTATTAAGGGTAGAATAGTACTTTCAGTTTAACATATATATACTCTATTTGTATTTAGGTTAAGACAATGCATTCATAATAAACAGATTATTCAGAATTCTAGCCTCCATTTTGTGTTTGATCTCAATTAATTTAACATGGTATCAGAGCTGGTTTTATGGAACGAGGCTTAATTTTTTTTTGGAGTGATATTTTGTCTTTCGCTTCTGCAAAATTAGGTATTTCGACAGTTTCTGCAATTATTTTGGTATTTTGACAGTTTCTACAATTATTTTGGTATTTCATCTTCCCTTCAGCATCTGCAATTTGGTATTTGCGTTTAGTTTTTGCAAATTTGTTTTGTGTTTTGGAGTAATCGTATAATTTCAAGAAGAGATTTGTTTAGTTTCTGCAATTTAGTATTTTGTTTCCGCTGTTTTTGCATTCTGGTTATTTGTGATTGCTGATTATGGCTACTGAAAGAGATGATTCACTTAAGTCTGTGAGTGTGAGGTTAGATGGGAAAAATTATTCGTATTGGAGTTATGTGATGAGAAATTTCCTTAAGGGTAAGAAGATGTGGGGGTATGTTAGTGGGACTTATATGATACCTAAGAATGTTGAGGAGGGAGATGTTGTTTTGATAGATACATGGGAAGCAAATAATATAAAGATCATTACTTGGATCAACAATTTTATTGAGCATTCGATAGGTATGCAATTGGCAAAGTATAAGACAACAAAAGAGGTTTGGGATCATCTGCAAAGGTTATTCACACAATCAAATTTTGCAAAACAGTATCAATTAGAGAATGACATACGAGCTCTTCATCAGAAGAATATAAGTATCCAAGAGTTTTATTCCGCTATGACAGATCTTTGGGATCAATTAGCTCTTACATAATCGAAAAAATTAAAGGCATGTGGTGCCTATATTGAGCGTAGAGAGCAGCAACGATTGGTACAGTTTTTAACAGCACTTCGCAGTGATTTTGAAGGACTTAGAGGTTCAATTCTGCATCGTTCTCCACTGCCTTGTGTTGACTCTGTTGTTAGTGAGTTATTGGCTGAAGAAATACGTCTTCAGTCTTATTCTGAAAAGGGAATTCTTTCTGCTTCAAATCCTTCAGTATTAGCAGTACCTTCTAAGCCATTCTCTACTCATCAGAATAAGCCTTACACAAGGGTTGGCTTCAATGAGTGCAGTTTCTGTAAGCATAAAGGTCATTGGAAGGCTCAGTGTTCTAAGTTGAGACAGCAGAATCAAGCTTGGAAGTCTGGCAATCAGTCACAATCTAATGCTCATAGACCACCTCAGGGTTATAAACCACAACACCACAATATTGCAGCAGTAGCTTCCTCAAGTTCTATTACCGATCCTAATATTTTGGCTGAGCAATTTCAGAAGTTTCTCTCCTTGCAGCCACAAGCAATGTCCGCTTCTTCTTCCATAGGTCAGTTGCCTCATAGTTCCTCAGGTATGTCATATTCTGAATGGGTCTTGGATTCTGGTGCTTCCCATCATATGTCTCCAGATTCCTCATCTTTTACCTTTGTATCCCCTTTGTCCTCCATTCCTGTAATAATTGCTGATGGCACTCAAATGCCCTTAGCAGGTGTTGGTTATGTTGTCACACCTCACATGTCTCTCCCTAATGTTTATCTTATTCCACAACTCAAATTGAATCTTGCGTCTGTTGGTACTGGTACTTTACTCTCTGGCACACCTGAAGCTCCATTCTCATCTACAGCCCCTCAAGCTTCATCTGAGATTGTGGATCCACCTTCACGTCAGTCCATCCGTATTCGTAAGTCCACAAAACTACCAGATTTTGTTTATTCTTGTTATTCTTCATCATTTACTTCCTTTTTAGCCTCTATTCATTGTCTTGTTGAGCCCTCTTCCTATAAAGAGGCAATTCTTGATCCGCTTTGGTAGTAAGCTATGGATGAGGAACTTTCTGCTTTGCATAAGACAAATACTTGGGATCTGGTTCCTCTACCTCCTGGTAAGAGTGTTGTTGGTTGTCGTTGGGTCTATAAGAACAAGACTAATTCTGATGGGTCTATTGAGCGATATAAAGCTAGGTTAGTTGCCAAAGGATACTATCAACAGTATGGTATGGACTATGAGGAGACATTTGCTCCGGTTACAAAAATGACTACTATTCGTACTCTTATTGCCGTAGCTTCGATTCGTCAATGGCATATTTCTCAACTTGATGTTAAAAATGCCTTCTTGAATGGAGATCTTCAAGAAGAAGTTTATATGGCACCCCCTCCTGGTATTTCACATGACTCTGGATATGTTTGTAAGCTTAAGAAAGCATTATATGGTCTCAAACAAGCACCCCGTGCTTGGTTTGAGAAATTCTCTATTGTGATCTCGTCACTTGGCTTTGTTTCTAGCAGTCATGATTCTGCTCTTTTTATTAAGTGCACTGATGCAGGTCGTATCATTCTGTCTTTATATGTTGATGACATGATTATTACTGGTGATGACATTGATGGTATTTCAGTTATGAAGACAGAGTTGGCTAGACGATTTGAGATGAAGGATTTGGGTTATCTTCGATATTTCCTGGGTATTGAGGTAGCATACTCACCTAGAGGTTACCTTCTTTCTCAGTCGAAATATGTTGCAGATATTCTTGAGCGGGCTAGACTTATTGATAACAAGACTGTGGATACTCCTATTGAGGTTAACGCAAGGTACTCTTCTTCTGATGGTTTACCTTTGATAGATCCTACTTTATACCGCACTATTGTTGGGAGTTTGGTATATCTCATCATTACTCGTCCAGATATTGCATATGTTGTTTATGTTGTTAGTCAGTTTGTTGCTTCTCCTACTACTGTTCACTGGGCAGTTGTTCTTTGTATTTTGCGATATCTTCGGGGTACAGTTTTTCAAAGTCTTTTACTTTCATCCACCTCTTCCTTGGAGTTACGTGCATACTCTGATGCTGATCATGGTAGTGATCCCACAGATCGCAAGTCTGTTACCGGGTTTTGTATCTTTTTAGGTGATTCTCTTATTTCTTGAAAGAGCAAGAAACAATCTATTGTTTCTCAATCATCCACCGAAGCAGAATATCGTGCCATGGCATCTACTACCAAAGAGATTATTTGGTTACGTTGGTTAGTTGCTAATATGGGAGTTTCCTTTTCCCATCCTACTCCTAAGTATTGTGACAACCAGAGTTCTATTCAGATTGCTCACAACTCGGTTTTTCATGAGCGGGCTAAGCACATTGAAATCGATTGTCATCTTACTCGTCATCATCTCAAGCATGGAATCATTACTTTGCTTTTTGTTCCTTCTTTTCTTCATTGCAGATTGCAGATTTCTTTACCAAGGCGCATTACATATCTCGTTTTCGTTTTCTAGTTGGCAAACTCTCGATGCTTGTAGCTGCCGCATCGTGAGTTTGAGGGGAGATGTTAAATAATATTTATGTTGTCTTATTTATTAAGGGTAGAATAGTACTTTCAGTTTAACCTATATATACTCTATTTGTATTTAGGTTAAGACAATGCATTCATAATAAACAGATTATTCAGAATTCTAGCCTCCGTTTTGTGTTTGATCTCAATTAGTTTAACAGAAACAACCGCAAGCGCACATACAAGTCAATAGATTCATAGAATCACCTTAAATGACAAAAGAAACCGCCAAGGAGAGAGGGGAAGGACTGCAAACTGAAATTTACCAACAGAAACAAAACAAAAACTACCATGCATGTACCAATGATTAACCTTGGTGCTGGCTAGGATCAGCATAAATTGGCGACATTTGACTTTGATGTACTTAGGTTAGATCCATGTAAGTGAGTATTGCAGACAAAAGTCACGGGGTATACATGCAAGTTGACGACAGGAATGGAGTAGAAACAGAAAGGTGGCCAATCCCGCATCACGAAAATCTTATCCTACTTTTTCATCAGCGGTCATCGTCGTCGTTGGTCTCTTTTTCTGCTGGAATTGAACATGGGGCGGTGACGACTACAATCTTTCCACCTGTCATCCCCCCAACTTCCTTTTCTCCCTATTGTCGACTTCAGCTCATCTTCACCATATAAATCTCTCCAATGTCCACACCGTGTTGTTATCGACTAGTTCAATCAAAGATGTTTTGATCATCGACTCCCATAATTGAAGGTATTTTATCTTTCATGGAAAAAGGAAGTTATTCGATCCTAATTTTGGGGCATTGGCATGCACAGGCGCCAGAATATTTATTCTTTCACTTGTTATTTAGAAATATGAAAAGAGACTCAGGAAAAAAATTTGATTTATTCAAGATCTTATAAATATACGTGATTCACATAAATCCTCACCATCAAAACAAAACAAAAATAGTTGAATCCAAAAACTAAAACTACCTCGCATAAAATGGAGAAATGCTACTCTTTGATTTATTTTTTCTCCTTTTTTTGCACAAAAAAAAACGCAATATTCCTAATCATATAGTATGTGAGGATAAAACAACGATGCCAAAAAAACATCAAGCATAATTTTCTGTGATCCAAACGAACTAAAAGGCATGCATTAATGGATAGAACAGACTGCAAAAGGCCAAATACCATTCCATCATCAACTGGGAGAGGAGCCCAGTTCTATCGAAAGAAAGAATAAAGACAACTAGCTATGATTGGTATCATCACACGTGTTGTCTCTTGATTTTCCTCCAATATATGGAGATGGCAGCAAATTCTTGGAATTATCCTTTTCGGGACCCTAATCTTTTCTAGACAGGATCACGTGCTTTCCCTATTTGGGCAGGGAAGCCGAAGCAGATACATCTAGTACAGCATCCTCACCATTTGGAGGGCTTGATTTTCTATTAAGGACTTGTTTAATTGACATCAGAGACTCCTAAGGAAAAAACTAGCTGAATTTTTAAATTATATGTCGCAGAAATCATACTGAGTAATTTAGCAACAATCTGCCATGTTCCTTTCGTTATAAATAAGATCTTGGTCAACAAGTGTAAAGGGTTTTATACAACTGGGATTAAAATGCAGGATTAGAGGAAATCATGCATCTCTAGCTATAGCAGCTAATTAAAGAATTGCCTTGTTGCAGGTTGTGTGCTTCGAAAGAGGAATGGAGAATTTTTCAAGGGAGTTTGGAAAGCATTATTTTGGTATTGATTTTATTATTTTATTCCGCTTCTTTTGACCAAGCAAATAAAGATAAGCACATCCTCTCCTTCTTTTGACATTATGAGCACTTAGCAAGCTGTTCCAGTGGAGGGACCTTCTCTGATCCCTCTATACATCATTCTCTGGCCAGGCCCTAGAAATTGCAAAAAGTTAGTGGTTTTAAAATGTAAATAATGCATGCGAGCATCGATGTTAGGTTACAATTTTTCCATCCCGAGAGGGCCCGCGCGTTGTCTCGAGGGCATGAGCATTTTTTTTATAGTTCACTCCAAATATTTTTGGAACAAAAATAGTCAGATGACACTTGACACTTTGTTTGTTTTTCTCTAAATTTTGACTAATAGGGTAGCCATCAAATTGAGTCCGGTGATTTTTTAATCTAGAAATTCTATTTTAATTTAAAATATGTTTAGATATTTTAATAAATTCACTAATAACCTTAAAAACCTAAAACTCTACGTGAAACTTAAAATTAATCCGAAATCAAAAATTTTCTCGAATTTAAATCTGATTTTTTAGACAATTTAAATGTCAAAAACACATAAATAAAACTCATCTTACCAAATAAAACTTGTTGACATAAAGACAAATCATTTTGATAGTCAAAATCGATATTAATGTTGTCTTTTTACCACTAAAATTTGAAGACTCTCTCTCCTTGCCAAAGCCAAGGATTTAAAATTAAGAAAATAAATTTTTGAACTAAAATTGACTTTGTTTTGAAATTTTAAAAATTGAAAGGACATAATATTTATAAGTTGGAAGGTATAAAGATACAATGAACATTACTTTCATAGTGTGAAAAAAACCATCTATTTTTTATGTTTTTTTTTACTTTGATCCCTTGTCTTTTAATCTCATTTTTTTCTAACAAATTAACTTAAATTGACATATAATTTGGTTTGATTATGCCAAAATAATAAAAAATAAAATAAAGGGACGAGAGATGAAAAAACATTGTAAACTATGTTTTTTTTGAGGGATTCATACTGTATTTTGCATAGTAAAATCCATTTTGGAAAAAAAAATTTATCTGGTTCTAATTTATTTTTTCTTACAATCAAGTTTTTAGAGAGATACGCACAGTATGTAAGTAGGATATATTTGATGGAAGGAAGGGTGGAAAAGAAGAAGAAAAAAAGTGCGACTTGCTATTTATTCAGCTGTTTAGCTAACGAGAAAAGAGAAAGATGCATGAGAGCCAATCCATTTAAATTAAAAAGTATTGAAAATGAAAAAATAAAATGTGAGCTCTTTTCTACGTAGAAATTGGGTTTTAATTTTTTATTTTTTTTTGACCTGGTGACGACAATCTATTTTGTATAGATTATATAATGATTATCAAAACCAATCTACTTTTACTTTTAAAATTTTTAAAATCTCCCTTTTTTTATGAAATTGTTAGGTTAATTTTCAAATTAAACTAGCTACTTATAAATTTAGAACCGTGAGCACAAGTTTTTTTTAGATGAAATTGAGCGTTTAGGACTCATCAACATGCTTCATTTGAAACGTTGAAGCCCATGTTTTCCCAAGATTATTTTTTTTTATTAGAATGTATAAGATTTAGAGTTTATTTGATATTGTAATGAATGGTTTTTTAAAATATTTTTTATTTAAAAATATATTAAAATAATAATTTTTTTTTTTTTTAATATTTATTTTTTATATTAGCATATTAAAATAATTTGAAAAAATATTAAAAAATTATTTTTAAATAATAAAAAAAAATTCAAAAACGTTTTTGAATGACAAAAGCAACTTTTTAAAATCCAAAATCTAAAAATTAATTATAAATTTAATATATGAATCAATACATCCAATTGAGTGGCTCATATCAAGATTTAATGGGATTAAATACTGGATGAGAAAACATTATTTGATCATGTATTTTCTTAAGAACTCTAATTTGCAATATTGAAAAAAAAAAAAAAATGATATTCATATATACCCGAATGGAAGGCTATCTCGAAAATGGGCTATAACGCTAGAAAACCAATACCCAGCTCTTTTGTGGGCTCAAAGCGAGGAGATCCTCATGTTTTAGAGAATACCAAATTTTCGAGACCTTGTTTAAGAATTTGGGATAATGATGGGCATCAACCTTTTTTCTTTTGGATTTTTTTAACTTGTTTTTTTTTATGTAATTTGCATATATTTTTTTCATCACGTGATTCAATTATATATTTAATTTTTTTACTTAGTTTTTTATAAATTAATTTCATATCTAATAGTTGAAAAATTTATATATACATACTTATTAATAAAATTCACAAGTTTCTTTTACACCATAACATCTACGTGTTTCTTCAACTGTCCAGTGCCATTCCAATTTCTCATGCTTTTTTATTTATTTATTATGGGTGTTTGGAATGTGATTGTAGTTGTTTTTTAAAAATGTTTTTTACATGAAAAATATAACAAAATAAAAAAATATATTTTTAATATTAGTACATCAAAATAATTTAAAAACACTAAAAAATATATTAATTTGAAGTAAATTGATATCTAATAATAAATAAATAAACATGGAGCACTGAAAAATCTAATTATTAAATTTAGATGTTGGACTCTTTTCGAAGATGTTCTGTTTGTTTTCGTATTTTAAAAGTGCTTTTAAAAAAAAATTTAAATTGATAATCACTATATTGATATATTTTCTTTATATAAATTGAAAATTTTATACATGCATCTAATCAGATAAATCGATAATCACCAATGTAAACAAAAAAAAAATCATTAACAATAACAAAAAGAAAAACATGAAAAATTGAGTATGAAAACAAATACTATGCAATGTCGATACATAAAAAATTATTATTTTAAAATAATAAATATTTTATATAAAATAAAGCGTATCTGCATAAAAACAAAAATATTTCTTGAAAAATAAAATACAAAACAAGACATTTAAAAAGAAAAAATTTAAATTCAAAAAAGACTTGAGAAACTCATGACCTAAACAATAAGATCAAGATTCGTTTGTGTCTACTAAATTTATTTATTAAAATTAATAAAAAATAATAGAAATAAAAACACATATGAAACTGAATTCATAAAAATAAAAGGGAAAAAAGTACTACATGAGGCCAAACATATTAAAAATATTATTTGAAAATAAATATTTTTTATAAAATAAAGCTTGCATGTACAAAATAAAAGAATTTCTTCAAAAATTATATGCAAAACAAAACATTAAAAAAAAAACTCAATCCAAAAAAGGCTGCAAAACCCATGGCTTCGGTTACGAGGTCAAGATAAATCAATAGAAAAAAATTAAAATAACCACAAAATCAATCTTTTTTTAAAAAAAAAAGGTAGTATGATAAAATCCTTATTCATGTAAACTCTTAAATCTTATGACCCGTGTCATTAGATTAAAAGCACGGTAAAAGAAAAAACCATGAAACCCAATTTCTAATAAATTAAACGTGAAGGATGAAATTAGAGAAAAATCCATCATACAAAAAAAATTTAATTAAAAGAACGAGGTTAAAATGAAAATATAAAATTAGAGGGTATAAAGAAAATTAAATTGAAGGGTTAAATTTAAAAAAAAAAACTTAAAAAAAAGAAAAAAATCAAAAAAAAAAAAAAAAAGAGAGCTAAACCAAAAAAACAATACAACTTAAACTTTGATTGAATGATAAAGTTGAAAACAACAAAACTCTAACAAAAGAGCCATGTTAGAAAAAAAAAAATTAAAGACCGAATTAGAAAACAATATATATGACAAATTGCAATTTAAGAACTAAATTAAAAACATGAAAAAATTTTCCATAAGACTAAGAACTAAAATAAATGATCAGAAACATAATGTACCAAACTTGAAAAATAAAAAGAAAAGAGGGCATGAGTGAATTTTTTTCAATAGAGAGAGAGAAGAAAAAAAAACCATTATCACCAACAAATTGCTCACCTATTATCATCAAGCGTTGCACTAGGAGAAAAAAGAAGAGGTATTGCCTTTAACAAAATAATGAAAGAACAGATTTGGCTATGAAAAGTGTCGTACGAGCCCTTAAAAGGCAAGGGTGCCTCCCACGCACCAACATGTGATGTCCATGTTCTTGCATTTTTTTATTAAAAAAATAATTATTAAGAGTAAAAAGTTCAAAAAAAAAAATCATTTGTGAAAAGATAAAATTGCCTTAAACTCTTGCCTCTTTTTTCCCCTAATTATAAGGGCATAAAAGTCAATGTGTAATTTTGTAAAAAAAACATCAAAGCATAAATACCGATGGCCAGCTATTCAATTTTTTTAATTGTGGGGGTAAATAAATATTTTTATTATTTATAAAAAGATAAAATTAACCCTTTACACATCTTTAATGACTAATTGGAAAAGACGAAACCACCCAAAACGAAGGCAAACGAAATTTTCTTCAAAGGAGGAGCGTAATTCTACTATCATAATGAATAGTTTTTTTTGTGTCTGTGACTCTGTGTACACAGTAAACTCTACAGTATTTTGGCTACGTGTTTTATATGGTTTGTATAATTGTTCTTTTACGTTTTGTTTGATTGGTTAGTGAGAGTTAATTGTCTCATATTCTTCTGGGTTTTTCAATTAGGTTTCTTTATTTTGCATTTATTGATATTATGTGCCAATTTGTACGCACCAAATTAAAAGATATATGAGATTACAGTTGAATTATATTTTTTAAATTTTTTTTAATATTTTTTAATTTTAAATATTTAAAAATATTTAAAAAACAACTTTTACATACAGTGCAGGTCTCGCAACGGGAAGCAGACTCGAATTTGAGACTGGAAGGGAGCAAACCGTCAGAACCCAGACGGCATCCGCTACGCCAACCCGGCCCTCAAGGTTGCATAAAATGCTCTGTCTATTCAATGATGCAAAGGAAGAAGAACCTTAAATAATGCATTGATATTCAATAATCATATGTATTTAATGCACAAATAGACAGGGGAGAGAGAGGAGAACAAGCACAGAAAGCAGCATAAGAGAGGAACTTTTAACTTTTTAAAACGTAATATCACTCAACTAGCTCTTCTTAAGGCCAAGTCGACAGAGAAGGGAGAGGAAACAGAGAGCATGCAGAGGTGAAAAAAAGGAAAGCGAGACACAACGGAGAAGACGAACCTGCTGAGAGAGGGTGGAGATGGTTATGCAGCAGTTCTTCTACTTTTTCTTCAGGAAACCGGATGAAGAAAGACATGAGTATCATACGGTAAAGAACAGGGCTTTAATTATCCAGGGGAGGGCAGAAGAACTGGAAAGATGTTGTGAAGAAATAGCTGAAGAAAAGCTTTCAATGTTTTGAAATTTGGTCTCCCCATCCACAGTCAAATGCATATTTAACTTAAAGGCTTGGTGTGGGGGGGGCTAGGTGGTTGCATAAGAGCTGAATGGGGCTTAACTAGCTGGAGAGCAATTCCAGATTATTATGGAAACAAGAGCTGAACCCCATGTAGCCGGCTGCTCTCAGCTACAGTCGACGCCATTATCTTATCGGCTGCTCTCAGCTACAGTCTACGCCATTATCTTATTAATGGTTTATAATACAGCACAATTATTGCATTTGAAATAATTGCCCATCTCTTTCACAGCTTTACTCTCTATACTAATGCGGAAACATGATAAAAAGCTGAAAGCCACTGTTGTTGCTGATTTTTTGAACTTGTCAAGATGACTTGAATTGCCCATTTGAAGTTTCCAGCTGCACCCAAACGGGCTCTTCAAATTCTACACCGATGAAGTTCGATTTTATCTTATGAGCTTGAAGCCTAGGTAAAGGCTTGTCGTAAGATTATTTATCTTCTAATAATTATGTTCAATATATGCAAAAAATCCTTTTTTTAAAATTAATTACTCTATAATAATTAAGTCATGTGAGAGAGAAATTAATTCTATAATTAAGCATGTGAGAGAAAAGTCAATAACATATCCTCATCATCTATATGAGGGGGTGGAGCCGGAAGCGGCCTTTGGTGTCTTAGAGAAGACGGAAGCTCTCATTTGTCTTTGGGAGTGACACAACATCCATGAAACAGATGGGTAGGTTTTATCTGTCCTAACCTTCCCATCAACAAGAACATGTCTCTGCATCAAAATAGCAATCACTTCACGGTATGTCAAAGCATACTTGAACCTGTTTCGCAGAATGAGAATCAGAGGCAAGCATTCCCTAGACTTGTGGGGCCCGGATGAGGGCTTGCGGGCAAAAGCACCCCCAAGTTTATCAAGCATCCAATGTTTTGGAGCATTAAACCTCTTCAAGTGCTTCTTCAACCCTCTAGCCATTTTGTAACTGTACAGCTCATGATGTTGGTAACTCTGCTGGGCTGCGTTTATTTTCTTGATCTTTAATATATCATCAGAGTTTTAATAATTAAATAATTATAAGTGTAATCTTGATAAATAAAAAAAAAAAATTATATTTTAGAATCTCGCTAATAATATAAGTTATTGAGTTAAGATAATTTTTTAATAAATATATTAAATACCATTTAGCTTAAATTAACTACTCTTTGCTTATCGGATATGTGATTCTTTTAGCCAATAACATAAGATTAGTTAAAAAGAATTATCAATGTTCTACAAGTATTTTTTATACATCAGATTTGCATTATACAAAAATTTCTTTTTTATACAGTATCTTTAATCGTATCAATTGTGTTATATTGCCCATTAAGTAATTATTAGGAATTAAATTATTATCATTGTTGTCAAATTAATTATTTATAATTAAACTAATCTTGCCTTATGCTTTTCATTTTCAGTTTAACCTATTTTATAAAATTCTTACATGCACAAATATATAATTCTTCAATAGAAAAAAATATTGTGAAAATTATATTTAAGTTTAATATTACTCTGCAGTTTTTTTAGCATCACTAATTATATGATTCATTAATTCAATATATTAACAAGAACGGTTAATTGTAACAATAACATTTTTTTTACCTTTTTTTTCATTTTTATTGAGAATTGGAATTTATTATTTATTATGGTTTTTTTATACATGGTTATTGTATCATCGGAAAAACATTATAATATCGAATTGGTGTTCATTTTTGTTATCATCTATTTTTTTATCATAACATTAAATAAAAAATAATTTATTATATTATTAAGTAAAAAATAATTAAAAACAAACATAATTATTATGAATTGGGCTTCATAATTTATTTTAATTTGTTTTTATGGGATTATCGTGATCTTTAAAAAAATACATAGGCATTGGGTTGGTGCTCGAGTTTGACATTATCTATTTTTTTATCATGTTATTATATAGAAAATAATTATAGAAAAAATATAATGATTGAGAATTAAGTTTCATAATTTATTTTAATTTTTTTATTGGATTATTCGGGTCTCAAAAAAAAATTCTAGTATTGCATTGGTGCTCGGTTTTGTAAGTGCTTATATTTTTGTCATATAAATAAATCAAAATAGTTTAATAAAAAAATAAAATTATTAAACTCAATAGAATTCATACCTTATATCGCAGATTTAACGAGTTAACTTATATTGACTCGAGATAATTCAATATATCGTTGTCTTAATATTAATTTTTTTTAAAATTATCATCTTGAAAACATTTTTAAAGTTAGACCATGTTTTTACCAGTTATGCGCTTTTTTTAACCTGTTATGTTTAACATGTCAAATCTATCAAAGAATCATAAGTTCACAAGATATGATTTATTTTATTCTCTAATACATCCCCTCAAGTGAAAGCATTTTGAACTTGAAACTTGCATAGGCTCACATTACTTTATGCTTAATTTTTATCAGATAAATAGGGATAGTGAAATTCAAACTCGTAACTGTTTGGTCATCAAAGCTCTAATACAATGTTAAAGAATCATCTTAACCCGATAACTTAAGTTGTTAGGTGAAGTTCCAAAATCAATTATTTTTTCTCCAACAATTTAGATATTAAATTAACTAACAAACTTGTAATATTTTTTTTTTGGATTGAGTTCGCTAATTATATTATGAACAGTACAAACAATAAGATGTATAACATTTTAAAATACCAATGTAGGTCAAGATAATTTTTTCTTGTTTTTATATCATATATTAGATTTACATTATACATTCCATACTAAAAAAAACTTAGGGTAGCGCATCTCAGTTAAGGAGGTAGCTTTTTTTTCTTTCTTTTTTCTTTTCATTTCTTTTTTCTTTTTTTTTTGCATTTCCCCCTTTTTTAAGTTTATTTTCATCATTTTTTTTAATTTCATTATTTAATATTTTTTAATTTTAAATTTATCTTCGTAAATTGTTTCAATTTGTTTTTTTATAAGATTATTACAGTTTCAAACAAACATCTCAACATTTAGTTTGTACTTGATTTATGCTCGATTTAAAAGTGTTTATTTATGCTATCGTATAATTAAGTACAAAATAGTTCAAGAAAAACAAAGTTCTTAAACCCACCAAAATCCATCATTGGGTTGCGGGTTTAGTGAATTAAACCATAAAGCTTGATCGATCCAGTATGTTGCATTCTCAATATAAAAAATAAAAGTTATCTTGAATTTCTTTACAATCAAAACATACTTTTTATTGATTATCTGAGTTACCTTTGAACATCCCAGGTTGATTAGGTCGCACTAAGACAATTTTTATATAGTATAGTTTTAAATCTAAGCTAGAAAAAAAAGCTGGATCAATAAGTTTCAAAATTAACCTATTGATCAAGGTTTGATAACAATATCAACTAGCTTTATGTGGCATGCTCACTTTTTTTTTCTCTTTTTTTATTCAAAGCATAATGTAGCGCCTCCGTTAAACTAGTTTGTACATTATTAAATATAAACTACAAGAGAATGGGGTTTTATTATACCCTTCCTCACAAAAACACTGCTAATTAGAATAATACTTTACTCTCTCTCTCTCTCTCTCTTTTATCAATATTTTTTCTTTTTAATTTCATAATTTATTGACTATAAACTAAAAGAGGAGGGGTTTTTGTTGTACCCCTCCTCACAAAGAACCATTCATTGGAATAGTGCTTTACTTTTTTTTTTTCTCCTTTGATTTTTTTTTTAATTCTATCTTTTAATATTAGATTTTTTTTATTAAGTTATCACACTTTCGTGAAACGGATTGCTGTTTTAGCGGGTTAACCTGATTGCCTCAATTTTTTTTTTCTCAATTAACTTTTTTCTTCTTTAATTTTATCATTTAATATTGGGTTGATTGTGACTTTAATAAACCCCTCCTCACAAAAGCATTATTCATTATAATATTGAGTTATCATATTCTCATTACACGGATTAACCCGGTTGTCTCATTTTTCTTTCTTTATAATAAACTTTTTGTTTTTTAATTTCATCATTTAAATATTGAGTTCATTAGGAATTTTTTTTTATTGACTTTCCCCCCAACTTCATCATTTAATTTTGTGTCTGGTTGTGAATTAGGCTTCATAATTTGTTTTTGATTTGTTTTTTATCAGGTTATTCCAGCAACTTGTAAACATTGTTTAATGGCTTAACCTAGATTGACTTGACTCATTTTTTGTGTTATTTTTTTAATTGAAACTTTTATAAATTTCATCATTCAATATTGGATCCGATAAAGGCAATTAAAAATTAAGCTTCATAATTTTTTTTGATTTTTTTTTTATGAAATTATCTTAATTTCATGATCGTTTCACGGATTTGATAGGCCAACTTAAGTTAAATCAAGTCATTTTATTTTTTATTTTTTTAATGAGGTTATCTCAGTCTAATGACTAGGATTATGAATTTGGCGAATTGAATCGAGTCATTTTTATGTTGTTTTTTAATTATTATTTTTAATCTCATCCTTTAATATTGAGTTAGTTGATCATTGAAATTCATAATTTGCTTCAATTTACTTTTCATGAGATTATTTTGGTTTTATGGCCAGGATCAAAAGTATAATAGGTAACTTGGGTAACTTTTTTAGGTTCTTTTTAATTATTTTTTTAATTTTTTCTTTTAACATTGGGTTGATTGATGATTATGCATTAGAATTTATTTTAATTTGTTTTATATTAAGTTATCATAGTTTTATAATCTAGGTTGTAAATTTAATATGTTAACCCGGATTGATTCAACTCAATTTAATAAATTATTTTTTTAATATTTAAAAAAGATATAATCTTGAAATTATTTTAGTTAAACTATGTTTTTATATGAGTTATATAATTGTTTTTAGACCCATAGTTATATCAAATTAACACTTATATATATATATAAAAAGAAAAATCATTAGAAAAGTAACAATTGCGTAAAAAAAAAAAAAAAAAAAGAACGTACTTCCTCCACTCCCTCTCATAAACCCTAGCAAACCCCCTCCCTCCCCACCTTTTCTCCCCTTCCTAACTCTCACCGAAGCCTCCACCGATCACCGGCCCGCTCTCCGCTGCATCAAAGCAATCTCCCGCCTTAAAAAGCAGGTCTGGTACTTGGTGCTTTACCAGTTAAAGTTTGCATCTTTTTCATTGCTAAAAAAAAGTTTGCACTTTTTTCAGTTCTCTCTAGTCCTTAAAAAGTTTATGGTCTCAGTTAATTCACCATTACCTGTACTTAAATTTTCCATTTTATAGTATTATTTTCGGTCATGTGTTTTTCATGTTCCCCAATTTGCAACACATTTTCATTGCATAAATGTACAAGTGGACTTGTGCCGATTTGATTTTGACATGAAAAGTAGAAAACCTATTTGTTATTTCGGTAATTTGCATTAAAAGATGAAAGCTTTGAGCTCGAACTTGGTAAATTTGGACTAAATATAAGTATAGTTGCTTCTGTTGTTTGAAATTCGATTTACTTTTTGTAGTAGAATGTGAAAATGTATTGTTAATATCATGAATTGATCTATTTGTCTTGTTGAATATGCGTATAGCTTACACTGTGGAGATATTGTACAAAATAACTGTGCTTGCTGTCGAAGTTCTTGGAGGGTTTTAGCTACTGGCATTGAGTATTTGTTAAAGGATTGGAAAAAGAGGGGAAATGGAAATAGACTTGGGGAAAGTTCCGTTTACTATGGATTTCCATCCTTCGGATAATATAGTGACTGCTGGCTTGATCAATGGCGACCTCCACCTGTTAGTACATTCTTCTTTATCTCTGGGTTTTGTCCACAGCAGTTCTGTCTTTCTAGAAATTGTTTTCTGTATATGCTTGGTTTAATCATTCTCTCTTGTTATAGATACCGTTTCAATGCTGATTCCTCACCACAAAGGTACTATAACGCAGAGAAAAAAATTGTCTTCCTTTTTTTTTGAATGTTTTGTAACCTTGTGTTCTAATCAACTTATGTGATTCAAATTCTAATCAGATTGTTGGAAATTCACGCACATAGCGAGTCTTGCAGGGCTGCTAGATTCATCAATGACGGCCACGGTACTGCTTTTTGATTTGCTAATATTCATTTGCTAGCCTTTCAAACTGCACTGGTTGCTGCTATCTTCTTTGCACTTTTAACTGTACTGTCTTATGTCTGGTTCAGCAATTATCACGGGTTCTAGTGATCGCTCCATTCTGGCAACAGATTTAGAAACTGGATCACCAATTGCTCGTCTTGAAAATGCTCATGAGTAGGTTTCTATTTAATTTTTTCAGCCTCCTCTAAAGGTTGATGAAATGGATCTAGGGCCATTTCTCTTAAAAGTCACCTTCAACTTTTTAGATCCTATTCTCATATGACAATCATATTCTTGCACAGGGATGCCATCTTTAGTTTGATAAACCTCACAGAGTCAACTGTTGCAACTGGGGATGATCAAGGATGTGTTAAGGTGACTATATTTCATGTCTTTTTGTGTCTATTTGTAAAGGTTAGGTACAAAGCTTTATTTCCTCTTGCATTTTAGGCTTTTTTCCTATTGTAACCTCAGTAGCTATTTGGATCATGCCCACACAAATCATGCCTCTTTCAATTTGCTGTTTCCTGTTTCGTATTCATTCTACTCTCTTAAATTTTGATGATTTTGTCCAAACATAATTGTAGCTTTTTACTTTTTGCTTCAATGAACCTTCTAGTATTTACTGGATGAGAATGTAGCTTGGATAGGATCAGATTTTTTGCATAACCTTTCGCGCAGCATGTGCTTCATTTCATTCCATGATCTGCATTTTTACATCTTACATTGCAAATCCTTCATTTGATTCTTAAAAGTCACTAGTTCTTCTTTGCAGGTATGGGATACCAGGCAACGCTCTTGTTGCAATTCTTTTAATGTCCATGATGACTATGTTTCGGATATGACTTTTGCGTCTGATTCCATGAAACTGCTATCAACAAGGTATTTAAGACTGTTATAACTTGTTTTTATCTCTCTTTGAATACTGTAAATATGTCTCCATTATTGTTATTTTGCATTAGGAGGTTGAGAGGATTGAGGCATTGTTATGAATAACATATGGAGCTGTGAGGAGCTTTATGATTCTTTTCATATATACTATATTAATGTGAGTAGGCTCTTACAAGACCCATGTATTGTTGTTGGGGGTTGTAAGTCAAATAAATTGTGCTTTATGATTGTCTGGTTCCTCTTTCACTTCCTTCCAGTTCTTTATCTAAAAGATTGGTTGATTCACATCGGCATATGTTTTCTTATTACAAGACTAGAGCATCTCACAGGATTTTGTAATTTTTAGTTTCACATTGTTTGCATTTTCTTTGCTGATACTTTATTATTTCTGTCTTATGTGTTCTTTAGTGGAGATGGGACCCTTTCTGTTTGCAACCTTCGCACTAATAAAGTAAGCTGGTTCTTTCAGAGAGAGAAAAAAGTACCTTTGGGGAAATTCTGCAGAACCATGCAATTTGATTAATTTGTTTTAAATTTTTGTCAGATCCAATCCCAGTCTGAATTTTCTGAAGAAGAGCTATTGTCTGTTGTTATTATGAAGGTAAACAACTACATGGTATTTAGATTGTTTTTGTGGCTGTGGCTGCATATGGTTGTCTACTTGTCTTTCTGTGAGCATATTAGCAAATTGATTTGGCTAAATGTATTGCGTATTTTCGGCATGAGATTGGAATGGGGATAGACTGCTTAAACCCCTCCCATATTCCAATGGAGCACTCGTCTCTTGGAGGTGGGGATTCTAAGAAACAAAGCTTAATTAGATTGTGTTCTTGTTATCTCCCACCCCATATCTTACTCTTTAGCATCGTAGTGAACTTTCAGGACTTCACAAATAAATGAGTTTCAAAAGGAAATACTTGGAAGCTATTTCTCACAATATATTTGTGCTAAATTCCTGTTCTATTTTGTACCTTTTTGTTGTCAGAATGGTCGGAAAGTTATATGTGGTACACAGAATGGAACACTGCTATTGTATTCATGGGGTTTTTTCAAGGATTGCAGGTATCCTTTTCAAAACATATGAATACTTGAAAGTTTTAGGATTCAGTGCAAGTATCCTTTCATGAATGGAGAGTTTCAATTGAATTTTATCTGTACTCAATATTGATTTCTTGCGTGGTGAAGTGTCCTGAATATTTCTTTTGATTTTCAGTGACCGCTTTACTGCTCTTTCCCCAAACTCTATTGACTCTTTGTTGAAGGTGATTCAATTTTTATTTTTGTTGTTGTTGCATCAGATGGCTTTTTAATCCAGGAGTTTGCTTAATTGGAACATTTAAATCTTTTGTTTCAGCTTGATGAAGACAGAGTCATTACTGGATCCGAGAATGGGCTCATAAGGTGAGTTGTTTAAGATAGGAAGGGACTCATCCAAATTCTGAATCACGATCACCATTCCTTTTCTTTTTCATTCCTCCCTTCTTGGTTTTAACTTTTCTTTTCCTCCTTACTTTTTGCAGTCTGGTAGGCATATTACCCAACAGAGTCATCCAACCACTTGCTGAACATTCAGAGTACCCTATTGAGTGTCTTGGTACTGTTCATATCTCTTCCTCCATAGAAGCTTTATATTAATTTTATTTACTTTGTAATTGATGGAAGTTGCAAATTCGATTGACATGCCATGGTGACTTTTCAACACTGGTTCTAGTTCCACCTCCATCGCTGTTCAATTGTGAACAGGTCTCTATGTTAATGTAGAGTTCTTGCTAGGTGAGGCTGACTTGTGTGCACCTTATGTGAAGTGTTTTTAAATGGACAAATCACTACATATAGGATCCACTCTTTTAAGTTAAAAAAAGCTGTGCATTGATGCTATACAACAGTAAACTTCCAGCTTAGCTTCTACGTTTCCATTTCACATAACCTAATCCATGGTGATCTACTTTTTTTCAATTCCTCTCTTTGCCTCTCATGCTAATCAAAGTTTATTTTCATTAATGACATCGTATGCTGTTGATTATTATACTCATGAAACAAATTTCTGAAAGTGAAATTAACAAGCCTAATTCTTATCTTTCAAGAGTAACATATAATCCAACAAGAATTTTGTTTTGAAATCCCTTTAACTACTCCGGGATTTTGAAAAGGTACTGAGAGAGTTTGCTTAAGATCAAACAAAGAAAAGTGATTGTTGTGAATTGTTGGTTATGCACACACTGTTTGCTTTGTTGGTAGAATTGTTTCATGACTTTAGAGTTGCACACCGTGTAAAAGTGGAGGGCTTATTGCTTTGTGGTCTCAATAAAGGATTTTCTAATATAAAAGGAGTGGATCCCACATAAATTGATTTGCTTACAGCACTTGGGTTAACTAAGGTGGTCTGGGGTTTGGCTCACTTGATAAACTAATGAATATATCGTCTCACTAAAGTTTGAGGTTCATTTAAGAATCACTAGTGCCACCTTCTCCAGTTTGAGTATTAATTGTCTAAAGAGCTGGATTTGTGTTTTTAGATTGTCAAAACAAGCTTTCTGAGAGTATGATTTTGTTTGGAATCTGCAGCCTTTTCTCATGACAGAAAGTATCTTGGCAGCATTTCACATGATCAGTTGTTGAAGGTGGATCTCTCTCTCTCTCTCTCTCTCTCTTTCTCTGCATACAAATAAAAACAAGCGCGCAAGCTGGCCCGGACACCCACGTTAATCAAAAAAAAAAAAAAAAAACAAACATGTCTTTAACATATGCATGCGTAATTGCACATTTGCACACCTATGCACAATTTCTGTATGTACCATCCTTGCTGCCTTTATTGTAATGTCCTGACTCAACTACTTGTTTAATTCAGATGTGGGATTTGGATGATTTATTGCAAAATTCTGGAAATGCTCAAAATGATCAAGCTCCTGTATCAGACAGTGATAGTGATGCAATGGATATGGATGCCAAACCTCCAAAGTCTAGAAAAGGTAAACTGGATTTAATAGGAGAATCATGAATATATCTTCTTTCATCAGATGTTTGGACGTGAATAGCTAATATTTGAGCTATTATCAGCAAACTTTTATAGTTAACATAGTGTCCTGACTACTGGCTGATTTCTCCTTTGCGGATATAAAAATGTACTGAACCTATTCTAGTGGTCTTTATGAGAGTGCTAAGAACAAAATATATCTACATTTAATTATCCTGTAACTAGAGTTGACATGTGAAATATAGGCCTACTCCTTTAAGCACTGAATTCAATCCTTAACAGTTGCATGAATCATGGACACCTGAAGATTTAAGTTATGACATTTTATCTCAAACTTCTTTCTTCTTTTTTTTTGGTGATATCACAAAGTTGTTTGCATGATCTATGTTTTCATTTGCCTTGAATCCCAACTTTGCTTGTGCCTTTATTGCAGTTCCAAACGGCGTTTCATAAAAATTCAATGCTTTTTTTGCTTAAAGTTAATATTTGTTTTTTATGTTTTTGGATAATTTTGATGTGTTGGTGTTAAAAATAAATTTTATTTAAAAAAAATATTATTTTAATATATTTTCGAGCGAAAAGCACTTTGAAAAACAACTGTTACTACTCTCTCAAACACTCTCTTGGACTGCCACCAGTGAATCTGTTGATAGAATGTATGCTATATGCATCCCTCTTACAAGTGTGGTGTCTTTAGAATCTGATGTATTTGCTATTAATTGTCCTATTTTTTGCAGGAGCCAAGAGAAAAAATGAGCACGCAAATGATGCAACAAGCAGCTTTTTCGCAGATCTATAGTTGGATGGTGGTATTTCTTCATGCACATTTGCGGTCGATGTCATTTTGACATTTCTGTGTTGATATATATTATTTTCTTCATCCATGGTGGTCTGCACGAGTTAGCATGGTTTCACCAGAGATGGAGCAGGGATTAATAATTACTTTGCAGATGCAATGTAGATTTGAGTTTGATACATGTTGATTATTTCTCCCTTCTAAAGGATAGGGGGCTTGCAAGTTTTACTTGAGATGATTCCTTTTTATACCGGTTGGTACAATTTATAGGCGCAAGCTCGCTGGTCATCAATGATGGGATAATAGGAAAAACATGTATCTTTCCTCAAAAATAGTTCTGACAGTTTACATATATAAACTGTGCTGCATCTGTTCTGCTTCTAGATAATCTATCCCGTATTGCTCCTTCGCCGAAGGTTTTCAATTTTACAAGTTTGAGTCAGACCCACTGCCAGCCTCATTAGCCGAAACACATGACTGGTTTAAAATAATTGTGTTCGAGCCATCTGTTTTGAAACACTTACCTTGCATCCCCTCCTGGGTTTGCGAATTATACATGGAGGGGAAGGGACTGATCGGAGACAGCTAGAATAGTTTGATTGCATGTTTCACGGGATTGTTCTTCCTGGAGGGATGGCAGAGATTTCAATGATAATCCAAGACCAGATTTTACGTTTTCGTTTGATTCTGTTTTCTTTCTCGTAAAACAATATCTTCGTAACTTTAGTTTTGATGGAAGTCTTTTATCTCTTTGATCAGAGATGGTCAAAATGGTCGTGTCTTGAGCATCAACAATCAGTTACTCATGGCTGGCAAAAGCATGAAACGCAACCTTTCTTGATGGAAGCACGGAACACTTCGGTTGCCAACAAAATCGAGTTTTTATCTGTAGGGAAAGAACTACATCTCTAACTTGTTCTGGATTGTAAGACATGCTCATACGTTGTTCATTCTTGTCGCAAGGAAAACGTCAACCATGGAGGAAAAGGAAGCGACAAAACAAGAGAGGAGAGAACATGAACAGCTGAAGGGGAAGCTGGACGAGAGAGGGGAAGGAGGACCCGCTAGTTCGAGTCCCGAATCGGCTCGGATCCAGTCCTGAATCAATGGGTTACCGAATTGACCCGCCAGCTCGAGTCGGCTCTTATAGCACTGGAGATTAATAGTCGCGTCAAAGATAAGCAATGGTTAGCAGCAATAATAACATTGAAAATAAAAGAAAAGTATCATCGTAAAAGACTTGGAAATCCTGAATTGCTAAGATCACAAGTTAGAGAATAGATGGAGAGGTGATAAAAGGAAAGAAGGAGGCTTAGCTTGATTGACCTCCATGGAAAGCGAAGAGGTGGCATCTGAAAACAAAGTGGAGAAAGACGGGAAAGGGAGGAACTGCTGGAAATCATTGGCATGAGAGGTATTGGTAAGAAATCATCATAAGGAAAAGATCCATTTTCTTGCCAAACACCTCATGCCCACAACTTCCAGTAGGTCTCAGTCTCCCCCTCCGGCTCTTCTCAAGTTCCTTCTCTTCTGCTTCTGTCAGTAATTTCCTCCCAACCTAACCCTTCTTCCAATCCTAATTTCTTTGCCTATTTGTGACTTCGTGTTTTGCTTTTCGGACCCTATACTTTTTATATTTGCTTACTTTTTTTTTATTGGTTCCACTGATTTGATTATTTAATTCTTTTTTCTTTTTTTACTTTGTATATTTGCTTTTTGGACCCTATACTTTGTATAGAAGGGCTCGTAAGTAGACATATTTATCAAAATAAATTCAATGGGAAAACATGTTTATCTCTTTTATATAGTAATAAATGAACGAAGACTTTATCAGTTGACTTCCATTTGAATAAAACAAGGGCTTGTTATCAAAAGAAAAAAAAGGAGAGAGGATAAGTTAATTATAACGTAGCCCCTATACTTTTAAATTTTTTTATTAGTTCGTGGTTTTTGAAGTTATATATTTAATTCCTATGATTTTAAATCTATTTACAACTTAGTCCTTTTATCAAATTTATATTATTTTTCAATTTATTCTGAGAAAAGAATCACAAGAACAAGAGTAGATAATACATGAAAATTTGATGAGAAAAGAAAATGCATTTTTGGTGACAAAAACACGAAATTAAGGATGGTCAATGCTGGGCAAGGGAGTGTTTTATTATTTTTATAATCACAAAGGTAAATTAATTAATCTTGAGAGTTAATTATAACTTAGTCCCTATAGCTCATCAAACTAATTAATTATGTGCTATCCAAAATAATTAAATAGCTATTTTACCAAAGTTAATTATGTTTAATTTGGTAATATTTTGTGAAAGAAAATTCCATCAATCTTTCCATTCTATCTACTTTTCCTTTTCTATTTCTTAAAATAAAAAAAATAAAAATAAATTAGAAAAGAACATGAGATATACAAAAAAGACTATGTTATAAATGGGATAAAAAAATAGGGATCGATCAAATATATAGTTTCTAGAAATCAACAAGGACTAATCAGTTAGCTAGTTTTTTAAGCTATAAAGACTAAATTATAATTGTCACTTAACTCTGATAAATTATAGATAATAAGGTATAATTAACTCCAAAAGAAATTGATATTAAAATCATATAGTGTATAAAAGTGTATAAATATAATGGGCTCCACCACTTGCATGAGGTTGGATCTGGGTTTTGAAAAAGCAATTTTTCCGTGCTTTTTGCACGTTGGACCACAACTGCATCTTCTAGGACTGCTAAAAAGCATTCAAAATTACCTTTATATCCTTTTCTCTTTCCTCTCATTCATTTCACATTAATTTCTCTCATAACTGCAACAACAATTTCGCATTCATTTCATCATTATTACCGCACAACCCACAAGAATGACCATTGCAACATCTCTTTCTTCTCATTCATTTGCCAATAGTTTCTCCATAACTGCAGGAAAAAAGAAGAAAAAAAACCCCATTACTACAACCAACAACCCCAAAATAGCAAGTTCTATTATGTTTAGATCTCTTTATAATATTATATTGGTTATAAAATTAATTTTTTTTTAATTGAAAATTAAATTACAATTCAATTTCGTAAGTTTTATTACCAACATCAAATTTAACCACAGTTTTTAATCAAATATTTTCAACATGTTTTTTTTTAAACATGAAGTTGAACTGTATTTTAAACCATACATATATTTTAATCACATCACCATAATAAAAAGTAATTTTTTTAAAATTTATTTAAATTTAAACCTCATCCACAAAAACTGCCATCCTCTTAAAAAGAAAAAGATGCAGAGGGGCTGGAGTTGAAATGGTGTAAGAGTAGTCTATAGCGTGGGAAACAAGCTCGACCAGTCTTCAGGCCCAAACAATCTCCAAAGGAACGAGCTGCTCTCACATTTCCTCGACTTTACAGTCATAAGCTTTTGGGCTTTGGCCCCAACTTCCTAACTTCCTATTGTAACTTGGTTGAATCTGCTCAGTTAATAGAAAAAATCAACGATTTAAAACATGATACGTTTTAAGTTTAATCAATTTTGATATTGATAAGATTAAATACTGTTCACTTGGTTAGGTTTACTCGTAATCTAATTAACCTAATTTAGTCGGGTTCACATCACAATATTAAAAGTAAATAAATTAAAATAACATTATTTTTAATAAAAATAATAAAATCAGAATTTACCTGCAGTTCAATAGCCTGAGTTTTTTTTTTTTCAATTCGGTACCTTGATCATTATATATGACAACTTTCAAAAAAAAAAAAAAAAAATAGCACAGCAAATGTAAAGTTCACATCATTGTGTCCGGACAATAAAATATTTGTTATACTAGACTTGATATAGACTTGATATTTAACTCTTGATGATGCTTAACAAAAACTACTTAGATAAATGCAAGAGCTGGAATTTAATTCGCTCATATCATCTAGTAGATAATGTAAACGTTGATAAATATATAATTTATATTTTTATCTTTTAAAATCACTTGAATAATACATTAAACAACTTATTTTCTATTCAGTTAAAATATATATACATATGTTTTTTTTAATGCACTTCTGGGATTACTTGTAATTATGTAATGTGAGAATCTATTGAGTTTAGTTTGAATTTATTGATTAGTGTTATTGTGGTTTTTTTAAGCAGGACAAAATTTTAAGTATATTTATGTATAGAAAAAAGTCTGCCCAAACTCTGTTAAAATTATAAAATTTTTAACTCTCTTGAAATCATAAAGTAAATTAAATTTCAGAGTAATAAAAACCATGATTTTATGAATTTTTTCAAACTCAAAACCCAAAATTTTCTTAAAATTAGACACTAACCAAAATAGTCCAACCATTTCTCAAAACGATCGATTATTTTTTTGTATTGGTCGGACCATTTTAGCTGATGTTCAACTATTTTTCTAAAATATCTAACTGTTTCTCAAAACTATCTGCTAATAAATATCACGTTTTAAAATCGTAATATTTTATTATATCACAGCTCTAAATCACCATATTTTTTAAATGTCAACAGCAACATCTTAAAATATACTATTTCTCCAAAACTTTTTTATTTTGTGTTACCTCGCCATTTAATTTTTTTTCTGTGCTAATGACACAATTTATCCCAGATTATCCACCTAAACAAATAATTAAGGGACCTGAAGCCACAAGGAAAGAAACTCAAAATCTCAAAATAAATACACATGATTGCATACTATTGGGCTCGTTGTGGTGGTTGATTTCCACGATTCAGAGTGGATATATAGCTAGGATGAGGCAGAGTGCAAATCCTAGAAAACTTTGAACAAAATTCTTGCATATAAAAGAACATAAAAGAGATCTACTAGCGCCTAGCAGACCATTAAACATAGTTTCGATGAGAAAAGTCGGCTGTTTAACAGTACTTAATTAACAAGCCACACAAAGGATCCCAATCCATTTATTTCATTTAATTATAGATAAAGATGATTGCCACTTGCTGCTAGCTGCTAGCTTTGTTTCTGCATTGATTTCCATCAATTTGCCCACTGCAAAAAAAAAAGAAAAAAAGAAAAAAGAAAAAAAAAAAAGCGTGTGTATAAGATATCAAGAAGTATTTTCTGACTAATAAATTTAACAATTCTCTCCTTTAGCCATTCACTCACACTCATATAATACTTAAAGCCCAATAGTTTGGATTGTTTCAT
The DNA here is from genome assembly GCF_005239225.2 of Populus alba. Lineage (NCBI taxonomy): Eukaryota > Viridiplantae > Streptophyta > Magnoliopsida > Malpighiales > Salicaceae > Populus > Populus alba. The sequence continues at coordinate 17,396,096 of NC_133300.1, read as the reverse complement.
TAGTTTTACTAAATCCATTTTATATCACAATTACTCAATCCAAATATATGTATTTTTATTAACTGTTTATAAATTCTTTATCAAATAAAATTTAAATGAAAAAAACAACATCACTAATTATAATTGAAAAAATATTTCAAAAAATTGTATATATAAGATGTTCTCTCTCTCTCTATATTAAATTTATATATTCATTTGAAACTCTTAAGGTACTTGACTTTTAAGTAAAAATAAGTATCACAAATTTTATCACTTGCTTTAATTTTTATATTTTAAAAAAATTAATTAAGAAATAATAAAAGTGTAGATGGAACATAATTTAATCTCCATATTAAAATAAAATCTTAAACAACTAAAAGGATCTTGAAATGGATTGCATTAGTTATTCTTTAAAAGGAAAACAATATCCAAGCGTTACTTTAAGAAATATCAATTAATAATTCATGATAATGTATGAAAGCTTGCTACTATTTTATAATATATATATATATATATATATATATATATATATATATATATATATATAAGACAGATAATATATATGAAAACATGGGACAAATGTTCAACATTCACCTTCGAAGCAGATCCCAAAGAGGAATCAGAAGAGGGCATCGGTGGCTTGATGATCATGAGTTCCTGGGGATCCTCATGGCTGTCCTCATCCATCACCGCTTCCTAGCAAAGAAAACCATACACACAATTGCATCATATATAGCAGAACACAACGACAGTACTGTCTGCATAACTTTTAGGGCAAAATAACAATAGAAAAACTATTCATTGAACTATATCACTCACTCCATTAAGGTCCAAGAAAGGAAATGCAGGCGTTTGCATGTTAGGAAGAGATTCCATTTCTTGAGTGCACCTGGTCACTTCATCTTCCTGATTTATACCCGACATCTTGAAGGTTAGCTAGAATGGTTGCCCTAATCCCTCTGTACTTAATTTTGAACGCATGCAATTTCATATCAATGTATGTGTATTGGCAAGAGCAGGGGAAAAGAAAAGTCACCTTCTTATGACCACAAGGAACGACACGATTCAAGAAATTTAGCATGTCCTCTTGCCTTATGACTCTGGAGATGTCACAACGCTGCAATGTTCGACGCTTACAACTAGTGGTTTGAAGCCATGAACGAAGAGTGAGCTCAAGGATGAAGAGCTCACAAGCTTTCGAGAACAAGATAGGAGTTTCTGCGCTTATCATCTAGTAATGACATACAGCAAAAACATAAGCAAGATAGTGAAGATCAATTTCTGCACTTCACAAAATTGTGATTTTTAAGGATTTTAAAAATGTTTTTACATATTTGTTTTCAAAACTCTCTAATTTGAAACCTCTATAAAACATTTACTTTTTTCAATATTTTCTAGAAGAATAGTGAGTTTTTTCTTTTGATTTGTTGAAGATATTATTAAATCTACTGAAGATAATACTAATATCGAAGAAAAACATAATAATAAATTATTTTTAATATTAGTAATTCCTGATCATGTTTATTTTCAGTATCAGTATTATTTTAAGTAGATTTGATAATATCTTCAACATTCTTGTTTTAAAATTTACATTATGCATCCCAATTTAGCGAACTACTGGCAATTTGTTAATTATTTTCTTGTCTTAAAATTCTTCTAATTGATTATATATATATCATCCCTTCTCGAATTGAAATAAAGATCCCGGCAGTTATAAAATAAAATAAAGTAGACATTGTTTTTTTAACCAAAAGAAAAACGTAGGTAAGTCATCAACTAAGAAATAAAAGATACGCAAACCTTGACATCTCCGTCAGATTTCATAACTCTTTTGATCCTTGCTAAAGGCAACATATTACTGCTCTTGGATGCTGAATATGAAAACGGTGAGACACCATATATATATATATAAATTAATAAACGAAAATAAATAAATATTTAACATGCATATGCACAATAAGCATCTCGAATCACCAAAGAAATTACCAGTAGAATTGTAAATCTCCAACAATTGTTGATTCCAAAATTGATCCAAATTTTGATTATGTTGCTTCAATGGATAGGAAAAAAGAGACCGAATATTAGCATCTCTAAATATATACACAAAAATGTAAGCTAAACATTGAAAAAAAAAATACATGAAAAATTAAACCCTCACCTCCTCTTTGGTTGTCTGACGACAAGGCAACATGGAAGAGTTCATGGGCAGGGCATTTTCAACTTCTTGTGGTGATGGATCCGGAGATGCAAGATCGAGTTCTATTGATCGATTCAAATCCATGAGTTTCCCCTCCCCTCACTTCCTTCTTCACCTTGATAATATATGAAGACACAATCCCTTAAATAGTGAGATAGACAATGAGCAAAGTTAAGATTAAAATTGGTATGAGCAATGAGCATTAATTTTAGGAATTAATAAACTATATTTTATTTAGTATATTTTTCATAATTTATTAATTAAAAGGATAGATCTGGAAAACGTTCTTTTTCCTGGTTTTGAAACCGTCGTATAATAAAAAAATATTTTTTATACTTAAAGTTCAAGTTTCGTTGTCATTAACATATACTTTTAGAATATTATTTAATAGTGTGAATCGTGTATTTATAAGTAGTTTCGTATCACGTGCTTGATGCTTGTTTGTCTAACTAATTCATAGTATTTTCTAATATTTTCATTAATTAATTATTTAAAATTATTTATAAATAAATAAATTTGAATGTTTAACAAACATACATGATTATATTTTTAAATAGTTGGGATAAATATATATAACTCTTAATTAAAACAACATTTTCACTTAATATGATATTATTATGTACCTTTTGTTTTATTTTAAATTAGTTTCTTTTCAATAATATGTGACAATATAAACTAAAAACAAATATATGAATAAAAATTTTATAAATATTTTTTTAATAAATCCTTTTTTTAATATTATTAGTATTTCTTCAAGAGTAAAACATAACATAATATATACAATAACTAAAAATAACCTATAAAAATTTAACTAAGAATTCAATTTAATAATTTGATAAATTTTGATATAATTGAACTACTTTCAGATTTTAATACTTTATGTTTTTATTTGCTTTTTTCTCAGACTTTTTAGGGTTTTTTTATGGTCAAAATAAATTTTTAATATAATAAGAGTGATTTAAATAACTTATTTTATATTATTTAAGTGTTTAAGTGGTAGTATAGATATCAAAACAATGAGGAAAAATAGAAGAATCCTATATTTTAGGGTTCATTCTATAAATCTATTAGAGGTGCACAAACCTAATTCATAGTTGCTAGTTTTTCCGAAGGAGAATTTTAATAAATAAACAGGGGTTAATATTGATGATTTATTATCTATATCATTTAAAGTCAATTTTCTATATATACCAGATAAATGTTTTTAGTTAAAAATATAATTAATTTAAAGTTATTTCAAATGAAATAATCGAAGGAAAAGTTCTTTCATATGAAAGTGAATTGATTCCATTCTTATCATGGGAAATGGAGTGTACAAAATACATTTTTAGGTATTTATTTGTAGTCTTTTATAATATTTAAACCCATTAATTAATAATAAGTTAAGCTTACCAAAATTACATTTGGCTAAATTTGCAAATGTTTTTTTTTTTTTGTTAGTCAATAATGACTTTCGTAAAAGAATCTGATTCTTGGCTCCGAACCCACCAAGAGTTGGCCAAATAGCTTTTAATTATTCCACAGGGCAAAACGGTTTGTCCTCGAGTACTGACTTTTAAGACGTTATAAAATAAATTATGTGTAATATATAATGAAGTAAAATTTAGAAGAATATATTTTTTTAAAAATCGATCTAACAGCAAAGAAATCTCTTTAACGGCAGTAGAAAAAACAAATATATCAAATTAAAAATTTACAAGTGTGGTTTTTTTTATATGTTATTATGATCATTTTAAAATTATATTTAATTTGAAAAAACAATAAATTAATTTTTAATTTTTTTTAAATGATTTTGATATGTTAATATAAAAAATAAAAAAATTATATGAATATATTTTCAAACAAATTTTTTTTTTAAAAAAAAACATCATAAATCAGAGTATCAATCAACATAAAACTTAATTAATTAATTAATTAGCCAAACTCTCAGATTGTCACAAAAAGAACTAATTTAGTTGTTGATTGCAAAAAGGAAAGAAAAAAAAAGTGAATGCCTTCCTAAAAAGGTTCCCATCTCGGATTTCTCCATTTGAATCTATCAAATTTTGTTTATCTAGAATAATTTTATTGGTGAGTGTAATATTAGTAAACTTTGGGATTACTTATTAATCCCCGATAATTTATATATTTCCACCATTTAAAAGTCATAATTTCATGCCATTAATTTCCAGATATAATTATTTAACCAACCGCTCGAGTTTTAGGTCGTGATGGTGGATATCACCTAACAATAATATTGATTGTGCAAGAAGATTGAAAAAAAGGAGAAACTTCTCCAGCTGAGGAGTTTCTTTTTCCTTTTTCTCTCATTGTTCTCTTTCTCTCCTTTTTTTTTTTTTCCTTATCAAGCTAGGATATTTTCGACAAGTACCTCTATGTATTTTTTATTTTTCAATCACAACGTACACAATTTTTCTGTGCTTGAAAGCACCATATTTTTATATCAATGATTCAAAGACTCTAGGTAAGTTCAAAGACTCTAGGTAAGAAAATAAGTTATGGATTTCATACATAGACTAAAACAATTCTATTTACACAAATATTTCATCCTTTTTATATTTATTAATTTGAACATTGTAGTCTTTATCCTATAAAAAAAACTTATTTTGCAAGTTAATCACCAACCCAAGACACAAAAAAAAATAAAAAACCGTTCTTATCATCAAATATCATGAAGATATTTGTGATTGCTTGTTATATAAAATATTGTGATACAAAAATAATTTATCATTGAGAATTTACTTAGTTCTTGAAGAACAAAATGTAGAAGAATATTATCATATAATCTGGCCTTTTCTTCCGGCCCACATGCAGGTTTAGTCTCTGTGCATTGTTTTCTTGAGCGTTTAGCGCGCTCCTTCCCCTTTTCTGTGCCTCGTCACTCGTGTCCTCCTCAAGGACCTCAACCGTCTCTAGGAATAGGAAGATAGCTAAGTTTTTCTGACAACAGATGGGGATATTTTTAAAAATCGATGACTTTGTTTCAAAATGAAAACAAGAGCTTAAAAAACCAACAATGGGGCTAAACATAAAATAAAAATATTAAAAAATCTGAAATTAATAATGAAATAGAAGAGAAAATAAACAGAAAAGCTAAATTTCTAAAACATAAGAGCAATGAGGGTTGTTGGATTATCCGATTCGTAAAAAAGATTTTAAAAGTAGGTATTTGAAATGAATCTTGACCACGAAAATGAACTCGGAAAGTCTTGGCAAAATGCATTACTGCTTTTGACGTCTTCTTTAAGTTTCTGTATCATGAACGTTAACCAGCCATGTACCCCACGTCACACATTAACCAAACTAAGGGAGAGGGTGATGTCTGCTAGCTAGCTCTAGGTTTTTATTTTTCTTCACTTACAAGACATTAATATTGATCTAGATCCTCAACTCTCCTATATATTTATTTTATTCAGTTAAAACTTGTATACCTCGTCCTATAAATATATAGTCAATGTAACAACAGTACTAGTACGAATTAAATGCTCTTTCAAGGACTTAATTAGCCATTCCTTTGTATCAATGATACCCTGGGCTAATATATAATTAAACATGGATCATCAATAGTGAGGCATCCCAAATCTAACTGTTTTATATATATATAGAGGATAAAATGTCATTGTTCCACGTTTGTCAAATGCTGGCCAAACGTTGTTTACTTTAGACCAATCTGGATCTATTGTCATAATCAAGTGAGGTAATTAACTACAGCACCAACCACCATTGTCGGTGGTGTATTGACGTTTGAGTAATAGTCATGACGACATTGTTTGAATGACAATACACACACACACACACACACACATCCAGATTCATATATTGTACATATAACATAACTAATTTGACAGAGAGAGCAAATAAAAATTTAACTAACAAACTTGAAATGGAAGTTGCGTAGAATACTGGAAAGAATGCATCATTACAGAACTTGGAGTTTGGTCTTAGTTTTGGTTGGTGGGTTGGTTGTTCACAAACCATACCCCCCCCCCCCAGCCCCACTTGAAATATTTCCTACCCAAAAAAAAATCCAATTTTCTCTTTACTTACAACTTACCCATCGATCGTCCCCAATTTATCAAATACAATTTGCTATAATATTTTTCAACTTTTTTTTTATTATTATTCTATATATTGTTTTTCCTTATTATCATTACGACATATGGTGCATGAACATTACTGATTAGGTTTATATACATAACCCTGGGCATTTGCTTAATCTTGACACCATCCCCTTTTCAATCAATCAATCAATCAAGTCCAAAATTAATCCATGCATTTTTAGATGATCAACGAGGACCCAGTAGTAACCTGTCTTGGTCAGTGAGAGAGTGGCGAAAGTGGCATCTGTGTCCATAAGGACAAACCCCTCCAGCGAGAACCATACGGCAAGCTTGAGTCTTATATCTCGGGTGTCTGATTACTGGACGTAGCTCACCAATGCCATGAGCAAACTGGCAATTGGTATCATAAGGACACGTGCCTGTCTCTTGCCACTTGTTGCACAGCTCTGTCTTCCACATCCCCTGATTAAACACCTCCAATTCCATTCCAGCAGCTATTTCCTCCTCTGATCTCTTCTCCCCTCCTCCACCTGGCACATACACCCTCTGCTGCATCTGCATACACTAGAGTATATATGCAACCCATTTTTAATCACTACGAAAAATAAAAAATGCTAGAAATTTGTCTTCATGGTCCAATATAATTTATTGTGCGTGTGGTATTGGAAAAAAATGTCGATGCACTACACTTCTAATGATCTTAATTAAATTTCGATTCTAAAAGAATAGAGTGATCATACTGAAATTTCTTTTCCTAACAGATTAATACTATTGGAATACAATATTGCACACAACCAACCTTAACCAATCGAAAGTCCAAGAGCATAAAATGGACGACTTTGATTGACCCCTTAATCATCAGTGTTTATCTAAAAATTATCCAATTTTAGCTGTAATTCTTCTGCATATCGATAATAGACTATCGTACATATTCTGCATAAAATACAATTGCATTATAATCTAGTGAAATAATTAATATATTCACCTCTTTTTTAATTAATTATATATTCTGTTGTTAAAAAAATCCTGTAATTTTCTCTATTTTTTGTCAATAAATCTCTTTTTTCCCTTACAGAAACTATATAAAATTAAATAATATTATCTGGACCAATAGAGAACCACGGGAATAACTCTACCGAAATACATACATACATATATATAGTAGTTAAGAAAATAAAATACACAGATAAATTGGTAAATTTAATAGTGAGGGAACCGTACGAACTGGAGAGAATGGAATTTAAACATCATACTGATAACTGCCGTCTATACAGCTAACCGTACGAACCGGACACCGTACCTAACACAAACAATACACACACAGTTCGCGTGCTACGTTGCATTTCAATGGAAATTAAAAGCAAACAAAACTTTTCACCAAAAAAAAAAAAAGCCAACCAAAACTCGAAAAAACAGAAAGAAATTCAACTCACCGATCCAGAAACGAGTTGATCGAGCTGACTAGCCACACGAGGCCGACTCGAGTTACTAGTTGCACCATCGCGACCGCCTCCATTGGTGCTCACATTACCAGAAACCGCTTGATTCACCTTCACATAACCACTAGATCTGACGGAAATACTCTTCGGCAACGTCACCCTCTCTCTCTCGACATTATTAACACTGTTCCTTCTCTCAATGGCAACATCACGGCTGATTCCAAAAGCTCTGCCCTGATGCTGCATCGCGGCGGCCTGAGAAGAGAGATTGATAAGCTTGAGGAGCTCACTATTTGCGACTCTGAGATCCGCGTTCTCTTGACGAATCAACTCAAGTTCATTAGTTAGGGTTTGGAGGCGCGAGAGAGAGACATTGTAGTGATCGCAGAGGTCCTGGTACTCGAGAATCAGTCGAGCTTGGCGGAGGCGGTTCTCGGTGGCAATCTCATCGGCGGCGGAGGAGGAGGTAGGGGAGGCGGTGGTGGAGGGAGTGAAGGAGAGCGAGTTCGGGAGCAGCAATGGTTTTGGCGGGAAGATTGAGAGGTAGAGAGAGGTGAAATTGGACGCGAACTGATCTTGATCGTTTGGTTGGTGGTAATCAAAAGGTGGTGATTGTGCAGCTGTTTGCATCGCCGGTTTTGAACCGGACGGTGGTGGTTGTGTTATCTCCATTTCTCTCGAGACACAGAGAAAAGGAGATAAACGAAGCTCCTTCGTGGCTTATATTATTTATATATATATAGCAGCAGATGAGTGAGTCTGGTACTTAGTAGAGCATGATGGATGAATCGTCAGAACTACCCTTGCTCGTATGATTCAAAATGGCGAGCTCATTGATTGTTTGGAAACACGTGGATGTACCTGATTGGTTGGAAGCAGAGAGAGTCAATGGTGCAAGGAGCACCAAGCAAAATCCTTCAAAAAATATCTAGTTTCCCGCCAAGGGAACTGAAAAACCGTTATAGACACCGCAACAGAAAGAGAATCGGTTTTAGAGAGAGAGAGAGAGAGAGAGAAGTAGAGGTGATATATGCACTTGGGAGAGCATGCATGTGTGTGTGTGTGTTTATATATATATATATATATGTGAGAGGTATATATTAGTTAGAGAGAGAAAAGGAAGGGGTTGTTAGGGGGGGTGTTGGGGGTAGTGGTGGAGTGGCAAAGAAGGGTGTGAGGGAGGAGAAGGATGAAGTTTGAAGGCTTAGGATTTAATTGGGTGTAATCATGGTGATCGACGGGTGGAGGATTAAGGGATGGTTTGGGTGTCTATTTTAAGTAAGCTTTTGATAATTGGGTTTTTGTTAGCATAGTTGCTTCTTTATCACTTCTTTAACTACCTATGGTCCCTCCTCTTCCTTTCAATGTCAAGGAATGTACTGTTGGTTTCATGACTATCAACAGTTGTTCCTGCTTTTCTAATTCTACCAGAACCAAAAAAAAAAAAAAAAACTGTATTTTTTTTTAAATAATTTATACACAGGAAATTAAGAAGATTATTGTTCTGGAGTTCCAATTAAAAAAAAAATTGCAATAAAAAATTTTCTTATGAATATATTAGGTTGTCTTCCGTTAATTTCTAAAAAAGTACAAGATGACACATATAAAAAATACATAAACATGTTTAATAAAAGCGATTGACATAATGATTTTTACTTCACAAGGAGTGAATATTTATCATTTTAGAATAAAAAGATATATATATATATTTTTTTTTTTTAAGTTTAAAACAGTAATTAAACACTTTTTTAAAATCAACATGGGATAGAAAATCTCTAACATTTATTTTATTATTATATATTGAATCTCGTATAGCCAGGGGAGGAAAGTAGGCCCGGCCTCTATAAAACATTTTAATTTTTTTATTTAGTATTTAAATATAAAATAGTATAATATTTTTATTTTAAATAAATAAAATTTTTAATAATATATTTTGTTATATTAATTTTAATTTTTTATTTAAATATTACCAGCTCCACCCCTCCGTATAGCTAGGAAAAGACTCACGATTCCAGATGAGGCAAGGGCCTCTAGAGACCTGAGTGTAGATTGTAGCGCCATCTTTTTACTAGAATTGGTATGCTCTTCATAATTTTAAACATATATATATATATATATATATATATATATATATATATATATATATATATATATATATATGAACCAATGATCCATCAGTAAACACGATCGATGCCGTTCAGATATATTATGACTGACAATTTTATTTCAACCTCTAAAGTGCTTATAGTTGTGTGAAAATAACTTGTTGACCACTAAAGTGTTAATGACTGGATTATAAAGATTTAGTAACTTTTTGCTTAAAAAATCCCTTCTTTTCTAATCAAGTTTTTCCATCTTAACATTTTTTTTTTATTTTTTTATATAAATTGGATAAAGATTAAACATTCTGTTTTTTGAAACATAAGAATTGATTAATTAGATTTATTGAAATTAAGGAACTGAATTATTCCTAACATTGGCCAATCTTTCTCCATTTTATCTCACTCCCATTTAATATATAATATTTTACTTAAAACTTCTAAACTTATTGAACAAGATGAAGAAGAGGTTATTGATTTTGATAATCTTGAAGTGTTTGGAGCGTTTAATTATCATTAGGACATCTACATGTAATTAAGTTGTCTAACCAAGTTATATAGAAAAAAATAGCAATAAGTCTGATCCAGACGAAGAAGATAATTCTGATTCTTTAATATTTATATAAAACTGCTCAAATAATATACAAGAACAAGAGGTGGATGCAAAGCTAGAACAATCATTTATAAAGATGGATGTTGTTTCCAGTTGAAAATCTTGTTCGAAAGAACTATCCTCCTATGATAAGAGTTTCAGCAATTAAAAACTTTATTCTACTTTGTGGATACAATGCTCCATTTCTTAACAAGAAATAAGTTGCTGCACAGAAAAAAAAAAATTCAAGCGAAGAGAAGTTTAAGGAAAACTTAATGGTTAATAATGATATTAAGGATAAAAGTTTTAAGAGAAATATTTTAAATTTTGATGGTGTCATTAATTGTTGTTGAAGAGGAAGAACTGAAGTATTTAATTGATAACATTTGAGGTAAGTTATAAGAAATTAAAGATGTGCGTGCCCAAAAGTCAATCTCAATTAGAAAAGCTACGAATCCAATTGAAGGTATGAAAACATAAACATGATTTGAAAGAATACAATTGATGTTAGGATTCATATAAATGAAATAGAAAGACTAGTATATTTTTTTATTAAATACTTATTATTATTCATTCTTTCTTAAAATAATAATGAAATAGAAACGAATAGATATATCCTTTTAATGAACATTTCCATAAAATTTTGCATTCTAAAATTTTAAAATTAATGTTCAAGCATTTAGATTATTAAGCTGAATCACATAGGAGGATTCATATAAATGACGCTTTTTGTTCAACAACGATAAAAAAGTAACTCTTAACTATCATAGAGATTGTCGAGGCTGTAAAAAAACTTTATGAAATTAAGAATAAGCTTCCTTTAGATCGAGTTGGACTGAAACTTGTGTAAGAATGGTGTTGTGCTGTGCTCGTAGAAAATCCATAGGTTTTTAATTTTATTTTTTATGGAAAGAATTAAAGACAGAATACTGAATTATTGACGAATGTTATTCCAATAGATATATTTTATTGGTAAATTACTCGGTAAAATTTACACTAATATAATAATAAATTTACATCTATAAAAAAATTCTATCAATAAAACTAATAAATATTGTAGTATGGGTATGAGACCTGGTCATGAACCAAAATAACTAGTTGCCCAGCCAAGACCGATCAGCAATGGGCGATCACCTGGACAGAATATTTGGCCTTGGTCTTGGTTCAAGTTGGAAACTTATGCTTGATCAGCAATGTTGTACCTTGAGCAGTGTGTGAGAAGCCTTCAACGATCAAATATCAACTTTTACTATTTTATTTTATATATATATATATATATATATATTAGTTCGCGCATGTGATTGGTAGTTTTTTAGTTTATCGTCCTTGATGTTTTTTTTTTTCAATTAAAAATTGTTTTTATTTTTTATTTTAACTTGGATTCTCATTCTTTTATCTTTCTTTTTTTTTAGATCCTTTTGTTAAATTATAACATTTTTTTAATTTTACCATTCAATAAAAAATCAAATTTATTTTTTATTTTTATTTTGATCTTTATTTTTTTAATTACTATTTTTTTAGATCCTTTTGCATACTTAAAATTTGTTATATATATAATTTTATCCTTCAATATTTGATTAGTTAGAAATTAAGTTTAATAATTTTTCTAAATAAAATGCTTTCAGTCTAATAACTCAAATCACATATTTAAAAAATTATACAGGTTTATATACATCTTTTTTTTTTTAGCTTTTATTATTCAACATTATTTTTTTTTCTTTTTAGCATGGTTGATGGGTAACATTACCATCAATAAACTCTCCTTTCCAATACGAAACTATTGACATCAAGATTTTTTTTTTAATGACTGAAATATAGCAGATAAATTCTCTCTATCCTCTTTGTTTTCTAGCAACTTTGTTTCTCATTTCTCATAACTCAAGGACAAATATTATAATAAAAATAAAGTTGGAGGATAGAAAAATAAAATCATAAGAGTTTTTGGATTTAATTGAAAAAAAATAAAAACTTAAGGACTAAAGTGAACTTTCTCTAGTTCTTGTTCCCCTTGAGTAACGTGGACCGTGCATATGGGTGTAGCTTGTATTAATTTCCATGTATCCGTAAATTATAGCTTCAGCATCTTATATCTAATTAACTTGAACCGACTGCTTGAAAATATTTTAACCTGGGCACGAAAATGTATTATAAAGAAAAGAAATGGTTTAAGGCCTGACTGAAGCCCAATTCACAATGTTTAGTTGTCTACGAGATAACATGCCCGCGCGCTGCCGCGGGCTTATAAAACAAATATACTTGATAATATTATAATTGTGAACCAATGCTAGGTAAGTAATAGAAACTAAAAGTATGATTGAACAAATATTTCATAACGAAAAAAAAAAGTTGTGTTGGTGATCAAAAACTCATAGACTGAACAAAATGATTTGTAGCAATCTATAATGTTTTGTGAGAAAAGATACAGTGCTTTCACCATATGATTTAGCTTTTTTGTTAATAAAAAGCAAAAAAAATTACAAAGTTAAATTCTCTATCAACTTAATATTAAAAAAAACCGACAAAGATAATTTTGCAAGGAAAAAAACCCATGAGAAAAAACATTGTAACAATTGATAATGTTTTGTGAAGAAAACTATAGTGCTTTCCCCAATAAAATAAAATAAAAACCATTTAGAGAAATATTATAGCAATCCACAGTGTTTTGTGAGAAAAACTACAGCACTTTCCTCGTATAATTTAGCTTTATTGTAATTATAATTCTTAACCAACTCAATATTCAAAAAAAAATCGACAAAGATAATTTTGGGAAAAATCATATGAGAAAACACTGCAGCAATTCACAGTGTTTTAAAGAAAAAAATATTACAAAGCTAAATTCTTAATCAATTCAATATTAAAAAAAATCAACAGAGACAATTTTAGAAAAAAAAAAACACCAAAAAAAGAGGAAAAAATCATGTTGGAAACACTATAGCAATTCACAGTGTTTTGTGATGAAAGCTACAGTGATTCCCCACATGATTTAGCCTTATTTGTAATGATTTGTAATTATAATTATAAAACAACTCAATATTTAAAAAATAAAATTGACAAAGATAATTTGAATAAAAATTATAAGAAAAAAAAATCATGCGGAGAGACACTGTAACAATCCACAATGTTTTATGAGGAAAGCTACAATGCTTTCCCCACATGATTAAGCTTTATTACAAAGTTAAATTCTAACCAACTCAATATTAAAAAAAAAATCGACGAAGATAATTTTGAAAAAAAATATTACAAAAAAACACACAAAAGAAACTGGAAAAAAACCATGTGAGGAAAAACTGTATCAATCTATAGTGTTTTGTGAGGAAAAATTTGTATTTACTTGTAATTGCAATTCTTAACCAGCTTAATATTTAAAAAATAAAATTGACAAAGAAAATTTTAGAAAAAAAACATAACAAAAACAGAAAAAAAATAATGTGGAAAAAAACACTATAGCATCTACAGTAATTTTCGAGAAAAGTTACAGTGCTTTCCTCACATATTGTAACTGTAAGTTTTTAACCCGTTTAATATTAAAAAATAAAATAAAAAAAGATAATTTCGGAGAAAATTATAAAAAAACCATGCAGAGAAACATTATAGCAAGCAACAATGTTTTAAAGAAAAAAATTATAAAACTAAATTTTCAATCAGCTCAATATTAAAAAAAATAAAAAAATATAATTTTAAAAAATAAAAAATAAAATAGAAAAACTATGTGGGAAAACACCGCAGCAATCTACAGTATTTTAAAGAAAAAAATTACAAAACAAAATTTTTAATCAAGTTAATATTTAAAAAGTAAAATCAACAAAAAAATATTTTTTAAAAAAATAAAAAATAAATGCAAAAAGAAAAAGAAAAAATAGGAAAGTTGAAAAGAAGAAGTAATTTTGGAAAAAAAAAGAAGAAGGAAAAAACCAAAAAAAAAAGAATAAAGAGAAAAGTTGGAAAAAACCGCAAAAAAAAAAGGAATGTACTGTTGATTACTGTTGTAATCCACAGTACATTGTGTGTGGGGGAACAGTGATTCCCCCACATCATTTAGATATTGTTAATTATTAATTATTAATTATTAATTAACTATAAACAAAAAGAGAGGTGGTGTTTTATTATATATGTTTGTCCTTTCACACCAACTTGTCCACCTCACTTTTTTCTTGTAGGTTCCTAAATGTTTTCTTTTTTCATTTTAATCACTAAACTTGATTTCTTTTCAATTTTCTCCTTTCAAGTTCTGTTGACATGGTTTTATGTATTGGGATTTGTTTCTATTTACATGTCCTTGCATATTGATGTGTCAAAGAATATGTTAGCATTGAATTAAAGTTTAATTTGATGAAAGGGATTCTTACGTTATTGTTAAACAAAGAATTGAAAAATAAAGTACCAGAATTAATATATAAAAAAAACTAGAGTTGTATCTTAAAAAAACATAAAAAAAAAACTTCAATATAGTCTCTTAAATTTCAAATTATACAACTTCATAATGATTTTTATATTTCAGTCTGAAAATTTTATTTTTTGTTATGTTTTAATCCTTGAATATTAAAGGAAAAGAAAACAGACTACTGAAAAAAAAAAAAAAAAAAAGAGAAAGTGTTTGCCTAGTAATATTCCTACCATTACCAAACAAAAAAAAAAACCTTGGTGTCAATGGATTAGTCTTTGAGAGGAAAGTTCAGGGGAGATGATTTTGTTTTGTTTTGGTTTGGTTTGATTTAATTTAGTTTTGGATTTTTAAGTTGATCCAGTACTTGAACCAAAATAAAATTTCTAAACAATACTCTAGTAGGTAACACGTTATTTATTAAAAATCTAGAGTGGATGACGCATCATCCACTCTTTAAAAAAATAAATAGGTGTGTGAACCTAATTTTTTTTTCTTAAATTTTCATTAATTAATTTTAATTTAAAATTTAATTAATACACTCTCTCTCTCATCTTTTAAACCATTTAGTCTATTTTCTTTTTCAATTTATCTATTGAATTATTTCTATAATTTCATTACTTTAAAAAAATATTATAATTTAGCTTTAATTTTTTTTCTTCTTAAATTTTAGATAGATAAGTTCTATTTGTATATGTATTTATATAAACAAAAAATATTTTAAATAGCTATCAAAATTAACCTTTAAAATAAATAAAATATATAAATTAAAAAGGATAACCAAAGTAAAAATCTGTGTGTGTGTGTATATATCTATCTTTTGCTCTTACAAGTAAGGTGAGCACCTCACTTTAGTTTCTAATTAGTATCAACGACTATTTTTTTATTGATTAGTTCATTTATTTTATAATTTATTTTTTAAAACGTAGATGTTATTTTAATATTTCTTAATAAAAAAAAATTATAATACCAGAGAATATATTTATTACGTCAGTACCTACTTTTCTTACATTAAAAATTGGTTTAGAATTCTACTTTTTGGTACACTAACCAGTAATCTCCCGTACGCCTTGAAATGGACTGCTCACAGCTAGATCATTGATGTGCAGGAAATGTGAGATATTAACATAGGGTAGCTTAACTTGTTTTGTTATAGGTTTATTTTATTTTAAAAAAAATAATTAAAAATTTATATAATTATTAATTTTATAATTTATGAGATTAGTTGAAATATATACAAGTTAGCCTAAATATTCATATTAATAAAAAAATTTGAGGATATTATTTTGAATTCCTAAATATTTTTTTTTTATTAATGTATGTGTCTCGGCTAACTTGTGTACATCCAACTAATTCTATGTGTTCTAAAGTTAATGACTATATAAGATTTCAATGACTTTAAGATTTATGAGATTTAAATTGATGATTTTTAGGGAACGAACCTAAGACCTGACCAGTTGAACCATACCTTTCAAAATTAATTTCTAAACATTCTTAAAGTTTGAATAAATATACCGTATACCAAATCACTATTAAAAACGAATTAGTAGTGATTAATTCAATGAATAAAGGTAGAAGTTCTATGCAATTATATACATGGTCCCTTATACAGGTCTTAGATGAAAAGGCTCAAATTGTTAGGAGGTCACATGAGAACATTTATTTTTGTTGTTTATAATGTGATGTTCCATTTTTATCATTAATCTATATTGTTTTAATGTTTTCATTTCTATTATGTTTTTTGTGTTACGTGATAAAAGTTATTCTCCACATGGAAAGTAATATATATTCATATGTAGGGTTTTTCTATATTTGTATCATATTTATTATACATTTATATATCATGTAAGTTTTTTAAATATTTATATGTTATTTATTATTGTTGCGTAGGTATCCATCATCCGAATATTATATATTAAAAAATAATTTAATGGTGATATCATTACAGTATCTCACGAGGACTTTTATGAGGTCAGTTCATTAAGTACTCTATTATTTGATAATAAGGTCTTTTTCACAAATTTAATTAAATATATCTATTCACTTAAGATTAATTATCTTTTCGGTCATTGATCGAACATATCTCAATAAACGTCAAAACTGGGGAAAAAAAAAATACAACAAAGAAGAAATCCCTTGTGGGCATCTCAATCTTCAAGGGATCATATATTATTGAGGTTCCATGAATTTGGCACACGGTTGCTTTCGAGAAAGATAATAGGGCCGGCCGCAAGAATCTTTTTTCCAAGATAACCAACTAGTTTATTAAAATAATTTGTTGTCTAATCACCTTTTAATTTTTCATATTTGTTGTCTAATCACCTTTTAATTTTTTATTTGTTTAAGTCGTGTTTGTCTTACCCTCGTTAGGAATTTGGACGGAAAGAGAATGTTTGTTTTGCATAAAACATTTTATATGAATTTTTAAGTCTTGTTGAAGCAATAAAGTTTCTTTACATTAATTCTGACCTTTCAGATAAGCATAATTGAGTTAAAAAGTGCATAAACCAAACTACTCAAGCAAGTTGACAAATTAGTTATATATATATATATATATATATATATATATATATATAAAGAATCAACTTTAAAAAAACATAAGATTTAGGAGCAGTTTGTTTTTTTGTCCCAGGCTTCTAGAAAATATTGATTTTTTTTTTAATGTTTTTAAATTATTTTAATATATTAATGTTAAAAATAAAAAATAAAAAATATTATTTTAATATATATCTAAACAATAAGTATTTTGAAAAGAACTACTACCAACAAATATTAAAATATTAAGGTTTATGATATGTTTAATAAATAAAATAGTATGAAATAATAATAATATTTGTATGCTCTCTTCTTCTAATTGCTTAGATTATATGCCCAAATAGCAATGCCTAATAATGGAGGAAATTTCCATTTAATTTTTAGTGTTGGTTCTAAGAAGTAACTTAATAAACAGTAAAATATGGGCGTGGACTCTCAGGATTATAAAAGAAAGAAAAAAATATAATGGGTTTAACTTTATAATTATAGTCTCTTTATTAGGATGGCATGGGAGACATCTCCATATATCCCAAGGTTAATTTCTTGGTAAATGCTAATTATATTGCGTGTACACGTCTACTAAAGATATGACATTAATAAAAGCTTTAATTTCTCAAATCCTAATTGAAAATAAAATTAAAACAAAGAAGAATCTCAAATAAACATCCCAATTTTACGATTAATTGCCTTGGGATTAAGCTAGGAAATACAAATACCTTGAGGAAATGTATATATCCACTTATGATTAAATTAATTACTGATCTACACGGTGGATAATTCTCGAGATGCAAGCAGGTTCTTATAAATCTCATAAACCAACCTCTTCTCAAACGCTTCACTCGAGTAATTAGTAGCTTTAACTTGCCTGCCTCTCGGAACCCTCTTGTTTCCAAAAACATTTGTTCCGTCCACATTTCCAGCCATACCAAGCATCATGTTAATATAAGCGTTCTTGAGCTTGCTCATTAGCTTCAATGGTGAAGCAATGCTCTTCAAAATTCTTAGCTTGGGCACTGCTCTGATCTTCCATACCCTTCGCGGGCTACCTCCGAATCTCGTCACCTTAATGTTCTTTCGGGCGGTGATCGCACCGTCGAATCGCTGGTATCGCTTTCTTCTCCGGTATCTCTTCCAAGAACCATAGAAGGAGCGAGGAGCCAGTTCCATTTTTAGTTTTTGAGAGAAAGAGAGGGAAGTTGTGGATTCTCTCTTGCTTTTTCTCGATGGAAGGGACTTTTGATCTACTTTATGCTTTGGATCGGTGGGGAAAGAGTATTGTTTATATAAGGGGGGAGCTTGGAATATTTGAAAGGCGGTGCAAATGGTTTGTTAATGACGTCTGACCAGCAAGGAAACAGTGTCACGGCATTTGCCATGTCGAGGTCAACGAAAGTAGGTTAGCTCATTAAAGGTGTCTCCAGAGTGGTAATGGAGTGTGGCGCCGTATAATAATAGCTATTTTTTATTTAGATATTAAATATTTGAGAAAACTAAAAAATATTAATTTAAAATAAAAAATAATTAATTTTTTTTAAAAAAAGCTTTTAAAACCGGTGTTATTAAACCCGGCCCGACAGGTCGACCCAGGACCCGGCCGACCCGGTGGCTGGACCGGTCCGGGTTTAATAAAAGACCGGTTATGGAAACAGCTCCGCCAAACCCAGGCGACCCGAGCAAACCCGAATGAGACCCGGGTTTTTTTTTTTTTTTAAATGTGGGATAAAAAAAAATTTTGTTTAAATATTTCAACTTAAAATGATAATATAGTATCTTTTCAATGTGAGGTTTGAAGCCCTTTCATATATATACTCTATGTTCACATGAAAAAAATTATATTTTTTCAATGTGGGATTTGAAACCCATTAGTATATATACTCTATGTTCCCAAGAAAAAAATCATGTTTTTTCAATGTGGGATAAAAAACCTTTTAGTTTAAATACTTCAACTTAAAGGGATAACATAGTATCTTTTCAATGTGGGATTTGAAGTCCTTTCATATATATACTCTATGTTCCCATGAAAAAAAGTTATGTTTTTTCAATGTGGGATAAAAAACCTTTTGGTTTAAATACTTCAACTTAAAAGGATTGCATAGTATCTTTTCAATGTGGGATTTGAAGCCTTTTCATATATATACTCTATGTTCCCATTAAAAAAATTATGTTTTTTCAATGTGGGATTTGAAACCTATTAGTATATATACTCTATGTTCCAAAAAAAAAAGTTATGTTTTTTTAATGTGAGATAAAAAAACTTTTTTAGTTTAAATACTTCAACTTAAAAGCTTAACGTAATATCTTTTTAACGTGGGATAAAAAACTTTTTAAAATATTATTTTAAACTTCATTATTTATAATATGTATAATCTATATTACATGGATTTTTTCATATGAAATATTAAAACTTTAATTTTTTTTTAATTTTTCCGGGTTAATCCGGGTTGACCCGAGTTGACCCATGAAACCCGAGACCCGGCTTCTTGGCCGGGTCAACTCCCGGACCGGGTTTAATAACTATGTTTAAAACACACACAAAAAAAATTATAAAGTTAGGTTGTGAGAATTATTTGGCCTCCTATTGAATGTGTATGCCGTATGGTTTGTTTTGACTTTTGTTGAAGGCCGACAATATAACCGACCAAACTTATAGCTTCAATAGCGTTTATTTTCCCCTCTTGAATCAGAGTTCTAACTTCTAACCATATGAAGATTTTGAATCAAGATCGATAGCGAGTGCAAGAAATAGTAATTAGTAAGGCAATTAAGTCTTTATTAAAAAAAATTTACAAAAAAATTAATAAAATAACAGTGCATGTATTTTAAGGTTCTCACAAACATATTTTTAACATGACATGAAAAAATAATATGTAAATTTTTTTATATATATAGTTCAAACAGTAAAAATTTATATATAATTTAAGTAATTTAAAAAATAAAATATAATTATTTATCTCCATGGATTTTCATCTTACAAACGAAATTCACGTAATATTAATTATAAAATTACTTAAGAAAGTAGTAATTTTACAAATAATTAATTGACTTCTCTTAATTTTGCATGAATAAAAAATTCCTGCGCTGTTACTCTAGATTTCACCGACATAATTTTCACTTCTGTTTCCAATATATTTGAGGGAGACAGTATGGAATCAGAGTCATTCACATCACCAACATTGTAGGGAAAATAAATGAAGAAAAAGAAAATAATGATTTTTGGGAAACAATTTCACTCCTCAACTCACGATTCATCGTATCCACGAAACAAATTGAAATAGATTTATATTTACATGAAAAAAAAAAATAGTTGTAAAATCGCAAGTTTACATGATTTTATCCGATTTATATATATTTATTTGTCCATATTTTATTATATTCAATTTTTATATTATCATAAGTATATCAAAGTTTTAGCCCAGACGTGAAGCAATCTAGATGAGCAGAAGTCTAAGAGATCCTTTGGGAATGCAATTCTAAAAAATTTAGATTTTTTGTTTTTGCTAAAATTTAATATTTTTTATGTGTTTTTGAATTTTTTAGATACGTTAATCTTAAAAATAATTTTTTTAAATGAAAAAAAAATATTATTTTAATATATTTCAGCACAAAAATTATTTTAAAAATCAATCGTGATCACACTTCCAACCAAACACTAAATTCTAAAGCAAATATAAATAAGTTTAGCTTAAACCTCCTACCTAACTAATTAAGCCTTTTTTTTGGATGAGCTTAGCTTTAACACATCTAAACTCACTTTGACGCAGCTCATTGTGGACCTGCTCGAGTCTAATTAATTTAAGAAAGTTTCAGGTTTTAGACCTGTCATAAACACAAACCCAACGTAAAACCTTGCTAAAACCAGGTGAATTCACTTTGAAACATTAAAGTTGAGCTATTTACATCCTAGTAATAGAAATTATATCACGGGAGCCAATCATTTATTTTAGTTTTAATTTGTTTGACGTTCTACTTTTAAAATAATAACAACGGAAATATTTAACGCGTGAGGCATTTGTTTTGCACTTGTTTCCATGTTTGCGATGCAAAAAATATAACAAAGTGTTTAATAACTATAAAAATTGTGTTTATACTGTGAAGTTTACTAAAAAAATTAAGTTTGAAATACAATTTTTATAAAGCGGTTTTTATATATTTTTTTAATTAAGTTTTGTAAAACACTATTTGTTTTTGCGTTTCAAAAGTGCTTTGAAAAAAAATTAATAATTTTTAATTTTTTTTCTTTAATTCAAATTAATATTTTTTTTGTGTTTTAGATCATTTTTAATGCGTTGTTATCAAATATATTTTTTTTAAAAAATAAAAATATATTATTTTAATATATTTTCAAGTAAAAAATATTTTAAAAAACTAACAATTACAACCATAAAACTACCAAACATTTTATAAATTCAAAATGTTAAATGGTGAAATAACTTTTAAGTGAACATGATCACGACTAGAGTTATTTGATAGGTTGGTGAAGGCTTTTATATATATATATATATATAGTTTAGATAGGTTTTATATTCAACTAGATAATAATTGACTTACTTATATTTAGTTGATTTATTAAGTTAGATAATATTTAATATTGTGGTATAAGATATTTTCTGAAAGTATTGTTATCTTAAAAATTTATTAATATAATTTTTTTTATTATTTTTATTTATATATAAAAAAACATCGAAACGCACTATTAATTTATTATTTTTCCAAACCAAATGTGTTTTAAATTTAGAAACAAACAACATATCCATGACATATCAACTAAATCAAAATTTAGTAGGGTTTTTGAATTTTTAAAAAGATTTCATGTTCTAACTTAAAAAAAAAAAAAAATCTTCAAGTAATTGGCTAATAAGATGATAATTATTAGATTAACCTCATGCTTCTCGACTTGAATCATAAGTTTTACTGGATTTAAAAAATCTATTTTTTATTTAATGATATGATAAAAAAATATATATTTAAAAAAATTTAACACTAATTAATTATTGAGATATTTGTTTAAAACTATAATAATTTTATAAAAAATAAAGTAAAATAAATCATGATGATTAATTTAAAATTAATAAAAAATTAAAAGATGAAGTTGGAAGAAAAGAATTTAAAAGGAATAGTTTAAAAAAAAAAGTTTGAAAAAAAAAAACTAGTTATTTCATTATGAAGCACCGTGAATTTATTTGAAGTTATTTTATTAATGGTGTAATGATACCAAGGCAAATTAGCCATCCTTAATGTCACACTACCTCGTTTTCAAAGTTTATATTTATTTTTCTATTAAAATGTTTATATGTATTTTATTAATATTGGCCTTATTTAAGGCATTCCATGTCCAATTTGTAAAGATTCTTATGTTTTTCCTAATCAATTATTTAGATTTCATGCATCAAATCTAAATTTATTATTTCTAATATAGTTAAAAGCAAACTATCCATAATCAAAATTAAAAAAAAAATCAGTAAAAATTTATTCTTTTAAGTAGAATCCACCACGTCAACCAATTAAAAATGTATTGGTCCAATAAACTACATAAATTTCTCTAAATTAGTGTGGCTCAAAAAATAACCACCACTGTCTGATCAGATCAACCCTCACCTTTTGTTTTTCTTCTAAATTTTTTCCTCTTTATCCAAGGACTAATCAAGGGTACTTCAATTTAAGAGTGGCCCTCGTACTCTTGTTTATTTACCATCCATCCTTGTATTGTTTTTTCTTTTTCCATGTTGAGTCCCCCTCCCCCAGCTTATGAAATCTTAGTATTTCTCCTGTACTGGGTCTGTATTGCTATACTTATATACAAGCATAAATACCACTCCGCCACATAGTCCCACAATTCTCTAAAAATCTTATCCTTTGCTCACCTCGTAGAATGAAGCCAAAATCCAAAACCCAGACAAAGACTAAAAACTCCACCTCCCTTTGGAAATGGAATACAAATGACAGCAAGAGAAAGAATGGAGATCAATTCCCAGTACCCGAATTCCTTCAAGACGGTTACAAGAAAGTAGAGGAAACCATTCTGGGTCCTGGGGGCGGTGTTGGAATCGGATGTGGTATTGGAGCAGGCATCGGGTTGGTGGGTGGACTCGGGTATGGTAGCTGGCCATGGAACAACACCAAGCTAGTTTTTGGGGTTGGTATGGGTTGTGGGGTTGGATTCGGGTTTGGATATGGAAATGGGCTCGGACATGGTTTTAGTTTAGATTCTTTGGAGTCTTACTTCGAGAAGGTTGGATTCTAACAAGAAAGAGCATGTGATTGAGATTTGATTTTAATTAAGAAGCTGTCAAGAGGTCATTTTTGTGTTTTGATTTTTGATTTTCTAGATAAATGAGTTTGTATTCTGCATTATTATTTAGAGTTTGAATCAAAAAAGAAATTGCGATTTTCGTTTGAATGTTCATGAAAAGATTGACTAGGGCAGCAGACGCACTTCGATTCTCTGGTTTAAAACTTGTCACAAAAGGCATTTTGATGGGAAAAAAGAGTTGCAATGGCAGGCATTTATGTAAGACCTGCACACCCTTTTTCCACGAAAAGCTTTCAAGTTCATTGAGAGTAGTTGGAAACAGAAGATTAATTGGCCTCTCATCATCCGCTGGAATCCGTTGGGATTTCATTGTAACCTGATTGCGTAATAGGAAACTGTCAAAGGAAACAAGTAAACTTATGAGGTCATGGAGTTGAAGTAAAAACAAGTGAAAAATGCTTAGCTAAGTCGAGTGTGGCCTTTTGATGATCCTGCTAGACTTTCTTTCAATCTTTCGACAGAAAATTTAGATTTAGAAAGCCAGAACCAATCATAAACATATGGTATTAAGCTCGACTTGGCATGAGCGTGCTCCTAATTAAGGTATGGATAAACACGCAAGCACAAGCTTACGACACTCTGAAAAGCTCTCTCAAGGCAAGGACTTGAGTAGGGATGGTAATGGAGTTTAAGTAAACGGATAATGCACCCTCCACCCTTGTCACAGCCTCTATACCCATCAGAGTCAAATAGCAAGGCACCATCTCCACAATTTACATAATTGGATATGGAACTCCATGCAAGAAGAGGATACATTCTTGACTCTAATCCCACCCGCATCCATTCGGATAATTGGAGGCGGAGGCCATTGCCATCCCTTACTTGAACTGCTGAGGCCGGCCTTAGCAGTCAAAACTCCAGCTCCTCAGCTCCTGAGGTCCATCAATGACTTTCTATTGCGGCCCTGTTTTTGGCAAGAACAAAACCATTTCTTGCAAACTACACCTTTCAAAAACAGATTTCATCCATAAGAATTACTTTGCAGATGCAGAAATATTATAGCATCAAGATTCGGGGACCAAGTGGGTATCGAAATGCTGCATTACTTCAATTTTTACCAATTTACAGAAGCAACAGCAGAGCATTAAACAGGAAATCTGACAAACAAGGCACTGACAGAAGAAAACATAATGTCAATGGGAATTGGCTATCCAGCAGAAATGACAATCTGCTCTCAAACTGCAACCAAATTGGGCATATAGCTTACCATAAAAGAGGTCATTCGGTATCATTTGAAACCAAATTTGAAAACAAAAACCTGAAAAATTGTTTGTTTTCGTCTTTTCATCTCAAAAGACGTAAATAATCAACAATCAGTTTTCAGTGGATACAATCAAAAACCAATTACACGCCAAAACGAACTCCAAGCTTTTCTTGCTCCAGCCTGCATAAGCTTCATTGAAGCTCTTAGCAGCAAATCTTACAGAGCGCTCCACACAGAAGGGAATAAATAAAAATATCGGCCACATTGCCCACTTCCATTAATTACCACAATTTGAGGTTACCTGGGTCTAAAACCAGGGATAATACACACAGCAGCCAGCAGCTAAATAATGTTTGCTAGAAAACCCCAGCAAAAGAAACCTAACAGAAACAACTTTTTCTCCTTCAAGTGAGAAACAGAGAGCCAGACATCATGAAGAACACAACTTGATTGCTTAAAACATTAACTTGTGTATTCAAAACAGTAAGTCATACAACAAAAGACAAATTAACCAAACCCACTTCATCTCCCATCTAAGAAGAAGACACGTCACTCTTTTCCTTCTTCTTAGGAAGAATAGCCCCAACAAGGGCTTCGATCTCTTCCTTGACTCGTTCAAACACACTTGGTCCTTTAACATCATCTATGGGGGTATCCTCATCAATATCATCACTTCTTCCATGTGTTTCCTTATAATGGCGTGGAGATTTTCCACCATGAACGATTGCCTCTATCTCTTCCTTCGCTCTTTCAATCACATTTGGCGCTTTTACATCCTTTTCTTCTGCATCAAAAATGAAAAAAATTACAGCAAAAAAAAATAATCTTTTTTCTGTTTTACGCAATAACCCATCACGAAAATCTACAGAATTAAATTGATGATACTGTACCTGATGGTGAAGGATGTTTTTGGTCTGCTTTTGGTTCTGCCATTGAAATTAAAAACCAATCTTGATAAAAATGTGTGCCTCTGACTCTTAAGTCTTAAGTCTTAACCAATTAGCGAATTCCCATCAGGGCCGTCAATTTTACACATGATGACGTGGATGGCTCAGATGCTACTTACTATTCATAATTGTTTATTGGATAAGTATGTGCTCAACTGTAAGTTACGTGTTTCTTATCGAAGAATAATTAGGCATCATAAAATGGCATTCGGTGCTGTGATGTTGATGGTGTTGATGGTATGGCATTCGGTGTTGATGGTTTTTTAAACTATTTTTTATATAAAAATATTAATATTTTAATATTTTAAAATTAATTTTTGATATTAACATATAAGTAAAAAAAAAAAACTCGATGCAAAAGACAAATATAAACCTTATTATTATTATTATTATAAAATCAGCTTGTCACCTCATTGTATGATTTTTTTTTATTAATATAAATGTTCAAGTTAGTTTGTGCTTCTCGATTAATTTTACGAGTTTTGTTGAAATTAACGACTATATAAATTTTTAATAATTTTAATATTTATAAAACTTAAATTAATAACCTTTAAAAAATAAATTTAGGCCTCAACTTAAATTATATCCTTTAAAATTATGCATTGCACAATTCTTATCTTGCCTTGGTGTCAAATGTACCCGCCTATATTCCTATCAATTTGTTTGCTTTTCTTAACCAAAAAAATGGCTATTGATGAATAATATTCTTATCCTACACCATGAATGAATCACCGTCGTAAAACTCTAACCGACGAGGGAGGTTTACTTTTGACTTGAATATGTTGGGTTTAAAAAAACAAAAGAAAAAAAAATTAAATTGGTGTAGCCCGAATAAAATTTTTTTAACAGAATTATCTTGATTATTAAAAACCTGGTTCAGTTGAATTATATCAAATTAATATTTTATTTAATTCAATTAAAACTTATCTCAGCTCAAATTTTAAATCATAAATTTTCGGAATTAACTTATGAGATAGAGTTTAACAACTATTCTCTTAACTAATCAGGGAGAATTTCCATTAGGATCGTTAATGGTTCACATAATGACGTTGGGCTTGGGCATATGCAAGTCAAGTGTTTCTCATTAGAGGATAATTAGACATCAAAAACTTTTCCCATATTTTATATACATACACAAATATAAATAGCTAAATTTGTCTTAATTTTTTTTTTGAAAAATTAAATTTATATTTTTATATATCTCACTCGAGTATCATTAAAATGAAAAATATAATTATGTTAGTTTAAAAAATAAAATTTGAAAGAAAAATATATTAAAAAATTGGATATTATACAAAGACATAATAGATATAATTACAAATGTAAGAATATATAAAAATAAATTGCATGAATTTTATTTTGAAATTATCCCAAAAAAAAAATCTTTATTTTGAAATTCTAGCGAACTATGGTTTTGCAATTTCTAAAACTCAATTATAAAAGAGATTCAAATCCCATCTCGACTCATAAATAAATAAAAAAATACAATGTTTAAATTGTAATTATTAGATACATACATCATATCATAACACAAAGACTTATCAAATTAAAAAAAATTATGACAGGCTTTGATTATCAGACATTTATAGCATGAAAAAGAGATAAACCTCATGTTACTCTCATTTTCTTGTATGTAAATATCTAGTAATTATATATTAAACACCATTAAATTTCTCTGTTGAAACTTTATCCTAGAATACCTTGACAGGAAAACTAAAGAAAATGCTAAGATTGCCGCTTGCATTTTGAATTAGCTGTTGCTTTGAATTATCTAAATAGTTTTTTTTTTTTTTAAATAATATTATTTTAATATATTTTTAAATAAAAAAATATGTCCGTATTCTAATTCCCAAACGTTCAAATGAATTGTCGCCACTGCAATCTGTTGATTCAAGAATCCAGAGGGAGTTAAAAGGTATTCATCACTTGTAATTTTGACCAATTTACATTTAGTATGTGCTATGTTTATGTTTAATGAATGGATGTGTTTCGTTAGGGCAAAACAAAGCAGAAGGGCCAAATCCTGCTACAAGCCAATAACAGGCAAACTAACAGAACACCATATGAACGATGTACAAGGACATGATGTTTTTCTTGTAAAGGAGAAACTTTGGCTGATAATTTTGCATCTATCAGTAATTACCTCCTCCCAGATTCCACATCTTCAAGAGGCATAGTCGAGTCACGTGCCAGATGCAGCCCCAGAAATCCATCTTTATCATCTTCTTTGCTCTCAACATGTGACTCCAATGGCTCAGCATTGAGTGGATTTACAGTAGCAGCTGCTTGTGAATACGCACCTGACTCCTCGAGTTCCCGAAAGTAAGCATAAGGTCCCCAACCTGCATGCAGAAGGTCAGATGAACATGTCACCGCAGAGAAGAAAACATGATGCCAATTCTTTAGGTTGTGGTCAGATTTGATGACTGACACTTTTAAAGAATTAAGACAATCATTTAGCAGAATGCAACTTGAAATTTTGCATGCTCCCTTCAGATTAAATTGAGTTCCATGTAGAAAACAACAAAACCATGGGAATTAGCTATGTTTTGGATATCAGAGTCTGCATCTGGCTCCAGCATTAGATGCTTCATAACAATCTTAGACACAAAGAACATAGCCCCCCCCTTCCATTTCTCTGATTTGAGTGTATGGGTCTAAAACCAGAAAATGGCAGCAGCCAGCCGCAGCTGTGCAGCTTGCATCTATGATAGCAAGAATGCCCTAAGAAGCTAAGTACATTAATTGGATATCTTTAGTTGTAGCCTAGATGTCTAATCAAAATAATATTCCTGCACAAGGCGAATAAGCTTAAAATTAAATCTTTATCGTTCTCTAGCAAAGAATATGAAATGTTCCAATCAAAATCCTTCCTGGACTCTAGTGTTCAACAAAAATTAAAGGAGCCATATAAAATTTGCCAACAAACATACCTTGAGGATGATATGGTGGAGGAAAGAACTGCAAATAGCAAAATGTTGCCACTACTAGTCCTGCAAAAGATGCCTCTGCAATAGTTAGCAAAGGTAATCATCCAATAGACAATGAGGAAGTTTCATCTACATGACTAAATGAACAATGAAAAGGAGCACACCTAAGAGACCTCCTGCAAAGACATCCTGCCAATGATGCCAGTAGTCATCCACTCGGGAAATGGCAACAAGACTTGCAGCTAGTAGTGGTAAGAAGACGATACATAGTTTTGCAACATGGCCCTCGCGGTCAAACGCTTGCAGTTTTCCAGACAAGTAGAGTGATAGGAAACCCAGACCAGCAAAGGACCCTGGAAATTGAAAATCATTATTCCTCAAAGCTAAAATGACTGCCAAAAAGTATCCAACCAGCATAGCTTTGGTGTTAGGAGTTCAATTTCTGCAGCTTCCCTAACCAAAATTTCCATATTTCAATGTAGAGATAAAAATATTTCATCATCACTCGGCATAAATTAACTTTGTGGTCAAGAATTTTTGAATTGTTTTGTATAGAAATTATTTGTAATGGTAAACACTTACATGAAGTGTGCCCACTGGGAAAACTCTTATGCCCTTCCCTTATGACACTTTCCTCACCATTGCATATCACATTTCCCAACTGATCATAAACCTGTAGATCAATAAGGTTTCAGGTATTAAATTATGTAGCCATAAATGTTATGAAATGTGGACAGGTGGTGATCTTATATCAATCGTCACAGTAGAAAGTAACAAATAACTGCAGGTCCATAAAAGCATACATCCTTTCCATCAGGAAAGCAACGCCAAAAGAAATCAGGTCGAGGCCGACCAACTGCATTTTTTATTGCATCAGTAATGACAGCTGTCACTAGAATGGAGAATAAGAGGCCTGCAATAGTGAACACACATAAAGCATCATGAGAATTTTTTCAGCAGATTGGATAACAGAAATCTTTTACAGATAAAAAGGTAAGTAGAAGGCAGGATGTTATCACCTAGTATGGCATGATGAAGATCATAGATGTCTCTCCTACGAAAGTAGACAAGGAGGAATATCACCACAGGCAAGAGAACAGCATATATCTAATCATCAGAAAACAGAAAGGGTCCCATCAATGTTATTGTTACTCACATGGTTTCCTTGGAACATATGTTATTATTTAGCAAATGAAGCCACAATACTTACTGGGACAGTCCAAACAGGCACTGTATTATCTAACAAAGGGTATTTAAGATCTGTCATCATATCTTTCCCAACATATCGATAAAATGGAGGCGTGAGATAGAGGATGAACTCTATCACCACAAGAAGCAGAAGTATAAGCCAATCATGCATGTGTGCCCTTGCAAGTGAAGCTCCATGGGACCTCACAGTATGGACACCATAACCAAGCTGGAACTCCCTCATTTGGAGCTCTCTCATCTTGTACTGCATTTATGCATGTCACCATTTAGAGTAATCTAATATAAGACTTTGAGCTCCAAATAAAGGGACATTAGGAATGTAACATAAGGTCTGTTTGGTGAAATATGATAACAGGTATTAACAGTAAAAATTACAAGGAAGGTTATTGATGTTATGCCTTACTTTTACTGTTTATGAATGCAAGAAAGGTATAAGCACCTTTCTCAATGCATATGCAGCTCAAGCTCCATAAATCATCAATCATACAAACATTAAAGAGCAAAGAAAAAAGAAGGAAACCCAAATTATGCATGCAGCAGTATCACTTCTTAAAGATACATATCATAAATACACTTACAGCAGAATTATCTATTCTAGATCACGAATTTTGACAGTTGATACCGAAATATTTTTATCTATGGACTAAAAATGAATAAAACAGGAACCTCCGCACCAACAGAAAATGACTAGGGACTATCTTCACCATTGAACAGAAAATAGCACTACATAATAGCATCTATTATAAAGCTTAAATAGGTACAGCAAAAACGAATTGATAAAGAGGCTCTCCATAACCATGAAATCTATAGTGATTATAAAAATGAAAGAGCTTAAATTCAGCAACTTTTTCAGAAAAATAGAGCCACTAGCCTTGTAAACACAAACCCAAAACTTCACATTGTCATATTGCAGAGAGGCCTTCACACCACAATGAAGATCTATTAGTAACAACTATACCTCTTCATTCGTGTGCTCTATTACTGGAAGGTCATCAGTGAAAATGGCTAACAATTATTCACAGTCATATCCAGCCTGTTGATTGATGTATCCTTGATAACCCCAACAAGCCAATATTCAGGTAAAAAAATGAAGATCCCAGTGGTCACACAATTCATTAAGTTTAATACAGTGTATATCAGGCCAAAACCTCAGTTATAAAATTATCAAACTTTTAATCAGAACCCAAACAGTAGACTTGGTACATATTAAAAAAAAAAAAAAAAAAAAAAAACACACCTATATCAAATGTTATATATAGTGTTTAAACTACTAATCACAGCATCTAAATAAGAAATGACAAGACGTTATCCATCCAATACTTGGATCATCAGCATTCCATTCACTCACCAATCTGCAAAATTAGTTCCCTATGCAGTGATACTTGCTTGCTTGTTTCCAAAAAATGCTATGCAGAAATGTCATCAAGATAATGTTCTTCATGAAAGCATTATCCCAAACATTGGTAGCCATTTATTTCGTGGCATGACTTATTGACAGTAACCAATGAATTTTAAAGTCTTTTTTGCTTTAACACCTTGAAGGACCAGCCAACAGGACTTCTCATGAAGGATGATAGAGCTTCTTCCATTGTTTCAAACTGCACCATCAACTAAGACTTGCAACCCAGGTTCAGAATCTGAAGATCAGTACTTCAGGCCTTCATTATTAGCAAGTCCTCAATGTTTAGATGCCATACAACTAAATATTGTTCACAATAAACTGGATAAAATAAAACTTCTGATCCTTTTAATGGTCATTCTATGTGGCAGCTCATTGCCTACATTAACAACTACTATGCACTCGCTATGCTTACCCTCATCAAGGAGCCTTACAACTGCATCCAGAATTAGCACTGGAGAAAAGCACAGCCCTTCTTACACTTATCCTCCCTAATCTGAAATGCGTGATAGTTTATCACAATAAGAGGTGGCACATGGCATGCACAAAACTGTTATACTTATCCTCCCTTATCCGCTTATTGAACTATTAAACTTAACACAATCACCCGTCACCAGCATCATGAAAGCAGCTCCAAAACTAAAGTGATTAACCATAGACACTCATTCAGAAGCATCTATGAGAAACCAGAGATTGGAGCTAAACCGCAATTAAAAAAAAAGGCCATGTG
Source organism: Populus alba (assembly GCF_005239225.2). Lineage (NCBI taxonomy): Eukaryota > Viridiplantae > Streptophyta > Magnoliopsida > Malpighiales > Salicaceae > Populus > Populus alba. The sequence goes on along the minus strand of NC_133300.1, from coordinate 17,364,084 downwards.
ATATAGAAAATCCAGTGGACCTGTTTTCTCAAGGCTTCCAACTTTGCATCATTGTAAAATAACGATCTAAGATATGATTTCTGGAAACCACTGGAAAAATTAACATTTCATAGAATAATTGGAGAAGGCAGATTAACGGAATGCTCCAATTTAAAGAGTCACTCCTCGCTTGTTATTTTGACTACTCAACTAAAGCCTATATAACAAATCTACAATTCAATTATATGTATTAATATTAACCGAATGCTAAGTAAGGCATGTACGGGTCCAAACAAAGATTCAACTTATGATGTATTAAACCTAATGAGACTTGCAAGATCTAATACTCCTCCATTAATGGCTGTTTTTTATCGAACAAATTAACAACCAAAACCCACACTGAATAAAATAAATGCCCAAGGATGAAGCTGTAAAGGACCATTATTCAACTACAGCATTCCCTGAATCCCTATTTAAACAATTACCAAGTATACTGAATCCTCTCCGATTAATAGCAGTGAATAGGAATTAGCTCTAGTTGTTCAATGCTTTCATTTTTCAGTGGTTTCATTAAATTTTAATGTGCTTTTTATTGCAGGTTTCAAATTTCAACACAGACACAGCAGACACAAGTAGAGACTTCCTCTTTACCCTCAAAACTCTAAAACCCCAAATTTTAAAATCCTTCTTCAACAATGATCTGATCTCTCACCACAAAAGTCCAAATAAACCTACCAGATTTCACAAAGAACTACAACATAAATGTCTCTTACATATATTGTTACGTTGGTAGAGAAAATCAAAGGAGTCACATTCTGCTATACAAGTAAGATGTCAACAACATCAAAAACAACAAAGCAAACCCACATAAGATATTCCAATTTAAAAGCCAAAGACTAAGAACAAAAGAGAAAGAAACAACCTTTTCAGAAAAGAAACACTAACCTGAAAGAAGCCTCTAAAATTCTTAGAGCGAGAAAGAGATCCATAATCCCACAAAGGCATTGTACTCACCCACCAAACAAAACCGCAGAAAATTAAAGACTTATTTATTAAGTTTCAATGATAGTCCTAAGATATAAATAATGTCCCAGAAAGTGTCACCATGGTATAGGAAGGTTCCTATTAGTTAAAAAGGTTCATATGAAACACACAAACAATGTCTTATCCACTTCAAAAGACAATAGAGATGAAAGCTTTGAGAAATGATTATAAAGAAGAAGCCAAACATATGACTACATAAAGACAATTCAAAGAATGCAAGAATTTACCAAAAGAAAACAAAAGGGTAAATTACCTGGTAAAAGAAAAGGTTGGGTTCTTGCTGAGAAATTGAAAGAGAAACAAATGGGGCCAACCACGTTCGTTTAAAGATTATTTTGATTGCTTTAATACCAAAGTGTTTCTCCCAAAATCCACGACATCTTCATGGCCGAATCAAACTGGTTTAGGAAGGCAATTCAGTTACAAGTCCTTGTAATCTTGACAAGGTTATATTTTAGACTTAGCTCAACACAACCCCCCCCCCCCCCCCCTATTTTAGTGTGTTGTCACAACAAACCCAGCATGGCCTGGCTATATTTCCGGAGAAAACAAGCCATTCTTTTTTCTTTTCTTTTTTGCACTCATTGAATAGCAATCTTTTTTTTTTATCATAAATATTATACTCAATTTATACGTTACTCGATTAATCTCTCGAGACTCTAAAGTTAACAACCTTATAAACCTCTAATAATCTTAAGATTTATAGCACTTGAACTGATAACCACTAGAAAACAGACTTAGTGCTTAATCAATTAAATTACACTTCTTAAGATTAATAATCATCTTTTCATACATTAAATCATGATAGGAGGATTGAGTTTTTCCAAAAAAAAATTGAGAATTATGATGGTAAATTTTTGTTTCTCAATGAATGAGGTTTAAATTATTAAGTGGAAATAATTAAATATTTTTCCTACTTTAAATTTGGTTAGTGAATCTATAACAATGTTTTAAAAAATTCAAGTTGCTAAGGGATAAGGTTTATGTTTTAAATAATTAATTAATTTTTTAGTTATGACAATTTAATTTATTTTTTTTTAGCCAAGAAGGTTGGTGGACCTAATACCTGTAAAATGTTTTTTTTTATTGAATTTAGAAACTCTTAGATGCTTAAGTATCTTTTTGAGAGAAAATGCAATAATATTTTAAAAAAAGACTCTGAAAAAAAATATGCAATAGATAATAGAGATTTAAAACCCTTTACTTGGGTGATTCAAAATGTATTTATAGCTCTTATACTGTGAACTTTCTTGTTTATGCTAGAGGGGTCAAAAGTGTTTTCCTTTTAAATATACTAGTAGGGAGGGAGTCTCTTATTTCAACAATAATGTTTGAAGAAAATATCTTTTTACATGACATTAATGTTGATGAGAATACCACGTGTTTATAGAAAATTTTCATAAGCTATGTCGTATACAACATTAATGATGATAAGAATAATCCTTATAATTAGCATTAGTGTTGATTGAAATATATTCAATTCTTAGATAACTTTTACCTAGCTAGGGTGTAGAGAGATGATGATCTTAAGTCCTTGTTATCATGTACTAAGGGTTGGTAAGGATTGCCTTATGACCTAACAAAAGGCTAATTATATGTCTAGTCCTGGAATAATCCTAAACCTAAGGATATTGAGCTTATCATCTTTCTAGGCCTAAAGATGTTTGGGCTCACCGTGTATCCAGGCCTAAAGGAGTTTAGTTTAGCATGTTGTCATACTCATATGCGTTTAGACCTAGGGCATATCTAAGTCCAAAAGAGTTAGGTTTGGCACCTTGTCAGACTCACATGCACTTGGACCTAGTACATGGCTGGGTCCAAAAGAGTTGGGTTTGGGAACGAGCCAAACCCTTGTTTCATGGGTTTGACTTCTATTGAGCTTTTAGACATAATAGGCTTAACCCTTTTATCAACGGGCCTTTCAAGTATATAAATTGAGTATTAAAATATGTTGATACATCACTATTTGCATTAAACAATGAAATAATTTTTCCTGCTATATATTTAGAAATAAAAAATTAGGTGACATAATTAAATAAATTTTGACTTTTTTCTCACAAAACCTTAGATAGTCTCGGTTAGCGAGAATAGATTCACGTTTATTATAATAATAATAATAATGAAAGTAGGGTTTCATGTATATAGTTGAATTGGATTTGGACTAATAATTGTATCAAATTCAATTTTTTATGTTCTACAAATTATAAACCCAATTTATTCAAAAACAAATGGATCCGGGCAGGTTGGACACATTAGGTTGAGCTAAATTTTTTATAAATATTATAAATATTATAAATATTCACAAGCTAAGCTTATATTGTTATTTATTTTTATGGGTTGATCTTAATTCGAACTAAGATTTTGACTTAATAAATTAGCCCAAAATCAATTATAAGCTATAACAAACAATTTAGGCTTAATACATCAACTAAATCAGTTGACTAAAATAGAAGAATCAATTGTAAAAAAATAATTGATAGAATATATAACAACAAATTAAGTTTCAAGCAACAAAAAACTCAATCACAACAAAACATAATAAGTTCTGAACATGAACTTGAATTGAATTGTTGCGGCTCTACAATTTTTACAAGAACATCAACCAATGTCAGCTATTTGAAAGCAACAAAAAACAATAATAAAATAACAACAACAACACACAGTAGTACAATACCTTTAATAACCTATACAAGCAACAAAAAAGGTGTGACATATGTATAAACTTAAGTTTATGGCAATTACTTAAAATAAAAACTCAAAAGCTAATTGTTTAACATTTACTCACAATCTCAAATTATCAAAATAACTTATTACCTTTCAACATCCATGGCTAAACCAGTAAACTCTAAAAAAGAAGAAAGATAATAAAATATATTAGTTACTTAAAACTTAACAGAGATATGGTGGAGGTTTGTCGAAATCAAGTTGGAGCTTTTTGTTATAAGGATCAGAAGAAGGGATTGATGATTTTAGATTGTTAAAATGATGGTCGAAGAAGGTTACCATCGTTAACAAGATAGTGAGATAAGAGAATGGGAGGCTAAACGGCAAGTGAGAAAAAATTAAACAAAGAGAAAGAAAGATGGTGTTTATACCAAAAACTTTCTAAAATATAAGATTACACTGTCAGTGTGTTGTATAGGGTATACAAGTTGACTGAGTTTAAAACTTTCAACCTGCCACCCAGTAATATGTATATTTTCTAATTTTAAAGAGTTGAGACATATTAGATAATATAAATGTTATAGATAAACTAGTTTTTTTTAACACCCTAATAAAATACATTAAAATCAAATTGATTTTTATATGGATATCATTTCTCATATGTGAGTCATCATAAATTTTTTCCATCTATTTTCATTTATCTTATAAGAAATTTTATTCAAAGAGAATTATTATATATGATGTAAATGTTGTTCAATGTTGATAAGAGTTAGTACAAACTCTCCGGTTGGTATAGTCTTTACTTTATCTTATCTATTATATTTACTTTATTTTATCTATTATATTTATTATAACATTCTAAGTTTAGTCAAATTCAAAAACTATATTGATTATTTTTTAAGTCTAATAAGAAATTAAAAAATTGTTAAATATACCTTTTTTAATAATTTATTAAATTCCCATTCACCATTTATCTTTAATTTATTAGATTCCCATTCACTGTTTAACTTTTTCTAATTCTAAATTGATAAGATAACTATTGCCATTCCTAACTTACAAATTACTAGTTTACAACTCACACTATATTGTAGGTTAAGTTAATTTTTTTTTTAGTATAACAAAAAAATATTTAGACAATAGATTATATTTGATATTTTTATTAAACTCGGTCAACCTTGAAACCTTCTAAACCAACTCATTTCCTAATCTATGTTTAAAATTAAATTATGTGGGAGTTGTCTTGATGTAACCTAGTTAACATGGTTGATCCAAGGACATCTAACCTAACTAATAAAAATACAAGAGAATGAAATTGAGAAAAAATAAAGATGAAATTGAAATAAAAAATCTCATGATCTAATTTATTATCTAAGATGAGTTTAAAATCAAATGGTGTGGGAGTTGCTTTGATGTGACCATACATGGCTATTAGAGAATTATATAAATTATATTTTGGAGCTTTACCTAACAGCTTAAACTTTGGGGTTGGGATAATTTTTTGACATAGTATTAGAGTTTTGTTGACCAAGCAGTCAAGAATTCAAATCTCACCACCTCTATTCTATTTAATAAAAATTAAGCATAAGGTAGTGTTGGCTTGTGCAAGTTTCAAGCCCAAACACTTGAGGATATGTTTTAGATAATTACATAAATCATATATTGGGGTCTTACCTAACAATTTAAGCTTTTAGGTTGAGAAATTTTTTTGACTTTGACTAGTTCTTTGACTGTGGCCAGTCCAGAGACAACCTGACTGACTAATAAAAAAGTTTGAGGATGAATTTGAGAAAAAAAAAGAATTAGATTGACCATTGGTTAGTCCAGATACAACTAGACCGACCAGTAAAACAATCCAAAGATTAATTTGAGGAAAAAAAAAGAATAAAAATGACATAAAAAAAACTCAATCCGACTCCTAGTTTAGTTTGAGTTTAAAATTAAATTGTGTGAGAATTATTTTGACATATTTTAGTTGACTTGGTTAGTCTAAAAATAATAAGGTAACTATTACAAAAATCCAAAAATAAAATTAAAAAAAATTAAAATAAAGGGCGAAAGAATGGGAAAAAAAATGGGAGGCTAAATAAAAAAGAAGAAGAAAAAGAAGAAGAAGAGAGGAGCTATATTATTTACATGAAGTGAAGCTCTATGATAGTTCTAAATTGGCCAATGTTTTTCCTTTTCTCAATATTTTAGATTTAAATCTTAGAATTAGCACTCCGGCGAATTTATTTATTATTTTTTTAATATATCATCGTGTCATGAAATGTGCATTTAAAGGAATTTACATGGGCTATTGGTGTAAATACTCTAAAAACATATGCCAAATTTACAATAAATCCAAAGGCTAAGCCCTCCATCATAAAAAGACCTAAAAACAACCCATAAACTAAAACCCTACAAAGAAGAGTGAGAAAAATCCATTTCCAACATCATACTAGCCAGCAACATCACTGACAAGACGAAAAGAAAAGATGAACAAGAAGGAAATATTCAAACTAGCAAAAGGGTTTAGAGGAAGAGCAAAGAACTGTATAAGGATAGCTAGAGAAAGGGTTGAGAAGGCCTTGCAGTACTCTTACAGAGATCGCCGCAACAAGAAGAGGGACATGCGCTCTCTTTGGATCCAACGCATCAATGCTGGCACCCGCCAACATGGTGTAAGTCTATTTTCCTACTTTCTTTTTATTTTTTTACCCATCTTGTTGGTGGGTTTTTCTTTTGTCATTGAATGAATGGCTTTTCTTTTCTGGGTTTGTTGTGCTTTTTTTTTTTTGGTGAAGTCTTGATTTTTCTTTGTTTGGTTTTGATTTTCTTGAATGAATTACTGATTGACATTCTGAATTGAAAATAATGAGATGTAATTGCTAGAAAATGTAGATTTTGAATTGCCATTTATATAAAGGTTGATGTTTTGAGGCTTTTAGCTGTGAACTCAGATGAATTCTAGTCTCTCCTTTTATTTTTCTTCTGATATAATTTTGAAATAAAAATAGAAGTCTTTATCTTGATCATTTCTTTTGGGGTGTGCATGTAAAGCTCAAGGTTTGGTGTTTCAAAGACATAATCTTTGCTAATAAGTGTTAAATTGGAAGTAATCAAAGTCTTGATAGTGTGAGAATTGTTTTTATGATGATCAGTGGTTTGCATTGGCAGAGATCCTTTCTATTGATGAGGGAAAAGAGTTTAATCGGTTGTGCAAGCTAAGATTTGGTCATGTATAGTACCTTCCAATAATTTTTTGGTCTAGAGCAATTTTTTCTTGTCTGATGTATGCGTAGGGGCAGTTGAAAGTGCAGTGAAGCATATAAAAGAGAAGTGGTTTTGGAGAAAATTAAAGGCTTAAGGACTCTGCTTTGTAGTGGTTGATGTGGTAGCTACATTAGGTAATGGAGAGTAGGATGGCTTTCATATGCTTTGGATGAAATGATCCAAACATGCATGTTGAGCTGCATATTTTTTTTCATTTTTGTGCAAGAGTTGTCATAATGAGAAATGATGTGGCTCATCGTGTTTTGCCTGCCATTTTTATTGACTTGTGTTGAGACTTGACTCTTGAGTCATGTGATGAACAGGTTATTAGATTCCAGTGCTTCTGAAATCAATGTTTATGTGGCCATTTATTACCATATGGAATGTACCTTGTGTTAGACATGCTCTATGTTTTCTGAACTTGTTGCTATGTTTTCTCATGTGGATTGTTGCATTGCCTTGCCCTAGAGGTTATTGAATCTTTACTTGAACAAGCAAACTTCTACATGAAAGAAATACCTTTATCAGACTTGAATTTCAGCATTGGAGCTAGTGGTTTGCTATGGTTTGAATTGTAGCTCATGTTGGATGATTCTGTTCTCCAGGGATGGAATTGTGAAATAGGTTACTATTCTCTGATATATGAACTAGGAAGTGAGATGATTCTGTTCTCCAGGGGGTAGAATCCAGGATTCTTTTAATCTACTTATTCTAGATTTCGACTTTCTTTTCTTTTCTTTTTTATTATATAACACAAACCGGGAAAAAATGAAGTGCAATTGACTTCTTCTTTATCATTTTGGATCATGTTGATGTATGTTTGGGCAGTGCAACTTAAATATTTTCCTTCTTATAATGAAACTTCTCCATGATGAGATACTGACCTTCGGTTTCTTCTTCTGCTATATTTTTATTTATCACAGGTTAATTATGGTAACTTCATGCATGGGCTGATGAAGGAGAACATTCAGCTGAACAGAAAAGTCTTATCAGAGATATCCATGCATGAACCATATAGTTTCAAGGCCCTGGTAGACATCTCACGTAATGCCTTTCCTGGAAACAAAAATGTGGTGCATCCTCCCAGGAAAGTGGATATGTCTGCTGTTAATGTGTAGATCTTTAATTGGATATTCTGGTAATTCACTCTTTTCATAGCCTTTTGGAGCTTGCCTGAAACAAAAGCTTTAAAAAGGTAGCTTTATATTTCTGCGGTAGTTTATTACCTCTGTCTCTGGATATATGGATGAAAGAAAGTAACTGTGACATTCTGAAGAGAGAGAAATGATCTCTGGCCAGTTACGCTCTACCATTTGAGGATGCACAATGAAGTGAAGAAACATGAGAAATTCTTTATTTTCAAAATGAAGAGTAATTTCTGACAGTCACGAGAAAGAAACTGATTATCATAGAATTTTCCTCCCCAGCTGCAACTCAGTGTTCTCTTCTCTTTCTATAGCATTTCGAATTTGCTTACATCATTTAATCTCTATCGTTGATCACTGCTTAATACCTTAGAATCCGTTGCCAACATCTTGAACAAATTTGGATTCTGTTTCTTGAGGATATATTAACTGGCCTTGACCGTACTTCGGAATCACTAACATTGGAGTGTTGTGAAGCTAAATCTACGTTTAGAGATTAACTTAATAATAAAGTATTCTCCGTATTTGATATTGTTTGTGAAAAAAATGGTCATGAATGATCTTTGTTTGTCCTTAAAGAATGATCGTGTGTCAAGATCCTTGATAACCGCACTCTTGACAGAACTCCTGCTGGAGGGGTTTGTAAGGTTCAGCTGTGAGTGCAATGCGAAGAGTGTAACACTACAGGACATTTCAGTTTGAAGATTAATGCTCCAGTATATAGGGACTGCATGTACATGATAACACGGTGAAGGTGTGTGAAGAGGTTATGTGCTTAATCATAGTGATGATTGGTTCCGATCCCTTGTGTAGGAATTGGCACTGGACAAAGCGATCATAACGAAGAGGTGTTCATTGCTGTGAACAAAGCGATCATGGGCGACAGTTGCATTTCCCGTTTCTTGTCCAAGAAATGTTATGCTATGTTTTTTGGATGTCTATAAACTTCCCGAAAACATCGTAGCTTTGTCCACTAGGGACCAGAATCCATCCAGCTTTGTTAAAGCAGATTATGCTCGAATTTATGCTCCAATATCCAGGCATCAAGTTCATCACTACGAAACGTTGTAATCTACGAGTGAATTGTGAAGTTGACTAACAAAGCAGACACAGTTGAACAAAGAGAGGGACAAAGATTTGCTAAGTGAAACAGCGAAGGCAACCAAATGGTTTGCATTTCGGAGGCAACAAACCATTTGCAAATCAAATTCATCTATAGCAACTTCCCTGAGACAATGAAGGCTTATTTACTCGTAAATTGATCACCAAGCAGTAGTATTTTAGACATACCTTGTTTCTTACATCACTTTCAGAAAATTCTACTAGGGTTGTGATTATAACTTATTGTTACCGTCCTTAGATTGGAACTCACATGAGAAAGCAGGCAATTGTTATCATTTAGAAGGCCTCTAGATTGCCACATAACACAACAGAATGATGAAGTTATCAAACAACATTGGTAGGTGATCTTTCTTTGACAGAACCCGCGTCAAGTCAGCCATATTTTTTAACAGGAGAAGTATGTGATCTAGCAACAGAAAGGTTAAAGAAGGCATAAGAAAAATGATTAATTACCTCCATGATTTCTACGCTTATCTGTAATACTTTAGCATATCTTACTCTTCTCAGCATTCCATTGCAGCTATTGATCTTGTTACAGAAAGAATGGAAGTGAGGAAACTTAATAGTTACACCTTGTAGGTAGCATTTGCTTACTTTTTCGGAACAAACAAGATGAAAATAGCTGTGACAGAAATGCGTTTGGTTGTAAAGATGAAAAAAAAAGGGTTTTTAAAGTAAATTCTGCGATTAAACTTCAAATCTTCTCTCACGCCACCATTGACAGTTTGAAGTTGTTCACCTGGAACAGTAACGCGGAAACGGATGCCAAACCCAGAAATTTAAGAGAGGTACTGTTGATAGGCAGATTCAATGGGGTCTCGAAGTTACAGCAACTTATTGCCAGATTTTTAACTTACTATACTAACCTTTAAAATCAAAATGATTGATTTTTCAAAACTAAAAGATTATAACTAAAGTTTTAGGAATGCACCAGTGTGTATATAGGGATTACATGTTTAAAAAATTGACTAAGATTAAAAGGTACTTAATTTTTGTTTACTATATTGAATATTTTATTCGGCAATCCAAGTGAACATTCAATTATTAATTTGTCCTATATTCATTCATCAAGATACTCCTAACTTGAAAAATTTTATAATATTTAAAAAAGTAATATTTTTTAATGATACACGTGAAAGCTAGAAAAAAAAAAATCAATTCCATACATTTTCTCTCTTACTTATATCTATTTTTTTAAAAAATTTAATAGAATATAACTAATTACTTATCCGACCATCTTAAAATTACTGCTCAACCTAACATGCTGAAGACATTGAGTCAAGAAAAAGATTCAATAAAATTCAAAAACAAATCTAATGCCTAGTTTACGTATAGCTATATGTGAAGTAACTTCTGATATAACAATAATAAACATAAGCAAAGCAAACTTCAAGTTCCAGCTATAAAATAGACGAAACTTTTAGCTCACTACTAGGGTTTAACAGACTTGTTGGTAATCCTTTTATGAGTCGTGGAAGTGAGATAGAGAATTCAAGTGCAGATATACTAAGAAGAATTAAAATAATTCAGTCTGTAAGGCACATTTCAGCCCCTGTAGATTCTGCAGCGTTTCACTTGGGTACCTATTAGTTAAACTTCTCAATGTTATCCTATGAAACTCAAATAATCTTCAATGTGGTTTTTTTTTTTTGAAAATGTGGGCTGCTTTTTGAATCAATGACAAACCACAAGCTCTCGAAGTGAAGTCCTTATAAGTGGTTATTTCATACATAGATGCTGAAAAACCATTTCAAAAACCTTCAAAAGGAACAAAACACAAGGCACCAGTAGGACATGTTAATTTGCTTGAACTATCACTACTAATTTCTGATGAAGAATTGTTTTTAGCTCTATTCGTTCTGCATGCTTAAGCTGCTGCACGTACCAAAGTGTTTTACTCTAATTTTTGTGAAGAGATAGCTTCAGTTTCATCAATTGATCACCAAGCAAAAGGGTTTCTGACTTCCCATGCTTCGACTGATACTTCTTCACAGCCAAAGACAAGAGCTTGGCAAGCTGAAAAACAAAGAAATTAGATTATGTAAAAGAAGTCAAAGGGCTAAAAACTAAGACTAAACTTGCTAGTGAGAAAAAGGGAGATTCTTACATCCTCTTTTACATCGAGTTCAGAAATTCTACTAGACTTCTGTTCATATCTTATGGTCAGTGTCCTTAGGTTTGGAGCCCTCATGAGAAAGCAGGCCATTGCGATCATTTGGCAGGCCTCTAATTTGTCACATACCATGACCAAATCAAGCAAGTTCCCAAATAAAATTTTAACATGATCTTCTTCTGATAGAACCTGCATTATTATTATTATTATCAAGGTCGATCAAATTTTCTCAGAAGAATGGGAAAGTCTGTAATTAATCAACTGAAAAGGAAAAAGAAGAAGAAGAAATAACATATCAAGGAGAGGAGATGATTATTCACCTCAATAATTTGAATGCTTAACTGCAAAACTCGGGCGTATTGTACTGCTCTTAACACAGAATTGCAGATGTCTTTATCAGTAATGAAGAACTGAAGATCAACGAATTCGACAATCGCCTCTTGTAAACATATTAATTTCTGTGGTTGAATTTCAAATACTGAACCCTTCCACCAAGAACCATACAACTTCAATGACAAAGTTTGAAGCTGTTCAGCTGAAACAGCAATACTAATAGGAAACTGACTGCTGCATTCAAAAATCGACAATTTTCTAAGGGAGGAAGTGGGAATGTTGAGATGCAGTAACTGCAACGTGCACTGACTTATCATCAGATTTATCAGAGACGGACAGTGTCTGATGTCAATGCCATTACATTCATTTACGGAACATTTATGGATTGTTAAATTTTCAAGGAGCGGACAAGCGATGGAAACATAGCACCCGGATCCAAAGACACACCCTCGGAGCGTTAAATTTTCAAGTGATGAACAAGCAATTTTTATCTTGGACACTTCGGCTTCTCTGAATATGCAATCAGATATGGTTACATTTTTAAGGGACGAGCCCTTGATGCTATTCTTGCAGAAGCCCATGACGTGACTAACATAGCAATTATGAATTGTCAGCTCTTGAAGAGATGAAGTAGAGGAGATGGGGAAACCATCCATAATCTTAATAGCTTCAAGATTTAACCTTTTAAGTGATGGGCAGTTGGTAGATATCCAAGCCTCCAATAAGGCCCCATAAACTCGTAAAGATTTCAGCGATAAGACCTCGAGAGAAACCAACGTCGCTGGCAAGAGACCATCTAAGCAGCAATCCTGCAAACTCAGTTTTAGCACCCTCAAGGAAGCATAACCAGTTGCCGACATCGGCAAAGCGAAACAATTCTGTTCATCAAGTCGACATCCAATATCAAGCTCTTTAACATCACACCTTAAAGCATGACAAACCCAGGAATCATAAGGCCTTTCATGAGAACACTCACATGAATCACATAGCCAACGAAAACGAAGCAGTTGTATCCGCTGGCCATTGCGGGATCTCAGAAACTTGCTGAGAAATTCTTTAAACTGGCTACACTTGGTGGCACATTCATGTGAAGCAAAATCAACATCGAAATACAAGTAAGGACTAGAAATACATATCTGTCGATATCCTTTCGAGGCAAAGCTTAGCCGAGCAATATCATTAGCCCCAAGGAATGAAATAATGTGATGAATAATGTGCTCTGGAAGTCTAATGAGTCTGTCATGACTATTAGCAACGTTGTTTCCCTTAGAAGAGCTCAGTACCATAAGCTTTGATGGGTTCTCCATCAGCAATCGAACTATCAAAACCCCTAATGCCAACTTATCACAGAGCTGGAAGTAAAAAAAAAAAAAAAAAACAGTAAAGAGTACGAACAAGTGACATAGCATGTGTAGAACAAGCATAGTACATAATCCAATGAAGAAACAAGCAACATGGCGAGGCACATATCAGAAACAAGAGCAGTCATTGAGTTATATCACGGTAAGCAGATTCGCAAAATTAAAGATTATTACTAAGTTAAGTAACCTCTAAAATCATGGGATACCGTTAAAAATTCCTTAAAAGCAAGGGAAAAAAATGTAAGTTAACACAACCAAGGCAAACTGTTTCGAAGCAGGACTAAACTTTAACAACTGCACACGTCGCATCGATAGAAAGAAAACAGAAGCAAAGCTTCAAGTTCCAGCAATAAAATTGATGGAGGAGACCAAACTTCCAAGTCAATATTGATGTTTAACAAACGTGTAGGTTAACTTACAGGGAAAAACAGAGAGCAGCAGTGTCAGAGTTTTTGGAGGCGTAGAGGTTGAGGGACACCGAATTCATGTACAAGTCATACATATATATTAAAACAATTTGTAGGTCGGCATTCGGAAAAGCAAAATATTTGACCCTTCTCTTACTTGTCGGTCAACCTTTTCCAATGTTAGCCTATAATTTTCAGAACGTTTTCACTATCATTCCTTAATGTTTATTATTATTATTATTATTATTATTATTATTATAACAACCAGTCATTGATTTATTATTTTTATATATTTTTTTCTATCATCTTAAACTTGGTCCCAAAATCAAATTACTCTTATTATCACTTTTCATTGTTAAATAGCTATAAGAAAAGGTTATGCTTCAGCATCCTTTTCCTCTATATTTTCACACCGAAATCCCATATATATGAAAATATTTAAAACTAAAAAATAAATAAGAGAAAGTCACAAATTCACATTGAAACTGGTAAATAATTATAAGAGATTAGACCGGAAAAGTTTACGTAATAGGATGAAAGTGTAATATTGGAATATCTACAAGGAGCAATATTGTTTATCCTAATTTAGTGCGCATTGGGCGTCCACCACGTATAAAAGTGTATAAAAAACGCTAACACGTGACCCAATCCCATCTCGTACTCCTTAGATCTCCACCTCCTCCACCATCTCTCCACCGCCACCACCATGGACCCTCAACCACCACAACAACCTCAACTACCGGCCACCACTCCAAAACTCCGTCTAATGTGCAGCTACGATGGCCACATAATCCCAAACCCCCACACCAAATCCCTTTCTTATTCAGGTGGTGACACCCGCCTCATCACCATCCCCACTGGTACCAGCTCCGCCACCGCCACAAACACCACCTCCAACGGTCTCACGCTCTCCTCTTTAATCTCTCACTTATCGACAACTCTGAAAATAACCGTACCAATCACTCTAAAATACCAACTTCCACATCACAATCTTGATTCTCTCATTTCACTTGCCTCAGATGAAGATGTCCTTATCATGCTTGATGAGCACCAAAACAACCGTACACCTTCACGTCTTAGATTATTCGTGTTTCCAACCAAACCCATTTTGAGTCAGCCCGAGTTAAAGGCTACAACACAATTAAATCACCCAAAGACTGAAACTTGGTTTGTTGATGCATTGAAGAATACAAAGATTGTGAATCTTGAGGGTAATGGTAATAATGGTGGTGGGTTCTGCGGAGCTGAGTCCATGGTCCTGGAAACTTCTTCTTCTTTTGGGTCAACTTCGTCTTCGGTTTCGTTATCTAATTTGGGTGTTAAAGGTGGTTTCGTTGAGGATAATGGGACTGTTTTGCTGGATAATAAGGTTCAATTGTCAACGCCAGAAGGAATTTCAAGGTATTGTTGTTAAAACTCTGTTTTTTTATGTTCTGTTTTGAGTTTTTTAAGGCTAGTTTGGCTTTTCTTGTTCGATAATCTTGAGAAGTATGCATATTTAGATTCTTAGGATGTTAAAGTTCTGTTCTTTTTAGTAGAAACGTATTTAACTCAAATGATCACATCTTTAATTGTTATATAATCATTGCTAGGTATTATGTAGTAGATGTTTGATTTTTATGTTTCGGGAATTTTGAGGAGAATGAATATGATGCCTTTTTGTTGTAAAATTATTTTGATGTTGATGAATATAATTGGTTGTTAATTGTTAGTGGTTTTTCGTTTTTGATGTTTCATTTGGGTGTGAATCTTCGAGGTTTGTTTTATGAAAGGTTTAATGAGAGAAATTTGGATGTTTAGATGTTAAAGTCATGTTATTTTGGCTGTAAATGAGTGTAACTGGTTGCTGTAACTCTGGTTGTTGCAGTGATCATGGTGTGGGAACTGCAGTTTGTCAAGATTCACAGTTTGTGACATTTCAAGATCCAGTCGGGGCTGTTACTTCAGTGGAGAATAAAGTTTCTCTAATAAATCCATTCGAGTCAGAGAGGAAAATCCCTAATCCTCCTCCTCTCATTGGGGTTGAGATGCATAATACAGTTCCCGTTTCTGGGTATCCATTGTCATTACAATATGATCAGTTACAACAGCTGCAATTTGTTCAAACAGCTGCCCCGCAGTATGTACCCCAGAACACAACTGGTATAGTGCCATTGTCTTCTTACTATGTGATGAGTTCTCCGGTGCCTCAGCAGCAGGTTTATTATCAGAGCAACCAACCTCAGCCGATATACCTAGTGCCTGTTGCACAGCCTTACAATTTGCCTATGCAAAATAGTTTGATGAACACTGCAGCTGTTGCTTCTAGTCGTCCTCCCATACATCCTGATTCGTCTATGTACCCTGCTCAAATGGTGTCCAATGCCGCTGCTAGTTTACCCGTAGCTGAGTTAACCTCACAAGTTTATAGAACAAGTTCACCTGTTACTGTACCACATGTTAAAAATCAGAAACAAGGTAGAGGGCCTCCTCAAATGAATCACCAAGGTCAACCCATATGTGCTGCTTCTGTGGAGACTGGTAAACAAATTGATGACGATCCTGTACATGCCCAAATATACAAGTCCCAGCCTCCGCCTCCAACTTTGCCTTCCCAGTACCAAACCATGACCCCAGCCACAACAATCTTGTTATCAGAGGCTATGGCACGGTTAAATACCGATAATATTAAGCAGCAACAGCCTAGAACCTCACAGCCACAATGAGCACGAGCTACTGTGAAACAATTTGGGGATAACTGTTTGTGGTAACTTGGACTTTCCTTTCTGGATGTTTAAGTTTTGGAATTATAGTGTTTTATTTGTAATGGAAGTGATATTCCAGTCTTTGTACCTTCTGTTTTGTCTTTCTTTTTCTGTATCACGTTATGGTGGATGTAACTTTAAAGTAGGTGTTTAAGATTATACAACTAAACTCATACAATTGTATTTGTGCTCCAACAATCAGAGTACTCGTTTGTATACTTTAATCATACGTTTTTTTTGGGTATTTTCTAATTGCTTTAAACTCCTGGAGTGTCCGAGTGGGGTGCAGGACATCCATGTGCTGATTTCACTTTGGTTTTATTGTCATTTTGTTTGTTTATTGATGTTTAATAACCAATCATGAAATCATGTCTCAGGGGCTTGTGTTTGTGCCCCTGTGAGAGGTTATTCCTAATTTTCTCAAACAACTCAAAATTATTAGCTACAAGCTTGACTATTTTTTTTTTTTTTTTTTTTTATTATTCATTTGTTGTTTGATGGCAAGCATCGCAATCCGTTGTTTCTGGATTTTGTTGAATAAGATAGGCGAGCATATTTATTCCTGGACATGATCAGCTTTCGTTAGTAGGTGGGGCTAGTGCATTCAAAGTCTGGGAACATATTCCTGCAATAATGCCAGCTTTGAGCAGTGGTAAATCAAAATTATCTCCTTCTGGGGGTGCTCTTTAAGATTGTTTGGAACTTGATCTTATTATCGCGCCTGGCAAGCATTATAACCGATCAATCATTTAACATAAAACTATAATTTTATGAATTTTTTTTAAGTATGTTTTGTAAGTAAAAATATATATGTGTTTGTCCATTTTGTATACTAAAAAAAAGATTCAAATTAAAATTTTAAAAAATTATTATTTATACAGTAGTTTTCACGAGTTATTATGAGTAGTTAGGTGTGAGTTTGTCATAGTTAGATGAGAATTTTTTTGAGATAGATTACGTGGATAGTCTATTAGATGTATTTATATATTAATGAGACAAGTCTAGGTTCACGAGGAGGTCTGATCATGCCAGACTAGAATGATAGCTCGAAAGAATCATAATTTTTGATCTGATCATTGAATCATGCTCAAACTTTTATAGGAGTTTCCGGTGGCTGATTTTTTTAAAGTAGCATAGAATTGCTACTTCGACCATTAAATCTTTAGATTTCAAAAATCTTACTTCAGGGTTCTAGTTTTGATAGTTTTGTGATTTTTTTAATAAACAGGTTGACGAGTTAATCTTAAATTTAAATAGATATTACGGTTATGAACAACAATATTAATTAAAATTTTAATGTGGCTATCAATCACGGCATAAAAAAAAAATGATATTTCACCCAGAATTTTTGCTTGGGTCTCATTTCACTATTTATTTACATGTTATATGCTGATTGCACAATTTATCTTTAGGAGTAGAAATAGATGGCATGTTTTTATTGAGATCCAGATGAAGTAATAGGAGGAAGAAATTCCATTAATTAGGAGTAATAAGCAGAACGTGACAAAATTATGCAAAGTAACAATGAATATGCTGTGTGAATTAATTTTTTAAGCACAATAGATACTGCAAGATTGAGATGTACATGGTGGTGAATAGGAGTTCAATGCAAGGCAACATAGGCCTTCCAAACAGGAGAGAAATATTGATAGCAGACTAGTTATTCAAACCTTAGGAACAACACGCTCATTGGTTTGATTTTTTCGAGGAAGGTGTGTACTCATTTTCCTTCGTGAAAAACTGATTTTAAGTCGAAGGGACCAATCTTCCCAGATTATCACTAGCATTCTTCATGGAGGGTCTCTTGTCAGGGCTTGCGTTGACACAGGCTAGAGCAATCTTAAGCACTGCAACCATTTCATGTTCCTTGTCTGACTCACGAGTTAAGAAGGGATCTAGGACTTCAGATGGTGGTTTAACTTCAAAGCTAAGCTGAATCCAATGGACTAGATCCATTCCTGATAGACTTACCTGCATCATTGGTGGCTTCCCAGAAATCATCTCCAATAGAATCACCCCAAATGAGTAAACATCCCACTTCTGTGATGGTTTTATGAGTTTTGAAGACTCAGGAGCTTCATAACAAGACCCAGGCGTGCCTGTATGTGTTGGTGTCAACGCGTAAGGAGAACCTTCTTGTGGTGTTCCGCTTGTCATTTGTTCCCCCGGTAAGGATTCTTTACTTGTATAAGCAAAGCAGTTAAGTCCAAAATCTGAGATGCGGGGCTCCATGTTCTCTCCGAGCAGTATGTTGCGAGTCTTTAAATTTCCATGGACATACCTTTTGGGACTGCATTCATGTAGAAAAGCTAAGCCCTTTGCTAATCCTTTCATGATTTTAAGTCGAACAGACCATGAAAGAGGTTTGAAGTATGTCATTCCTGTTCTCCCTGGTCAGATTTCGAAGAAAAAGATTCAGAGCAATTAATGTGATGAATGCTTGTGATTTTTCATGGAAAACAAAAGTATGGACATGGAAGCTACCTAATTCTTTTAGTTTCTTACATGGTGAGTAGGGGGGGTACTTACCATGAATCACGGTGGCCAGGTCACCATTGGGCACATAATCATAGACGAGCAACTTCTCGTTGATGCCCCAACAATAAGCTAGAAGGCTGACTATGTTTGGATGTCTAATTTTGCCAATTGCTTCCACTGCAGTTTGAAACTCCCTGAACCTCTGAGAACCTCCATCTTCCAGTCTCCTTACGGCAACAGTTAGCCCCTTTTCAAGAACAACTTTATATACGATCCCTATACTGCTCTTTCCAACCAGAAAAGCAGACGCTTTGAGAAGTTGTTCAAGATCAAAACTGACCTTCGAGTCTAATGGAACAAAAGTGCACTGTTCCATAGTTTCTGATAGAGATTCCAAGTCATCTGTTCTGAAGCAGAACATTTCCTTTCTAACCATTGATTTTTCTTCAAAACTACAGCCCTGTGTACGTTTGCTTTCCTTACAACCATAAGACTTCTTGTACCAGTAACAGAAAGATACACTGACTAAGCAAATTCCTACCACTGCACCCGCAACAGTTGCAATCACAATCCTGCACCATTTTCCTCCCCTCCTCTTGCCTGAGCTGTCTCCTACTGCTAAGGGTTCAGGCTCGATATTTGGATGGGAAGCAGCCGAGGGGCATCGAGTTTTCAGAGGAGGCCCACAAAGGAGAGGGTTGCCAATAAAAGCAGCTGGACCTACATTCATTAGAGCACCATTTTGTGGTATTGCACCGCTAAGATTGTTGCAAGTGAGATTGATATAAACTAACTTAGGAAGATTTCCTAGGCTTGCTGGAATTGGGCCATTGAATAGATTGTGAGATAGATCAAGCGCTCCTTGCAAGCTTGACAAGTTGCCTAGGCTGCCAGGGATCAAACCGCTAAAGCTGTTATGTGAAAGATTCAGTGTCCGAAGCCTAATCAAATTGGATCCTAGTGTATCTGGTAGAGAGCCAGTGAAACTATTTCGGCTGACTACAAGATTCTTCAGTCTCTTGCATTGAATTATAGATGAGGGTAATGACGCATTGAAAGAATTTTGAGAAAGATCAAGAGTCTTTAGGTACTTGAGGTTCACTATCTCTTCAGGAACTGGCCCAGAAAATGAGTTTCCCGAGAGGATCAAAGATTTTAATTCTGTCGCATTAAAGAGTTCGACTGGGAAACTTCCAGAGAGGTGGTTATTCCTGAGATCAACATGACTTAATGCAACAAGCTTACCAGCATCAAGTTGCAGATTCCCGGCCAGCCCTTTATTTGTAAGCATCAGAGAAAAGACCTTTTCTTCTCTGCACATAACTCCATGCCATGAACATGGGTTTGCATCCGATGAGTTCCAGTTGTCTATATAATGAGTTGTGGAGTCTTCTATCGATTGCTTGAAGGATAGAAGAGCAAGACCTTCATCATTAACAGAACCGACAAAAGCAATATAGTGGACTATAAAGAAAAGTAGAGAGGCAAATTGCAGAACCATCTCTACCATAAGGCAACTGCTGAATGGAGTTCAAAGGAGAAATGTCATGGGTTGTGGGATCATCCTGTGTGATAAAGCAGGTTAGAATGGGAAAAACTAGAGAGGTACTTTACTTCTTTGTGTTTTCTGCTGGACCTTATATCACCTTTTAAGGAAGTGGCCACTGTTAGTTAGAGTGCAGACTGGGAGAAACAGGTCACTGCAGCCCTCCTGGTTACTAGCATTGAAGTTAAAAGCCAAAAACATGTGCCCCACACACTTGCTTTCACTAAAAGCAAACTTAAGGTTGAATTATTGCTAGACAGCAGTAATTGAATGGGGGCTTATCGTAGCATGCTTTCAATGCCAGAATTATAAATGCAGACAATTCATCATAGTTAATCATTACCTGTCAAAAACTAAGATCAGTCAAGATAGTGTTGTCTAGTCTTGCCGTGATTTGAATTTCATAAGCTTCAGTGAGGTTGACACGTAATAGAATATCGGTCTTTGGATTCAGTTTTTAGCGTGAGTGATGGCGTTATTAGGTGCCCAAAAGTGCCACTAAATGAGCAAACCTAGTATAGTTTGGAAAGACGTTTTGAATTTCAAGCTCTACAGGCTTGGCTTCTCGTCTTGATATGACCGGTGGAGGAATAAAGTCTTCACTCGTTTTATGACCTGTCCAACTGGGGTTCGTGTCTTGTCGGCTGGGCTGTCTGCTTGAGAACCAAAAGGGAAGGTCTGCCCCCATTTAGGCATTACTGAGAAAGTTTGGTGTTCAGTTCGAGGTCAGATCAAACTTTGGACTGGGTTTTGCTTCTTAGTAACTTATCATTACATTGGAAAGGGATAGTTAAGATAAAGAGGTCTGTGATAAAAACAATCATGGCCGACTTAAATAACGAGTGCTTGATTGTTTATGATATATGGTCTGAATCAGTCTCACTCCGTGTCCAGTCTCCTACTGTTTCGTCTCAGCAATCTCCCCTTTGTCCAGTATTTCAATTTCAATAGATAGAGCATGCAGCAGAGAATAATTCATATGCCTGGACTCTTCAATTTATCTTGACATACCTGTGTTAGAAACATATCTAGATATCTAAAAGGCACATGAATACTTCGGTATCATATTTTGTTTGTGTTCTTTGCATGTGATTCCGTTGGATGGTAATTTCCATTTACTAACATCTATTTTTCTTCTGTTCAAAACCTTCTATGACAAGGTTTTGAGGGTGTCAGTCTCCAAATTATTCTTACAAAAATGAACAAGAAGACAAAACATTACAATTCAACACATATTCCAATATCGCTTGGGATCTCATAAACGACCTACGTGGTGTTTTGATCACTTTTCTTTGCAATTTTGATTTTGTACAGTAAGAGAAAAACCTTGTTAACATCTTGTCTGAAATTCCTTGATAGAAACATCTTGTCTGAAATGGTCCAACACCAAAACAAAATAGAGAATATCATGAATAATTTTGATGGCCTCATTTACCTCACTGGCCTGGATGTGTCCATGTTTTCTCATGTCGATCGTTCTGGATTGGTAAGGAGCCTGTTGTCTAATTTCAGTGATTTATAGATGCTTTCTTTATGGAGCACTTTATGTAAATCCAATCACTAATGTTTAGTTGTGTAAATTTCATTTGCAGAATATGTTCTGTCGTCAACATGACTATAAGACACTTCCAAAATTTGATTTTATGTTAAAGCTCTAGACGCGAGAACGTGCCAACGAATACACACTGTCTAGAATTTGACAGCTATAGACAGTAGCAGCCTTGCATAGGCAATGACGAATTCAGCAAGCAATGTGCAACGGTTCATACGAGTCATTGAACTCTTGACTTGGCATGGACATGTGGCTTGGATCATGGACATTCTAAGCTGGCAGCAAACACAGCAAAAACTAACAGTTGGGACTACCAATTGGACATGTAGATCGTGGGTTAGTGGTGGCAGTTATGGACATCCAGATCATGGAAAACTGGTGGCTAAATGTGGGGCATAATTGAGGTTGGTCTACAAGTTGCTAAGATCATGGGAACATGGAGGGGAAATTGTCTAATACTTGCTAAAAAATAGACCACTGAATTCATAGAGGATATGGGGGGGATGCCTCACTATGTTCTGAAAAATAAAGATGATGGTTGTGTCTTCTAACTCATTATATTTTTGTTTATAAATAAATTGGAAAGTCTTAGTTGTGTAGCATGTAATTTTGGTGCATCGCACATATTTATATTATGTAATCCTTTATTTATGAGATTAATAAAAATTGAGAGATTTTCCTATATATTTGTTGTGCTTTGAGTTTATTTACTTGTATATGTTATTTGCTTATGGTAAGATAATTGTAAAAATCTTTTTGGCTGAGTGAAACACATAATTATAGGCAATCACGAGTGAAAAGGGTGAGGCAAGTATATAGCTGACTTTTGGGGTGAAAAATCCAACCCTGGGACCCTGATGTGCTCCTCAGTTCTCCTTTTGGTCAACAGAAATTGAGTGAGTATCTAAAAACAGTGGACATGGGAGCAAACAATGTAGGGGTGAAGTGCTTTTTAGCTTGTGCCAAGAGGAAATTGCAGTTGATCATTTATGTTCAGATAACTTCAAATCATCTGCTGAACTGCAGTATAAGAGCAATTTTAAAAGTGGGTTGCTGCATACCAGATCCAGAAATGTGTTGAAAACAACCCAAGCATGCTAATAGAAATCAAGAAAATGGTATATCCAAATTCAAAACAGACCACATCAGAAATCTATGATTTAGATTTCTTCACTGAACTATGATTTATATTTTTGCACAAGAACTTTCATAGCATGTCTGCCTTGTTTAAGACATTCGGTTAACTGGTGAATTCCCTGCACACAATCTGCAGCTATTCTGCATGATTGGTTCACACACAGCCCACAGTTGCTAGTTCCCAATGCATGAGGGTGAAGGCAAATGAAACTTGGAAGACTGACACTAGTTAGGAACTTTTGTTCCAAATGCTCACTGTATGCAGCTTTTTTTTTTTTTCTTGAACTGAATCAAAATGTCAAGGAGAAAAAAGATAACAGCACATAGCCGTAACAAATTTGAAACATTTTATGGATCCTTGTCAACTTTTTTCTCCGATGAATAACTTGGCTAAATTTGGCACAATTGTTCTTTTCTTCCTGATAGTAATAGAAGTTGATCTAGGAGTTATCCGAGGAGTCATTCGAACTGATGGAGAACCAGCATTTCGAAGCTTTGAACGTCTCGATGGAGTCAGATTACCATTAGCTTTCATGGATTTCCTTGGCAATGGCTGTTGCTGGTTCTCGGCTTCTGTATTTTTCTTGCTCACTTGTCTCCATTTTCGAAGCTCTCCCTCTACCATTCTTTTAGCAGATAGTGAACTCTCAGTTCTATATATCTCTTTCTCTTCCTCCACCCTTGTTTCTCTGATGTCTCCATGAGCTAGTTCAATTTTCATCAATATCTCCTTTTCACTGGCTTTCAATGCTTCAATCCATGCCTGAGCTGCTGCTACCTTTTTGTCTGCAATTTCTTCAGCCATGGCTGCATGTCCAGTTAAATACTCGTACTCAAACTTTGAGATAGTAATCGACGAACTATGTTGAGAAGTAGAAGCTCTAGATCTCATGGTGTTCTCAATAACATTTTTCAGATTCTGAAGAGCTGAAGACTCTGACTTTTTGACTGCATCAAGCTCCTGAATTGCGTACTGCAATTTTTCTTCAGTGAGGTCTATTTGAGAATCAGTATTGCCGATTTCTGCCTTGATTTTTGCAGTTTCTTCGCAGATAAGCTTCTTCTCTTTCCTTGTTACCTCCGCTTCGATCTTCAACTGTTCAAGTGTCACAGACAGACTGGATAAAGTTGATCTTGCCTTCTCCTCAACTGCAGTTGCAGTTTCCAATTTAGACTTTGCTCTCAGGAGCTTTGAATTAAGATTTTGAGCAGTTATATCAGCTTTCTCTTTCGCTTTCTTCAACTGAACTGTTTCTTCTGTGACATGCTTCAGCTCATTCCTTACGATATCCATTGAGGTCATGAACTGAAAACCCTCTTCCCTAGTTGAAGCCAATTCTTTCTTAGCTGCCTCCAATTCTTCAGTTATGGATTTCAGTAAAGAGGAATCCTCCAATCGCTTGCCTTCCCGAAAACTGCCTCCCAGATGCTTCATGCTGTCATTTCTCTGTACCTTTGCGTCCTTATCTTTAGCGAGCTTTAATTCATTCTGTATCAAATTCACGTCATTTAATGTAACAGCCAATTTAGACTCAAGATCTGTAGAGCTGTTGATTTCCTCTTTGACATTCTTCTTTTTGTTCTTAGTTTCCTGCATTGCGGACGAGAATTCTCTCGCTTCCTTCTCTCTTTGAGCTTGAATTTCTCCAAATTCTTTCAAGGCCTCAATCTGTGCCAGCTCAACTAGCACCTGCTCCTCATTTGCCTCATCAATCTTCTTCCTGAGTGCTTCCGCATGGCTCATATTAGACGATAATTTAGAAATTGAGGTTTCTATTTCCTTCTCTGCCCGAATTTTCGCTTCCAAAACAGAAGCCATCTCAAGCTTAAGTTTACTCAGTTCTTGCTTCACACCTTCCAACTCCCTTATCACTTCTGCATACTGATGGCTCTCATCACTCCCAACAATTAAAGCCATATCTTGGCGCTTACTCAGCTTGTTTAGCGTTTCCATGTCTCTCACCTGAGCTTGTACCTTCAAATTTGATTTCTCAATCTGTAAAACAAGCTCTTTCACCGTTCTTTTCGCCTCCGAGAGCTCTGATTCTGCTTTCACTTTAGCCGACTCCGCAGCCCTTCTATTCTCTTTATATCTAACCAAGTCTCTCTTTGCCATGTGCAGCTCCTTAGCTCTTGAGGAAGACTTCTAAATGAATTCATCAACTCAATATTTACTAATAACACCTCAAACTAACTTACATATAGTGCTTAAAATTAACAAATAAATGGGGTTTAGCTGTTCGTAATTATTGTCAGTTTTATCATACCTCAGGCAAATCCATCTGGGCTGGTGTCTTCAGTGAAGAACTACTACTTTCAAGAATTCTTTCTCCATACATATTAACAGCTGCCTTCACTGTCCCAATTCTTCTTCTATCATCAAACACTCTCCTATCCATGTTGTCACTACTCTATCAAGGAAGAAAAATAAACATTTTCTCAGGCAAAGTCTAGTAACATAGTACTCAAATTGCTACAGATGTTCAACAAAACAGAATCTGGGCCTGCTTCCTTATAACAAAAAAACACAATCATGCCACCACATTATAGTTACAACATAAGAAGAAAATGCAAGAAGTCTTGTTAGACAAAACAAATCATATCATCATCAAGAAAACTTACCTCAAAGTGTGCTATATATATCTGTCTAGCTATATAGATGTGTAGACCATGTTTTGTTATCTGAAGATTGAAGTGCAGAGCGCTTGCGTGACAGTGAGAGAAGGAGGGTGGGGGGTGAGTAGGAAATGTTTCTGGTGCCTAAGAAAATGGAAGAATAAGTAGCAACAGATAAAACGGCAATGGAGAGAAAGAGAGTGAGTCCGGATGGTTGGCTGGTATTGGAGGAATCGCTGCCACCTGACGATTATTCCCTTTTAATTGTATAACATAATGTTTTGGAAAATATCGTGGACCACCAGAATTGGTGAATTTCCAAGGACGTCGGGATAAATTAGAGCTTTTGTGGTCACAGGCCAAAAAAAAAAAAAAAAAAAACGAAAAGAAAAAAGAAAAAGGAAAAAGAAAACATTTGAGCAATTGAATCAAATCCGTCGCTTTATTTGTATAAAGTTTAATTTTCCGATTTGATGTAAACATATAAAGTATTAAAATATAATCATTTTTTTTGTTGATTTCTTTAGTTTAAATCTTGTGACTTAGAAAATTTATTCTTAGTCCAAAGATAAATCTATACTGTCAAATTAAAATAAAAAAAATAGAGAGACACCCATCGGAACAGAAAAGGGGGGTAAATACGAAATATTATGTTATCCTGTTCCTGTTCATGTTATGCTAGAAGCAGAAATTGAAATTTGAACCGGAGAATACTCTTTCTTGTAAAAGGAATGTATCTCTTACATATTCCAAATTTGAAGATATCATGAAATGGCACTGGGAATCCTTTTAATTCGTCCAATGCATTCGTTTTCAATATACAGTGATCAATTCGTTATTGCATTGGGCTTTCCACTGCTACGATATTGTTGATGAAGTAATTGGATTTCACGCCCTTAAAGTCGTGCGGAAGGGATTTGTTCTCTCTCTTTTTTTCTCCGGGTTCAATTTTTTTTATACATTATTGTTGCCGCATGATATTTTATCTGTCTATTAGGCTTGCAGGATATTTATTAAATTCGAGAATTAGTTGTGGTGTGTATAAACTGACCCGGATACCCTTGGTTATATATATATATATATATATATATATAAAGTAATTGGATTTCACTATTGGTCTAGTAAGTTAACGAGCGTGTTTGAGAATATGATTATTGTTGTTTTTTCAAGGTGTTTTTTATTTAGAAAGCATACCAATAATATTTTTTTATTTTTTAAAAAATATTTTTGAGATGAGCACATCAAAATGATTTGAAAAGATAAAAATTATATTAATTTAAAACAAAAAAAAATTATTTTTTTAAAAACACTTTTAGAATGTTCTGCCAAACACACACTAACTTTCATGCTCACAATAAAATATAAGTTTTTTTTATCAAAATAAAATATCATCTAATATTTAAATTAGTAAATATAAAATAAAAATGAGCATGTTGAGAATGGAAGTAATGGAGGAGACGAGCAAGGTAGTAGGGATCATGTGACCTACTTTGTACGTGGAGTCCTATGGAGTAGACTTAATTTTATTTTGAGTTATTGCTAAAATTTATTTATTTAGTGATTTAATGTATTTATATATTTCGGTCATGTAAGCTTACCTCGTATAGAGTGGAGAAATGATGGAGAGATATAATTCATGGTAAGTGAAGAAAAATAAGGTTGGAGAGTAGTCCTTGTTCTGGAGAGCACTCCTTTGAGGAGGAGGGTAGGCTTAGAGAGAATTAATCTAGTTATTGTAGAAGAAACAATGACTGAATTGAAAAGAATGGGAGAAAACTCTTTCCAGCCTGTAATACACCCACCAATATGTGAGCCTAGCCCACCACTTGTGGTGATGCATGAGGGAGTGTTAGGTCTTTGATGATGGTGGTTTTTAAAATCATTGAATCCACCTTGTTAAGATCTTTATAATGATACGATGGATATAATGATTAGAGCTTAGTGTGTTTTTGACGTCACATTCTTCTTCTTCTTCCTTTTTCTTTCTCCTACATCAACTCACATGTTTTTTCTCCCATCTCATGTGCCTTAATGGTGTGTGTGATGATGGTGATCTCTATATATGATAAATACCAAAGAATCATCAACATTCTTCCTAGTTAATTCTGGGAAAGTCAATTGATCTTAGAAAAAATGCATTTGAGATTGAAAATCAATGACATATTGTTCAAGTTGTTGATGTAGGTGGTTCAAATTTTGAATGAGTTGATAACAATAAAAGAGATCCCAGGAAGTTTTGGTAGTATCAAATCTATCAAAATGAAGATTGATCGATGAAAATTTGATGATTTTTTTTTCTAGCCCCGTCATCTAGGTGCTCAATAAATTTGACATCAACTTTACCTTCATCTTTGATCGGTGTGGATTTAATGAGATCACCGGAGACATAATGTCAAATTCTCCTACCCTTGAGAGAAGTACACATGGATTGTGACCATAAACTATAGTTATCCCATCTAACACAACATGAATAAGGATGTCGTTCTGGAATGAACATTGTCGGTGCTGTTCAATCCCTCCCAATCCTTGGGAGAATACAAGAAATAAAGCCATTGCAGATGGAAATAGCAGGATTGAAGGCAAAGAGGACATTTGCTTCTGAATCCATTGATGACTTCATCTGAGAAAGAGACTCAGCTGGCTGAAGAGATAGTGATTCAAATAGATGAAGACGAAACTATAATCTCCCACCCAGTTGATGTAGCAGGAGTTGTTGGCAATGGAGATGTTCTTCCACTGTCTATCGATGAAACCAGTTAACCTGAGGAAGTTCTGGAAGATTTATTGAACAGTCCTTCAGATGAAAAATGACCCTGTTGATAACAGTGTATTGGTCACCAATCGAAATGGTGAACGGCGAGTAGAACATCTCAGGCTACAACTAGAATCGGACAACTTAGACGGCGAAGCTGCTTCAGAGAAGACGGCAAGTTCATCTTCTTCTTATAGGACATTATACTCTCCCATGTGGCTCCCTTGATTTTCTCTTCAACTCTGTATAAAATGCACCGCAGCATCACATTCAATATTTTATGGGAAATGGATTTGAGTTGGTGAGCTTTTCAATATATATATATATATATATATATATATATATATATTTTAATTCTTTTAAAGAATTCCTATTGAATATATTATTTTTTATTGACCCATTCAATCCGTAACTTTTACGTACAATATATAGCTCGAAATTCGAGATGTTAAAGGGATATTTAGAAACAAAGTGGCACTTTGATTATTATTTTAAAAAAATAGAGTAAAAAGAAATAAAAATTCAAACTTTATGTTTAAATATAATATTTGTCCATCTAGAAAACTGAAAAACTAATTTTCTTAGTATTTAAAATTTGCATTGAGTATGAAAAACACATTTTATAAGTTATTTACAATTTTCCCTTACAAGTTTTTCATTGCTTTTTAAATAAATAAAAGACATGAATAGTATCATTTTTATTTTCTATACAAATATTTTTTTTGCAACATAAAAATTGAAATTATTTTTAAATATGAAATCTTTTTTTACATATTTAATCAGTGTCATAACTATAATTTTATCATAAATCTAACATAAATAAATTTTTCATGATAATATTTAATTTTAATTAAATAAAATTAATATTTTTATAGTTAGATTATTATAAATACAAAATACAAAATTTTGATTTTTTTTATATAAATAATTCATTTTTCTTTCTCAAAAAATGAATATATTTATATTATTTATTATAAAAGGAAAATTAAAAAATATATTTTTTTAAAATTAATGAACATATTTTACCCTCCTCCTGTTTATTTATTAAATTTAAAAGGTAACATTTAGCTTAGGTAGAACATAGCAAGGCCTATACCCATTAAAATCCATAAAATGTCACCTCGCAGCTGCAGCCCATGACGCCCATTGAGGACTGTTTAGTGCAGTGGTTTAATAAATGTTTTGTTATTATTTGATATTTTAAAATTAATTTTTTATAAATAAAAAATAAATCTTAAAAACATAAAAAATATATATAATTTTAACACATTTTCAAACAAAAAATTATTTTTTAAAATTAATTTCTACCCTGCCTAATCAACCTTTCGCTAATACGTCGGTGATTGAAAAACAAAACCACAAGGAAAGAAAAAGGTTCACTGCTCTCTTATAGTTCAGCTTCCGACCACGACCTCACCTCAAACCAGGTTAGGAAGAAAATTATTTATTTATTTATTTAATTTGTTTAGATTAAAGTTAATGGATATGGAATTAATTAGGGTTCTTACATGCTAAAATAATCTGAGAATTTTCTGCTTAGAAATTCCCAGAAATGGCAATATTTGATCAAGCAATCAGACGGCTGTCATTATCATTATCAAGAAGAAGAAGCAGCTTAAGCTTCTCAACACTTTCATCCAATCCTCTACGAGTCTGTGTTGTTGGAACTGGCCCTGCTGGCTTCTACACTGCTGAAAAGGTAATTACAAATTAAATGCACCGTTTTCTTAATTTTTGTGCCTAAATTACAATCTTTGTTAAATGTTATTAGATGTTGAAGGCGCATCAAGGAGCTGAAGTTGATATCATAGATCGTTTGCCCACGCCTTTCGGTTTAGTCCGCTCTGGCGTGGCACCTGACCACCCCGAAACTAAGGTCATTTTTTTTTTTTTTTTAATGTTTCATTCTTTATACAACTTTTCCAATTTTTAGTTCAATTCCAAGAATTTCCGAGGAGAAGAAATGCATTTACTTTTAATATTTTGATTATGTTTTAGAGTTTGTGATTTTGCTTTTTTAAAATCTTTTAGTCAAATGGCGATGGCTCAGCATTACCTGTTTCTAGCAAATTCCTTTTCTTTTCTTCTTTTTCTATTTGAAATAGTTAAATTTTGATATTAAATTTCTGTTGCTAGTAGTAGTTTTGGTGCAAAATAATTGTCTTAATTGATCTTAGTATACCAGAAAACCTGCTGCAGATTGTGATGAACCAGTTCTCAAAGGTTGCGCAACATGAACGGTGCTCCTTTTTTGGAAATATCACTCTTGGATCCTCTGTCTCTCTTTCAGAACTTCGTGAGCTGTATCATGTGGTGAGTTAACAGTACTTGTTTTTAGTTTGCATTTTATCTCGTATGCTTGATTAGTTTAGCTAACTTTGTAAATGCTATGAGCAGGTAGTGCTCGCTTACGGTGCTGAGAGCGATAGAGCTCTAGGTATTCCAGGAGAAGTATGTCCAATAAAAGTAGACACTAATATATAAAAAAGTTACTTTTAATGCTTTTTCTTTTTTAATTATTATGGCTGCATAGAGTTGCAATTCCAGTTGTTTATATCTTCCCTCTTCTGTACTCTTTTCTTTGTTGTAGTATTTGTCAGGGATACACTCTGCTAGAGAATTTGTTTGGTGGTATAATGGGCACCCAGATGGCAAAAACTTGAGTCCTGATTTGAAGAGCACCGATACTGCTGTTATTCTAGGCCAGGTAGTCAGAATATTGCTATTGTTTTCACCAAAGTTGCATTAAGGATTGTAGAGATGATTTACGGGTGACCAAACCACAAAACTCTGAATTGGATATACAATGCTGATTTGCTAGTAGTCATAATCTTGGAAACGGGGAAATGCTATTAACTTTAAAGGAATTGGTTAAGATGAGGTCAATACAACCTCTTAGAGGGTGATTTGGTCTGTTCTACATTGTGCAATTAATCTTAAATGATGGATTTGTTTAATGGAAATAAGTTAGGACACGATGATGCTAGTTGAAAGAGATGAGTGGAAACATGATTTTGTAAGCAAGATAGATTAAGATAATTACTTAAAAACTACAGTGGTAGATGCCTTTAATGATTTTAAACCTGCCTTGTTTTTTTCTGCTGGAAGATGCAATAGGCACAATTTCCTAGCAATATAAAATTCTGTTTGTAGTAAGTTTAGTACTTTATGTTTTCTTTTTCTCTTGTAATTTGAAACCAGGTTAGGGTTACACGTGCATGGTGTGTTAGTTAGCTTAGATTCTGATGCTGGAATTTCATTGTTTGAAGGACGTGGAAAATTATGCTATTGCAGGTAACACGTTCCATGAGGGGTAGTGCTAAGTTTCTGTTAGCATCATAAGTTGTACAGTAGCCTTGACAAATTTGAAATATCCATTCAACATGTTTAAGATTTCAGAATGCTAAGGATGATTTAAGCTCTTATCTTTTTCATGTCATGCTTGTTAGGTGTTTTCTCATTTCTAAGTAGCTAGACTTTCATTATATTCAACAGTGTGTGTAAATAATCCCTAAATTATAAATAGCAGCTTCCTTTAGGTTAAAACACCTCTCATCCTCCCCTTCCCAGGAAGTCTGCAATACCAAAATACATATAACACTTTCCCATGACAATTCTCTAATGATTTTCTCAGGGCAATGTAGCGCTTGATGTTGCCCGTATCCTCCTACAATCAACATCAGTGTTGGCAACAACTGATATTGCCAGTCATGCTTTGGAAGCTCTAGAGCAGAGCTCTATAAGGTTTTTTTTTTAATCAAACTATTTGACAGGGATCAGATCTGTTGCTAGCCTTTTAGGTTGTCGGTGGTAATGCTCTAAATATAATTGCAGAAAAGTATATCTAGTTGGAAGACGTGGACCAGCCCAAGCAGCTTGTACTGCGAAAGAGCTAAGAGAAGTTCTTGGTAATTTTTAGCTTGCTGTCATTTATACCTGTATCCGTTATGTGTTGATTTGAATTCTTAAGGCTTGCTGAAAACATGATGATGGGACTAGATTGCTCTTTGACCCATGTCTTGTCAAAATATGATTCTGAGCTAAGAGAACTGATCCTTTTTTGTTTCAAATGTGATTTTTCATTATGAAGTATTATATTGATAAGTATATTTGCAGCACTAATAAATTATTATTTCTACCAATTATTTATTTTGAACATGTGCTTTACTGAGTATGTGATATGCGTGTTCTCTGTTTGATTGTTTGGCACATAAATCCCAGGCATTGACTTGCACATTTCATTTGAATGGTTGTAGTTGATGTTAAATAAAATTTATAGCCAACTATATGCAATCTGACTTTGTTAATATGCTTAGTCAGAGGTCTTTTTTGGTTCTACTTTCTTACTTTTAGAACACCATTGCTGATATTATGTTATTGCTGCAGGTATTAAAGATTTGTGTATTCACATCAATGAAGTTGATTTACGTATAAGTCCAGAAGATGAGGTAGGTATCAATGCTATTCATCTGTGTGCATGTTTAATAGACATGTTCTTTATTTGTTATTCTTTCTAGCAGAATATATCATAATGACTGCCACTATCATTGTTACTATTATTATTTTTTTGTTCTTGTGATGCCTTTTAACGCATTTCTGTTCTAAAATAGTGAAATTCAAACTGAAATGATCCAAATTGCACTCATTCTAGTGTAATTGAGCAATCACTACATGCCCGTGGTTAATATATTAGAAAATACACTTCAGAACATTATTCACCTTCCATCCAAATTGTAGCAGTGATAACCAAACTTACATACTGTATTGCTACTGGACGTGGATCAATTAGGAAATGATTAAGTTGAAGGATGTGGTCAACTAAATTGGAATGACTGAGAATGACAAAATATGGTACCACTGTTAGAATGACTGTGATGTATTTGAACAATTCTAAGTGCTTCTGACTGGGATAATTTGGACAATCCAATGAAGAAAGAAAAGGTGAAATATTTTTGAAAATTCAACCAAGATTTTGTCTTTCTAGCCTAGGTCTTATTTAGTGGTGAAATAATACTTTCAGGCACCAACTTGATTAAATTCTTCTGTCTTTCGGGTTTCATCTTTATACTCTTAGTGCCTAAACTCTTTTATTAATGGCTCTGTGTCTTTGTGCTTTCTTTTGGCAAAGGAAGTGCTTAAAAATAATCGAATCCATAGGAGGGTTTATGAGTTGCTTTCAAAAGCAGCTGCTTCAGCACCTTCTCGTCCTAGTTCAAGTCAGCGTGAACTTCACTTTGTTTTCTTCCGGAAACCTGATAGGTTTCTAGATTCAGGTGAAGGCAGTGGTTGTGTTGCTGGTGTGCATTTTGAGAAGACAATGCTTAAAGGTGCTTTTCTCTCTATAAATGGTGGTTCTATATGAGTCTTCTCGTGTGCCTCTGTGTTTACATGTTTAGAAATCGCTTTACTTGTAGTTGTTGGATATTGTTATGTTGCAGTACAGCATTCTCTCACCTAATGTGTCTTGCACAACATTTGAACAGAAGTTTGTTGTGTGCTTATCATCATAATAACTCAGAATGATGTTGTCAGGCATTTAGACCATGTCTTACAGTCGAGAAAATTAGCATTTTATTTTTCACTTCAATTATAATTATGAATGAGATTGTTTGAAGTTCCATGAGAAAGAAACTTCTGAGCTGTCAAAACAAAGATTGCACTGTTCCATGTTCTCATCCAATTTAGTTTCATTACTCCAGTGTTAAATTCCATGTTCTCTTCCAATTTAGTTTCATTATGCCAGTGTTAAATTTGCTTACTCTATTTTGCAGCTGTTGCCCCTGGAAAGCAGATTGCTGTGGGTACTGGATTATATGAGGACCTTGACTGCGGGTAATTTTTTCCTTTTATTCGTTAATCTTGGCTAGTTATATATTTTGCCTTGTTAATCTGTGCTTCTTATGAGCATGTTTTCTGATATAAATACAATTATATTTAACTTCACATGGCGCTATAATGATGGATTTGGTCATTGCTTGACCAGAAATGTGAATAGTTGTAAATTAATTTGTCTTAGGTGACATGATTCATGTACCATTGTATGATATAGGAGAAAAGTTACATTGATTATGTTGAATCAACTCATTGGTATGATCTATTGCTTACATTTTTGCAATGTCCATTTCTGTTTGCAGGTTGGTGCTAAAGAGCATTGGTTACAAATCAGTGCCAGTCGATGGTTTACCATTTGATCATGAAAAAGGTAATGTGAAAAGAAAAAAAAGGATTGTGTACCCTTTCTGCTCATTATTGTTGGGTGTGTTATTTTATCCATGAAAAGCTATATAAAGCTGGCTAAGTGAAATGCTCTTGGAAACAGCTTGAGGTTTTCTTCCAAAGTTGCTTGATCAATTATTTAGCTCAACATGTCTGCAAAATCCTAGAAGAAAATTTTTAAAATTTAAGCAACGAGAACTATAATGAACAAGATCAGGAGGCTTTGTCCGATTCTTATACTAGTCGTTTTAAATTTTGAATTTTTTTACACATGTATAGCTGTGTGTACTGATTCAAAACAAGCATCTGGCAAAACCATCTCTAGGAGTCAGTCGCTTGCATAACTTTCCCTACTGAAGTTTCTAAATATGTGTGATTGTGTAAACTGATTTGCCATCCTCCTCTCATGGCTTCCTTTCCAGGTGTGGTTCCAAACATTAAAGGTCGTGTTCTTACTGATACTTCTGGAGATCATACGCTGCTCGAGAAAGGTCTTTATGTGTGTGGGTGGTTGAAGAGGGGGCCAACTGGGATTATTGCTACAAATCTCTACTGTGCTGAAGAAACAGTAAGTTGCTCTTGCATCCCAATTCGTTTTCATTATTTAGAAGCCTTGCTTGAATCACTAAGCTGCTGCACGATAGGTGGCAAGTATATCAGAAGATGTTCATCAAGGAGAGATAGCATCCGCGTCTACCTTGCCAAAGCCTGGCCGACAGGGACTCCTTCAGTTGCTTGACAATAGAGGTGTTAGAGTTGTTCCATTCAGCGCCTGGGAAAAGATCGACTCTGAAGAGAGAAGGCTTGGGAACTTGAGAAGGAAGCCTAGAGAAAAATTAACCACATATGAGGACCTACTGAAAGCTGCTACAGAGTGATATATGCATCAATTTTGAGGTCAAATCGATTCTTTTTTTCTTTTGAACAAGTAAATTTGACTTCAATTTTGACTTCTTCATCACCGATTACCTCTTGGGTTGAAGCCCAATATCCAGCCAGCCAGCCTCTTTTTGGTTCCGAGTTCAAGTGTACTATTTATTCTCTTTCTCAATTTATAGACAAAAAAAATAAGTGCACCTAGACAAAGCTTGGTCACTGAAATTTAAGATTTAAGAAATTATCTGATTGGTTGTCAAAAAAGAGGAGGAAATGTCTGATTTTAGTTGTCAAAAGAAAAAGGGGGGGAAATGATTGTGCAACATATCAATGACTAAATGATTTGATTATCATTCATGTATAATGATTCTCCTATTTTTTAAGAAAAAAAACTTTATGCTGAAGCCATTTTGTTGTGTTATGATGTGTGTACTGTACTCTTAAATTATTAGTAAATTAAAAAAAGAACAAATAAGTATTTTTTTAACTAAATGAATTGATTAAAAAATAAATCTTTTAATTTACAAAAAAAACACATAAATATCATAAAAACACTAGAAAAGAAGAAACAATTATCAGAATATCATATGTTTTTTCTTAGTAAATAGAATTATTAAATGATTTAATTAAGATCCATACAAGTTGAGATGTAATATATTTAAAACAAAATAAATGAGTTTTATTAATTTTAATAAAAAACTTAAAGTTATTAGCTATATTATTAAATATTAATTAATTAATGTGTATAAAATATAAAAAATAATAATTGAAATTACAAATAAAGTATTGATTTGATAAAGATTAATAGTTAATACTAGTCTTGGTGGTGGTGCTTTGCCATTGGGCTAAACTATTTTTTTTTTTTTAAGAAATAATGTTAAAAAAAACATAAAAAAATTAATCTTGGTCAATTTTAGTTAGCATAACAAACCTATAACTATAATAATCAAGGTCAAGTCAACCTGAGACATCTTACTAAACTTGTAGCCTAAACGTTCACGGTGTGTTGATGCCTTTAGATGTTATACATGCATCTATTTTTTTTTTTTTTTTTTATATCTAATCAAATATAAGGTTAGTTTTAATTTTTTGACTTTTAATGGTATTTTGATTGTTTCATTGTACTTTTAATTTTAATTTTAATTTTTATATTTAACCATATATGAAATTATCTCAATCTTATATGATAGTAACAAAAAAAATTATTTTAAAAATATCAAATTACCCTTTGAACTTTTATTGTATTTATCTAACCAACTTGAACTTTTGTTAATAATAATAATAATAGAACTCCAAATGAAGATAGGAGGGCCTTAGATTTAAAGATAAGGTACTAAACGAAGGTTGGTAATCAGAGAATATATTATAAAGCTAATGAATTTAGGAAGGATAAATGACGTTGATAATCTTCTTCTTTAGCAATCAGGGATGAGAGCATGAAGTGTGAACCCGCATAATCAGCCAGAAACAGGGCCTTTCGTACCGACAAACGAGGGATGTGACCCTTTAATTACTAACAAAAACTAAATGACATGGCATTTACGTTGTAGCAGATGTACCGTGGACACATATAGTATAGTTTAAAATATTTTTTATTTAAAAATATATTAAGGTAATGTTTTTTTATTTTTTTTAAATTATTTTATTTTTATATTAATGCATCAAAAAATCCAAAAATACTAAAAACATATTAATTTTAAACAAAAAAATTAATTTTTTTTAAATATAGGTTGAATCGTGTTTCCAAATAAGCTCAGATTTGCAAATTCATTGTTCAATAATTGTTTTTTTTTTATTATTATTTCATCGTTTCAAGAAAAAATTAGATTAAATAGATAAGGAATGATATAATTAAAAGACTTTGGACTAGAATGAAAACAATGAATAAAATAAGTGATGGTTTCAAAGTTTGTGAAAAAAGTTTATGTTTATCATTCTACTTTCCTAACGATACATTTCCAGACCCTCAAATTTTTTAAAAATTAATTTTAGTGCAAAAACTCTGTTTTTTTTTTATTTTTCAGTACCTGGTTAAAGAGAAAGAGAGAAATGATGATCGAATTCCGATAATAGAGAAAGTTTGTTGGCATCGATTTCGACTATGAAAAAGATTGATTTTAATGTCCACTAGTTTCATTAGATAATGAGAGTTTAGTTTGGCTGTTATTTTTTTACTTTAAAGTTGCTTGAAAAAGTTGATTTGACCTCGAGAGATTTTTAAATTTTAGGTTAATTTTTTATTTTTTGACCGATATTGTGGTTGTTTTAAAGCATTAAGGGGTTATGTGCATCTCTAAATTGTTTTGTAGGTGTTTTTTTGGTAAAACAAAAGGGCTGAAAATAAATTTTTATGGTTGAAAAACTCAACCTTTGATTTTTTAGTGACCCTCATGTCATTGAAACTGGAGAAGTAGATGGCGGGTCGTCTATGTTGTTTATATATATAAAAATTGGTTTGGTGCACAATGCGTTGTTAGCCTAGCAAAGCAAAAAAAATAAAATTTAACTAGATAGGCGCATAGACCTACCCTTGCTCTAGGCCTAGAATTGGTTCGTTAAAAGCTCTCTTTTTTAAAGGATTTTCCTTCAAAAACTTTTCTTCATTAAAATAAAATCAAAATCAAAGAATTTATTTTAAAAATAAATCATACATCAACACTTTTTTTAGATTATGGCAGGACAAATATTATTTCATTAATTTTTTTTTTTTAAAATATAGTTTTTTTCTATGAAGTTATCTTAGTCGTATGATCTAAGTTGTAGATTTGAAGGATTAACTTGTGTTGGCTTAATTTTTTTCGTTGCTTTTTTATTTTTATTTTTTGTTATTTAATATTTAATTGATTAAAATTAAATTTTTTTAATTTATTTGATTTGACAAATACACTCAACCTTGAAATTTCTCCATATAAAAGAGATTGTATCATTGATGAAAAAATCGATTCAGTGAGCCATGATGGCTCTTGATTGGTGTGTTATGTCATGGTTGTTGTGTCATGCAT
Organism: Populus alba; assembly: GCF_005239225.2. Lineage (NCBI taxonomy): Eukaryota > Viridiplantae > Streptophyta > Magnoliopsida > Malpighiales > Salicaceae > Populus > Populus alba. The sequence continues at coordinate 17,325,745 of NC_133300.1, read as the reverse complement.
GAAAATGTTGGTGATGATTTGCAATTGGCATATAGAAACGGACATGTTGTGCATAAAAAATCATGCATGTATCCTGAATGAAAATTTTGTATGGGAGGCTCACGGGAAAAACACATAGAAGAGTGTCAGGTAGATTTGATTAGGTTGAGGCACATTGGTTTTGAATTGAATTTTGGATGTAACACTTCCAGCCATTTGAGCTCTGAAGGCCTAAACAATTGAAACTTTTTATAAAAAAAAAAAATCTAATTTTTCTTTTTTCCATTAGTCATATTCTCAAACTGTTATAAAATATATTTAAGTGGATGATACTAAGCCAAGTTGAAGGAGGCACTTAAGGAGATAATTGTAAAGTAGAAAACAAAAATGTTATTCTCAATAATAAAAAACAGTTGATATCATAGTTATTAAATAGAGCTCAAAAGTTGATTCAAATAAAAAACAAGGTCACAAGTTACTTGAACTGATCCGAGAAAATTTTAAAAAAATCTATTACAAATCACTCTAATTTCTCCTCATGTCAAAGTCCAAAAAAGACAAAATAATGCAAATTTCTTCTAGAATTCAGTACTTTGCTAAAAAGTTTAACAAAAAAATAAAAATAAAAGAACAACATACTAACAAAAATAATTAATCAAGAAACACTTCAATACAATTTGACAGAAGCAACTAAGCAAGTTACAAGTTCAATGTTCGAAGGCAAAGAGGAAAGAGCAAAGAGCAAAGAGCAAAACAATTAATTAATTACAGTTCCAAATCTCATATTTTGATAAATATTTCATTACAAACAACATCTTCATCTTTAAAAATTTCAAGATTTCATAATATTATAGTTCAAGTTTGATGCAAAAGCACATTGAAAACCAATGTAACACATATAGATGCATCCTTGTGAACACCTTCCCTTTGGTACAATGAACATATTGAGCTCTTTCTTGTCCAAATGGGCAAAATTTGAATAAAATTTTGATGAAATTGAGTCAATCTTGTCAATATTTATCCAAATATCACCATGCTTCTCTATAATTTTATTATCATAATCTTTATTAATCTCATTGAAATTTATCAAATTTATAATTAAAACATAACTAACGGATAAATATTACATGTTATACAACATTTTATTTAAAACAAATTAATAAAGTATCAATCATTCATTATCTTTATTGGAAGTATTTTTAATAATCAACGTTGAGAGATGTCCGAGGGAACATGTAGTGTATGTCTGCAGCCATTGACAAGAAAGAAATCAGGTTTAGAATTTAGAAACTACACGTTAAAATGGCAGGACCCAAAAGTTTGGCTACACATGCATGACTTATCGGCCCCCGTGAACTTGATTCACCATCACCTTTCTATAAATTGTTGGGCAAGATCATGGCTTGATGCATCATTTCTTGTGTGCCAAAGGGAAAAAAAAAAAAAATAGCAGCAACAAGATCACTGAAGATGAAGATGGCGTCTTTTTTCATGGTTGTGACGGTGGTCACGGCGATGTTACTAGCTGAAGCACAAGTGTCACAAGCACAGACATGTAACCCAGGGCAGTTGAGCCCATGCCTAGGAGCAATCATGTCCTCTACACCACCCTCCACCATTTGCTGCAGCAAATTGAAGGAGCAGGAGCCATGTCTCTGTGGATACCTCAAGGATCCGAGCCTCAAGCAGTTTGTTTCCTCTCCTGGTGCTACAAAGGTTGCTAGTGATTGTGGCGTTCCCTACCCTAGTTGCTAATCGTTATGAATATTATATAATGGTATGAATAGTGTTATATATATATAATCCGAAATAAATGATCAAGGAAAATATGGAGATCAAGCTGTGCTACAAAATCTCTACGATCAATAAATTAACTATAGTTTGTGATAGATAAATGTTAATTATGAATATTATTCTTCTATGCTTTATTTATTTATTTTTGTTTGATATCAAAATCAAAGCTTGAATCCTGGTCGGATGAATGCATGCATAATTTTCCATTTTTTTTTCGGACAATAAGAGTTTTCAACCATGTTGGATGGTTAGGGTTACGACCCCTGAAGCTCTAGCTACCGGACCAAACGGCTACAGAGCATTTTTTTGTAATTTTTTTCCCCTCTCAGAAATTTTATTATGAATAAAAAATATCAATTTTTTTTTTTTTTTACTTTTTAGCTATTTGAATCTTAATTTTATCAAATCACCGGAGATGTACTAAATTTACTCCTAGTTTTATAATATCTTGATGGAAATAAAAGTTGAAGTAATTATGAGCTATCAAAGATTTTACTAATATTTAAGTGTTGTCATGGATAAACCACAGATTATCTTCATACCAAGAGGCTCTTAAGATCTTATATGAGAATATAATCTAGAGAATTCCTGTTCTGCAGCAATTAGAATAAATAAGTTAAATTACTAGAAATTCGTTTAATACAAACAATATCCCCGACAAAATACTTCTGTCAATAATTTATCATCATAATTACTTGATCTCCTACCTCAAAATTCAAACTTCTTTTAAAATTATCAATATAATTATTCTATATGTCTCGAACCCTTTTCATTTATGACCTAATTATTTGGATCTTATCTATAATCATTTGTACTAGTTACAACCCTAATGATTTCCTTTCGCCTGCATCATGCATCCCAACTTAAGGGAGTTTGACACTTTTTCTCATAAAATACTTCAAACATGGCCATTTTGATAATGACCTAAAAGCTATTATTGTAGGCAAATTTTACTAATAGGTCACCTTTAACTGTTTATCGGTCTGAGAATGAAATATATTATTTATTTTTAATTTTGTCCCTGAGCATGATGTATATTCAAGGAGATAAAGATAGGTTTAGATAAGTCTCCCAGAGTGTTTGATATTTTATTTCAACATATCTTAGCTATTTATGGTCTAACAATATAGCCTAATAAATAGCTAAACAATATAGCCTAACTTTAGAATTCTATTAAAAATAAAATAACTAATAAAAATAATCCTAATTTATATTAAGACAAAATCCAAGATAGTTCATTCAATCAAAATTGGAATCTCTTAGGGGATGTTTAGAAATGTAATTGTGATCATTTTTCAAAATTTTACGCTAATAAATGTATTAAAATAATGTTTTTTTTATTTTTTAAAAATAATTTTATCATCAGCAAATCAAAATCATCTGAAAATTTAAAATATTAATTTAAAAATAAAAAAATATTATTTTTTTTAAAAAAATATTTTTAAAATATAAAAATAACCTGAATATAAATATGAGGTTATAATCATGCCGACTCTTTTTTTTCTAACTTCAAATTGTATTTTTCTACAACATGGAAGCTTGGTTCTCATCGGCAGTTTTTGCCTCTTTTTGAGTGGCTCAAGAAATTATTCATCATCATGTGTCCTCTTCTCTGGCGAAATGCTCTTCTTGTAGCCTTGTAAAGTGGTGAATATCATCCATCTCTCGTGAAATCGATTTGCAATTTAATAATAGTTTTAGGGTCTCATCTAATATAATAGTAATGTGTGGGTGCATGGTGTCAGCGAGATGTCACATTCTGTCGTTAAGGCTGCTAGCTTTGTAATTTTATTTTCATATACTTTATTTTTTAAAATATTTTTTTATTTAAAAATATATTAAAACAATCAAAACATATAAAAATTAATTTAAATTAAACAAATAACAAAACGACAATTTAACCGTTGCGACAGACATTCACATTCACTTAGCATCTCAATCACAAAATCCAAAAGAAACTTAAAAAAATATATAGATAGATTTACAAAATAAATACAGTACATCTGAATTATACAAAGAAACAAAAGGTTCATTTACACAGGCTTTCTTTGTTAAAAATAAATAATTTAGTTTACCAAATAAATACAGTACATCTGAATTATTAAAAAATAATTCTATTGCCTATACCAAGTTTAATTACAGTTTTCTTAGGTTGGTGATTTTCAGCTCTTCTTTTATTGCACATTTCCTTCTTTTTTTTTCTTTATTTGAATAATTTCCCGATCTCGTCTGTCATTTTTAATAAATAAATAAATAAAATTGTAAATGCATTAGACATGATTAAGCCCATGTCCAAAAAGAAAGAAAGAAAGAAAAAAAATTAAGCCCTTGGATACGAAGGCTCACGTTAGGGATATTGTGCTAAATAGATTCTGTCAGGGACTCAGGGCCGTTGTCTCTCTCTCTATCTCAAATTAGGAACTAAGACCGAAAATTGAAGAACCAGGGCCCATTGTTTTAAACTAATAGTCTAATAGTACATATTATTATATATTTTTATTTTGAATAAAATTTATGGAGCTAAATTGGCAAAGTTTTATATTTAGGAGTGTGATTGTGGTTGATTTTAAAGTATTTTTTATACTGAAATGCATCAAAATAATATTTTTTTTATTTTTTAAAAAAAATTATTTTTTAAGATTAGTGTATCAAATACTGAAATGCATCAAAAATGATTGATTAGGAATTGAGCCTTCATAATTTATTTTTTAATTTGTTTTTTATAAGGTAATCATGGTTTTATTAACCTGATTTAGGGTCATGGTTTGACAAGTTAACTTAAATTGATCTTCTTTTGGATTGTTTCAATATGTGTCGTCTCAATATTTAAAAAAAATAGATATTGTCGTGATTTTTTTTTAGTTTATCAGTAGTTTGTGTTGTTTTTAGACCCGTCAAATCAATGAGGTTATATTAAATCAATTTTTATATAGTTTAAGTTTTCTTACTAAAAAAACAAGTAAATAATACTTCAAAAATTTTTTTTATTAAAAAAAAAGTATATTTTTGAAATAACCCGTGGTGTCATGTGAACCAATGATATAGTTCTTTCTAAATGCCAAGAGTAAATATTTTTACTGATTTTTTCTTAAGTATAATTTCTTGAGATAAATTATAATGTTGAAGGTACTTACTCAATTATTCAATTTGACCTTTTGGATCGAATTACGTTTAGCCCTCAAAACACTTGGATTTCCAAGAAGAAGAAGAAGAAGTGTAGTATTTTGTTGGTCGGTTGTTTAGCTTTGAAAAAATATAAAATCAGAGCATTGAATTCAGGATTGGTTTTGGATTCGTTTAATAGCCTAAATATAGGTGTTCTCTGGCCAAAAGTGCTTCTCCAAATGGCAAGGAGGCGTTCTATCTCCACACTCCACACCATCTGTAGGCAAATCCATCGCTTCTTAAATGCTTCTCCCCAGCTTTGACCCGTCTTATAGACGTGCCTCCCCGAGATATGCACTTTCCACGTCTCCTCTCTAGTCAACGATCAACTTTCAAGCTCCAGCTGGTGTCCATGTTCATGTACATGTGTGTATCTTCTATATATAAAAAGTGCAAGTTTTAACCATATTATTAAATCTATATAATGGGAGCTTACTCAGATTAAATTGATTTATTTTATAGGCTCAAATGTAATTTTAACAACCAATAAGAACATGATTTAATTTAAAAGAAAGAACTTCAATATGACAACTTTTTTTTTTTAAAAAAAAACATTATTTAAATAATGATAAATTTGATCGATCTCAATTTCGTATCATGGTCTTTATTGAGTTTATTAATTTTTTTATTATATGATAAAAAAAAAATATGGTTGTAAAATTAAGCACTAACCTAGAAATAAAAACTTATTTGAGATAATGATAACCCTATAGAAAATAAACAAAATTAAAACATACACTTTATTTCCCAATCAATTTAATATTGAAGGATAATGGGTGAATTCGTCAAATCTATGAACATAGAAGACACCATAATAACCTTGTTAGATCAATCATTAACCTCCTAAAGTGTAAAAAACCACTTCAAAACTCAAAATCAATTCAAAAACCTAGTTTCTTCCTGATTTTAGATTTATTTTTGTAAGCACTTTCAAGGTTTAAAAAAAAATACATAATTCAAACTCTACTTATTGTATGGAACCATTTAGAACAAAATCTACCATTTTAGTGGTTAAAATCATAGAAACAATATCTTTCTCGCTCTAGGTCAGAATCAGGCAATTCCCTTTCTCTCCTCTCACCCAATAAGAATTGAAAAATGGTGAAAATAAGATTTAGTACCAAAATTATTTTTTCTAGAATTAGAGAGATTGATCACTTTAATAGAAAAAAAAAAAACAGGGGACTTAAATATACTTTTCAAATAAAATTAAAAGGTACCATCTATTTTACATGTGCTTTTCACTTCAGTTTTTTGACTTTCAATTCAATATTCTCTTAAAAAAACATGCAATCTAATACTAATTTGGGCTTAAAAGGGTTTAATAGTGGAGAAAACTCTATCAAGATTTAATTAAACTCGAGTCAGGCAAGAAGATGGATTCGTTAAATTCATCATTTTTTTTCTCAATTTTTTTACCAGGTTCCCTCTGACTCGGTTATGTGCTGAGCTTAAGCGTGTGTAAGTTTGATATGATGTCAGGCTTAATTTCTTTAGACTCGGCTATTTACTAAGCCCAAATACTCATAGGCCTGGTGAGATATCATTCATCATATTCTTGGGTTTAGAATAATTCCAGATTCAAACATGAAGTCAATGGTTTTCACTGGCTTCATGGTGGATTGCAAGGTTATCCCTAGTACCCTTAATGTTAAGAGTTTAGGGCAGTCATTTCCATATACCTCCAGGTAAATGAAAGTTCTTTAAAAATTTGTTGTATCTCAATTGATATTAATGCTATTAGAGTGATATTCCCTATCAACATGAATATTGCATATAAAAGTTAACCATTTTTTTTTATTATAATAACTTATTATAAAACATAGACTTAATTACTGGAGGGTTCCTTAACCACCAACCCTTTGATCTTTTAATTTTTTAAAAATAAATTATTGTTATGAATATATGTTCATCTACTATTTAAATACCAAAACTCTATTCCTTAGCGTATTAGATTTTTAGATATCATCACAAGATTTTAAATTTATTTTTATCTTAAGTATTCAATTTTCTTTTCAATATATACTCAAATTTTATGCCATCATATTTTGTGTCATAAATCACAAATCTTCTTGTATATGGATCATAAATCTCTTAAATAAATATTTGTGAGAATTACAATTTTAGTTAAGTGTTTTGAAATACTCTTTTGTAATATTTTAAATAATCTATATTTTCTTTAATTTTCATGTAACGTGAACCTTACCGCCTAAATTGTAATCGCATTACTATCCTCTTCCCATACTTTCTTTTGAATGTTGAAACTTGTATACAAATCTGTATAATAAGTCAATACGTTGAGAAGTTGTCGTCTTAAAACGTGTCACAATGTAAGACAAACGTGAAACACCTTGCGTGGTTACAAAATTCGCCTTTGTGAGTATAGTAGAATTATTTTTAAAAATATTTTTTATTTAAATAATATTTTTTTATATTTTAGAATTTGTATTTAATATTAATAAATTAAAACAATTTAAAACCATAAAAATAAATTTAATTTGAAGCTATTAAAGAAAATCAAAATTTTATTCCAAACCACCCCCCCCCTTAAGTTCTTTTTTGCCCAATAGGTGTGCAAATTCACGGAGTTCTTCTTCTTACTTTTTTTTAAACGCATATTTTGAAATCTTATTTTTCAATTAAGATAGTTTTAATCTTATATTTTTAATTAAGATAATTTTTTCATATAAATTCCACGTCACCATCCGTTTTTTTTTTTTCATATTATTTAAGGTATCGTAACAAAATCGGTAATCCCACCAAATCTAATAAAATATTAATTATTTATTTTCCCTAACTCTTTAATTAATTAGAATTCAACATTGCAAGTGTTTTTCTAGATGAATAAATATCACATCATGTTAACAACTAGCAAATTTAATAGGTTAATTTGTATTGACTTGAGTTTTTTATTTTTATTTTACTTTTTTAACATTAAATTGATTAGAAATTGAATTTTATAATTGAATTTATTTTTTTTATTGGATTTTTTTTATTCTTGTGACCCGAGTTGCAAGTTTAATAAGTTAATTTAAAATGACTTAAGCTATTTTTTGTGTCTTTTTTTTAATTGATTTTTTTTCTTGATTTTATCCATCAATATTGGATTGATTGATAATTAAGTTTCATAATATCTTTTTTATCTGTTTTTGATAGGGTAACTAAGTTATCTAGATCTCATGACTCGAGCTGTGGGCTGGACATGTTAACTCAAGTAGACTCAAATTATTTTTTAATAGATTTTTTTTAAAAATCTAATCCTTCAAAATTAGTTTAATTAGAAATTAAATTTTATAATTTGTTTTAATTTGTTTTTATGAGTTTATCATGGTCTCCCGATTAAGATTGTAGTTTAGCAGGTTAACTCAAATTGATCTGGATTGTTCCAATATGTGTCGTTTCAATAATTAGAAAAAATAGACATCATCTTGAAATTCAGAAAAAAAAAAAAAGATGATGTTTGATTTTTTTTTAGTCAAATTACTAATTTTTTTTTATCAATAGTATGGGTTGATTTTAGCCCATAAAATTAATGAAATTACATTAAATTGACTCTCACATAGTTTATTTTTTTTTATTAAAAAACAAGTAAATAATATCTTAATATTTTTTTAATTAAACCTGCAATGTCATGTGAACCAACGATATAGTTCTTTCTAAATGCCAAGAGTAAATATTTTTATTGCTTAAGTGTAATTTCTTGAGATAAATTATAATGCGAAGGGACTTACTCAATTATTCAATTTTAGCTTTTGGATTGAATACGAACCCTCAAAACAGTTAGATTCTAAGGAAGAAGAAGAAGAAGAGGTGTAGTATTTTGTGGAAGTTGCTATGAGATTACCCAGTGACAAATTATATAAAATATATTGTGTGAGTGTGCTCATAATTAGCTTTTGAAATGACTAATTGCCAGGTTGTTTGTATTACTTTTTTCACTTGAATTTGGATAAACTTCAAAAAATATATTTGATATATAAAAAAAAGTGTTAAATTGATGTTTTTTTTTAATGTTTTTTTATGGTTTTAATATATTAATATAAAAAAATATTAAAAATAAACACCTCTGCCATTTGGAGAACACTCTGGCCAAAGGTGGACAAGTGCATCTCCAAATGGCGAGGAGGCGTTCTATCTACACACTCCACACCATATATAGGAAAGGAAAATCCACCGAATCTAAATGCTCATCTTCTCCCTCAGCTTTGACCCGTCTTAGACGTGCCTCCCCTAGATATGCATTATCCACGTCTCCTCTCTGATTAATGATCAACTTTCAAGCTCCAGCTGGTGTACATGTAGATGTACATGTGTGCAACTTCTATCATTATAAATGGCAACTTCTGATATGATATTACTATTATATTGGCTTGCGATTAATTTTTTTAAAATATAAAAAAAATATTAAGAATACATAGAATTTTTTAATTGTATTATTAAGCCTGATTTAATTAAACAATATTGAAACCTTACAATTTATTTATCTGCCTCAAGTTTTTTAATTAAATCACGCGAAAATTTACTTGAATTAAATTAATTAATTTTATAAATTTAAATATAATTTTGATGATTGATAAAAATATAAATTATAATAAGTTTAAGATAAAAAAGATTGCTCCAAATTGAGATATCAAGTAGTTATCCTGAAGCTATTAGTTGAAATTAACAGAATTTAGATGCTGGTGTTTGCTTACTTACCCAATACTAACAATAGAATTATTAGCATGACTTGGTGTGAGTAATTTCCAAAAAAATCAAAAAAATCACAACGGTTAGTAATTAATACCTTGTTGGAAATGGGGATGCTACGCGGCGCCATGTCCACGTGGACCTGTCTTTCTCCCCTATACCTAGGAAGTCCAATTAAATTAACAGCTAAATCCTAAGGTTTTGTATATAAATAGCTAGCAAATTCAACAAAACTTCTTATCCTTCAAGTTCTACACCATCATGTCTCCTGATCTCTCTGTTATACTCCCTCGTGTTCTCATCGTCTCTAGACGCAGCCTCCGCAAAAACAAATTTGTAGATTTTGTTGGTACGTTTTCGTTGTTTGATCATTCTTGATCTGTTCATATGATGACTAGCAATGCTAATATTTTGTTTTCCAGGTGAATATCATCTTGATCTTCTAGTTGGCTATGGTGCAGTACCGGTTATCGTGCCCCGTGTTAGTGGGGTGCACATGTTGTTAGATAGTTTTGAGCCTATCCATGGTGTTCTTCTTTGTGAAGGAGAAGATGTCGATCCATCCTTATATGAAGCTGAGACATCTAATCTTTCACTAGAAGAATTAGAAGAAATCAGGAGGATTCATGCAAGTGATACAGCTATTGATAGAGAGAAGGATTCGATTGAGTTGAGGCTTGCAAAACTCTGCTTCGAAAGAAACATACCTTATCTGGGGATTTGCAGAGGATCTCAAGTTCTGAATGTTGCTTCTGGGGGTACCCTTTATCAGGACATTGAAAAGGAGGTTTCAAAAGAATTTCACGAGTCTCAAAGAGTGAAGCACATGGATTATGATAATTATGATGGGCATAGACATGTGGTTAAGGTGGTAGAGAACACCCCTTTTCATGACTGGTTTAGGGATTCTCTGGAAGAAGATAAAATGGAGATTTTGGTTAATAGTTATCACCACCAGGGGGTGAATAGGTTAGCACAAAGATTTGTGCCCATGGCGTTCGCACCAGATGGATTGATTGAGGGGTTTTATGATCCTGATGCTTTTAATCCTGAAGAGGGTAAGTTCATAATGGGACTTCAATTCCATCCAGAGAGAATGAGGCAGGATGACACCGACAAGTTTGATTATCCAGGATGCCCAAGGGCCTATCAGGTTTTATACCCATCCTTTACATACGATCTTTTATGGGAAAATTTGATGAAATAATGTATAATTGATATGTTCATGGTATTGTGCAGGAATTTGTCAAGGCTGTGATTGCTTATCAGAAGAAGCTCAACAGTAGTACTACATCTGTGCCAAGGCCTCTCAAACCAGATCAAGCAATGGAGAAGAAAAGGAAGAATATAGTTAGAAGTTTCTTTCTTGCAAGAAACACATACACTACTGGCCAAAGAATGAATCCATCAAAGGAATCAGAACTACAAGCTGGAGCAGAATTCCTAGAGGTGTAAACTTTAGATAGAATGATAAAGAGTCCATATTCACTATTCACAAAATGCTTGAACATTGTCTCAGGTTCATAGATTTTGTTTTCAGGCTTTTGATCTAATTGTGTCATTAATGATGATTTTATCCATGCAGTCCAACACAGCTCTGAGCTTACAACAAGAGAACAGATTGAAGCAGATGGGTGCAACAGTGAGGAATGCAGGTTCCTACATTGAAAGACTGAGGATGAATGAGGAGAGGGAAGATTTGGCAAAAAATGTGATGGGAAAAATGTCTGTAGAGCAGTTGTCTGACTTGTTGTCTTTCTACCATATGATGGGACAGATTTGCTCAGAAGTTTTAGATAGAAAGCTGAATGGCATTGTCCATGGCATCGGTTCTTGATAGATGGTTTTTCTTGCTTTCTCGTTGATGTATCATGTTAACAAAATAATAATTTAAAGTCACAGGAAACTTGGGGAAGCAGCTCCTGTTTTTCCCGTATTTGACTTTTGTTGTTTCTTTCACATGTGATTAAAAAGCGTAACATCAATATCTGTAATTAATTGACTGCTTTCCTGTGAAAATAGAACTGGAAGAGGAAGGGATTAATTAAAAGAAATCTGCTCTGCTCACAGATCTTGACTGTGTTCATACAAGCAAATCTGCTCTTAGGCGTACGAAGACTCTCCAACGCAGATTTCTCCAACAACAAGCCCTTTATCTTCTTATACTAAAACCTTTCAATTCACTTCACTTCACTTCACTATTGAGTCGTTTAGTGTTTTTCTGACTTTTCAGCTTCAGAAAAGGCAGCCCTATTCATCAAAAAATGCATTTCATCTTCGGCGATAACCATGCTGAAGCAAAAAAGAAAGAAAAAAATGAAGGTAGCAGACATGCATTAATTACTTAACTAAATAAATATTATTAAAATATTAACTTTGAAACAAAATTACGAAATGAATTGGCACCGGAACTTTTCAGAGGTGTTTGAGAATTTAGATTGTTTTTTTAAATGTATTTTACTTATAAATATATTAACATAATATATTTTTTATTTTTAAAATTTATTTTTAACTTCAATACTTTAAAATAATCTAAAAATATTAAAAAAAAAAATTAAAAAAAAAAAAAAACAAGTTGAATCTTAATTCCAGAATTTACAATTTGAGTTGAATAAATGCACAAGAAGTCTCGAAACTGGAAGCAATGAGCAGCCCAGCCTACAAGAAAGGCCCGGAAATAGTTGGAGCACAAACCATCCATCAAAATAAAATACAAGAATTGAACTAGAGCCCAGCAATAACAAGTTGTAAATCCAGAAAATAGTTATGATCCAATATCATCATTTCACAAAATTGCTGGATTGGATTGTATAAAAGCCCAAAATCCACATCCGATTATCTACTTGACTGGGATTTCGTGTTAGAAAGCACCAAGTTACTTGAACCACGGGCAATCTTCTTCTTCCTGTGTGATTTATAGCCAAAGATATCAGCTTTGACCTGGCTAAAACAGAGACAAAAAGAATCCATGACCTAGACAGCGACAGCTAAATTACTAAATTTAATGACTTTAACAGGTAATGCAATTGTGAAGCATACTAGTCAACAAGTCGTTTTGCATGCCGTGTGCGTCATCATGTTGATGGACTTTCCCGGCAGATGGCTGAAGAAACGCGTATTTCTCATCTCCATCGTGGATAGATAAACCAACGGCAAGTCTCAGACTCAGCTTTAAGCTGATATTTGATTTGAAGTTCAGATCCTGACGCTGGGCTCCCACCATGGAAATATTGCACCGCTCCTTTCCCTACGAAATCCTTGTGAAGTGTTTGACGGGGAGTAGACAATCTGTAAGCATCCTGAAATAGTAAGAACGCGGGTTCAAACTTCATCCAGGTAAGATTTATAATTATAATTAAACAAATTAAGATATTGATTCGGTTAAGCCATGTCAAGATTCGACTAGATTAAAGGTTAATTTTCAAAAAAAAAAAAAGTAAAAAAATTACTTAAGAGTATGATTTAATCTTGGTACAAGATCAACTAAAAGATTAAGATTAGTTTCCAAAGTGTAAAAGTTGAGTTTATTAAGGTAATTGATCTCTTAAACCCGAGCCTAGGCCAGGTTAGGTGGGTCCTATACCATTTTATAGGAGTTAAAAATAAAAATCTTAAAAAAGTCTTTAATCTTTGAGATCAGTTTCAGTTAGGTCCCAATCTTTATATATATATATCAATTAAATCTTCAATATATAAATAAAATCTCAATGATCCATCATTTACTTTTAGTCTACGGAATTGTTAAATAATCATATAAATTTTCTCTTTTCACAGTGAAATCTCCGAAATTCTTGTTTAAATCATTACTTGTGTGATGTATGAAACTATATAAAAATATATAAAATTTATGTTTTTTTATATAATTTATTCATTCATATGATGTGAGAGATTTTAGTAAATTCACGGGGTTTTAATGAGATAAAGAAAAATCATATAATTTACAAGTAATTATCTAATCATTGTATTAACTTAATCTAATTAAGAATATATTAACAAGTTGAGGGTCTTGGATGAAAATCTGGTTAAAGATCTAATTTCTCATTAGCATAGATCTTAAACTACCTTCCTATCAAAACCACCGATTGCAATATTTATATAAAAATATTATTTATTTTTATATTTTAAAAATATTTTGAAAAAAATTATATTTTTTTATTTAAAATTAATTTTTTTATGTTTTCAAATTATTTTAATGTATTTATATTAAAAATAAAATTTTAAAAAATATTATTTTAATGTATTTTTAAATTAAAAACACGTAAAGAGTAAAGATTAAAATGAATTACCTTTCAAAGTTCCTTCTTCGTTTCATTTTTCTTTTCTATTTTTGAACATCATCTTTCAGAGTTCCAAGTCAAGTCAAGTCAAGTGAGGCTTCGTCTCAAATTCAATCACTGAAACCCTATGTCACGCAATCGGGGAGACCTTTCCCAAGAAAACATTAAATTAAAAACTTTGAGTCCACGCACATCTATACCTTTCTGATGTATTTATTTACCTGAAATTGATAATTAGCACGTCAAGACTCATCTCTTTATGCTCGAAACTATCCCAGAAACAACCAAGCCCATTTTGCTAGCACACAAGTCCATTTCTCCTATGCTACTTCCTCTTGCCAGAATGAATTCCTCGGCCTTTTCTTTTCTTTCAGATTTTGTTCTTGTATTGTTGCTCTTCATTCAAGTCCCTTCATCCTCGAGCAACGATGACCTGTTCACTGCCTGTAGTAAAAAGTTTGTGTGCGGGCATATCTCCGCGGGTTTTCCATTCTGGGGAAATGACAGATCACCTGCCTGTGGCGTTCCTGAATTGGAGCTCAGGTGTGAGAATAATATCGCCAAGATGAATATCAGTCAGGTTGCATATCGTGTTTTGGAAATCAATCAGGATGATGGAATTCTCAGGATTGCAAGAGAGGACTACATGGTTGGATTATGTTCACCTCAGTTTATGAACAGCACGTTCAATCCCAAGGTTTTCGAGTATGTTGAGGGTTACAAAAATCTGACATTCATTTATGGTTGCAAGGATGCTCCTCCAACCATACCTGGTAGAATACCTTTCATTTGCAAAATAAATGAGGTTAATGATCAAGGTGGTTATATCCAAGAAGGAGATACTGGTCCTGGTGAGTGCAATCGTAGTGTCTTAGTGCCAGTTTCTAAAACAGATTTGCCACCAATCGGGATTTTCCCAGGTTGGGAAGAACTCCTGAGAAAAGGATTCGAGGTAAGATTGAAGGTCGATAGGGAGGCGTGTTGGGAATGCTTCACCACTTCAGGAGCTTGTGGTATTGACTGTGCAACTAATCAAACAACTTGTTACTGTCCAAATCAATCAAGTGGATCAAAAACATGTGCTATTCTTCCAGCCCCAGCAGCTCCAGGTATGTACCTCAACTTCTCCTCGAATCAGTTGACTCAGGACAATCTAAGCTTTTTTTTTTTTAAAAAAAAAAAAACCTTAAATGAAAATTATTTTGGGTTTTTTTTTTTTTTTTTTAAAAAAAAACTTCATTTTAAAAAAAACTGAATTCTCCTATCAACTTGGGTCTAGGTTAAGCCTCAAGTCAGAGATTTATAAAATTGACCTAGGCCGAGCAGAAATTATAACTACGATTTTTTCCATTTTTAACATGCATGTGATTGTTGCCTCGTGGAGCTGTTCATATTCCTTGACGGCTGGACCGGCAAAGTGCCAAACAAAAACATACAATAACGAAGGATTTGTAAATTCTTGCACCAGCAGGGGGTTTCGGGGAGTGGTGGTCCGAGACTCTCTGGCATGTTTTTACCTTACCTTAGCTTGCATCTATGAAATTAATTTTAAATAATTCACGCGTTTACTCTAGTAATTTAAACACAGAGCACCGTATCATCAAAAAATTCTTTAGAACAATAGCTTGTATGTCTATAATCTGCTTCCCTTAATGTTTTCGCAATGCCTAACCTGCTTCCCTTGATGTTCCAGTTTCTTTAGGACAACAGCTTGTATGTCTATAATCTGAATGAAGACATGAATTATTTTGTGTTCATCAAATAATAATTGAGATAGCCACTATCATATTTCAAGTTCAGTCCAATTGATCATGCTTACTAAGTGCCTACTGCCTACTGAAAACTTGCTTCAATGTGGTCATCGATGTTTCTTGCTTTCATGATTTTTTTGCAGGGAAGAAGTCTCGAAACAGTGCACTCGAAATTGGTACAATTCTGCTACACACACTTTATTAAATCAACACCAAAAATACATGCTGAGCATTTTGGTTTATTTATTTATTTTCATTTTCAGGGCTTAGCTCAGCAGGTGCTGTTGTTGGTGGTGCCCTTTTGGGATGCTGGATCATGGCCTTTATACAACGGAGGAGAAGAAAAGCTGCCGTAGAGAAAACCGAAGAACTTCCTGTAGCAACTCCTCCAAGCAAAAGCCTTGCTACCTCAACTAATCGCTCTTCCAATTTTTAGAAATGGAATTTTGATGTGAATACTATCTAAATATTTGTGAGAATTACAATTTTAGTTACGTGTTTTGAAATACTCTTTCGTAATATCTCTAAGCCTCTGCCATTTCCGAGCAATGTCACTACGCGACCCGCAACATATAGGTGTGCAACATATAGGTGTGCAACATATAACTGGAAGTCAGATGAATATTTTATAAAAAAATATAATAAAATTGCTTTTTCTATTAGTGAAGTCAAGTGAGTCCTCGTCTCTATCACTGAAACCCAATGTCACGCAATCGGTTTCAACTTTCAACCTTCCATTTAATTTAATTTCTCCACATTTACCTCTTAGTTTACTATCCCAGTCCATACTCAAAGTGCGTTTTTTATTTGTCATAACACTCCAATTTGATGTCCCATTCCTGGAAGCTGTAGCATGTGGGCTATCACAGTCCAATTTTTCTAATATACAAACATTTTACTGACATGACCATGCCTTTAAAACAAATAATTCAATTTTACCGATTTTTTTTTTTTACTCCGAAAGGTTTTCTCAAACTAATCTACAATTTTTCTCAGTAATTGTTAATTATAAATACAAGTTTGACAGTTGGAGAAGGGCTTGTAATAGTTATTAACTAGTTTTTTTTGGATCAAATAAAAAAAAATTGACTTAATTTTTTGAATCCATCATTAAATTTGATTTAATAAGACCCGATTTCATGTAATTATCATCAACCACATATATAATTTTCCAAACTATGCGAGGATTTTTTTGCGTGTCGTTTAATATATTTGACCGATTCTGTTCTCTTCTTTTAGTCCAAGACAGTGATGCATCATAGCATACAAGATTTCATTTTGCATATAGAGGCCTCGTAGAAAGAAATTAATGTGGTGTAGCCCTTTCCCAAGAAAAAATTAAATTAAAAACTTTTAGTCCACCAAGCATTTAAATCCAAGTTTTGCGTTCACATGTATCCCTTTCTGATGTATTTATTTACCTGAAATTGATAATTAGCACGTCAAGACTCATCTCTTTATGCTCGAAACTATCCCAGAAACAACCAAGCCCATTTTGCTAGCACACAATTCCATTTCTCCTATGCTCCTTCCTCTTGCCAGAATGAATTCCTCGGCCTTTTCTTTTCTATCAGATTTTGTTCTTGTATTGTTGCTCTTCATTCAAGTCCCTTCATCCTCGAGCAACGATGACCTGTTCACTGCCTGTCGTAAACATTTTGTGTGTGGGCATACCTCCGCGGGTTTTCCATTCTGGGGAAATGACAGATCACCTCTCTGTGGCGTTCCTGAATTGGAGCTCAGGTGTGAGAGTAATATCACCAAGATGAATATCAATCAGGTTGCATATCGTGTTTGGGATATCAATCCGGAAAGGGGAACTCTCAGTATTGCAAGAGAGGACAACATGGTTGGATTAACGTGTTCACCTCGATTTAGGAACAGCACGTTCAATCCTAAGGTTTTCGAGTATGTTGAGAGTTACCAAAATCTGACATTCAGTTATGGTTGCAAGGATGCTCCTCCTGCAGGTAGAATACCTTTCACTTGCAAAATATATGAGGTTAATGATCAAGGTGTTTATATCCAAGTAGGAGATACAGGTCCTGGTGAATGCAATCGTAGTGTCTCAGTGCCAGTTTCTATAACAGATAGGCCACCAAACGGGAATATGTTGGAAGAACTCCTGAAAAAAGCATTCGAGGTAAGATTGAAGGTCGAATGGGAGGCGTGTTTGGAATGCATCGGGTCTAAAGGAGCTTGTGGTATTGACCAAGCAACTCATCAAACAACTTGTTACTCTCCAGCTCGAGGTATGTACCTCAACTTCTCCTCGAATCAGTTTATGATGAACTCCAGTCACTTGTTGATGCTTCACACACCTTAATTAGTTCCGTTCCTGTGTTGTTATTTTAATTTTATTTTAATTAGACTTGGACTGAAGTAAACATCATAGCTAAGAATTTAACTTGTCTGCTTTAAGAATTGCCTAAATTATTTATTCAGTCCTCGTTTTATTAGAAAAATAATTAGTTAGTCCATCTGATTGAAAAAAAAAACAATATATATTTTCATTTCTATGTTATTTTAATCTCTTCGCTATGTGTTTCTTAATTAAGTACTGTTGAGTTGTCACCAATTTAACCTTTTCTTTTCAAATATCCTCTTTTGAATTAAAATAAATTTATAAGTCTCAATTTGATTTAAGGTTGATCTTCTCAATATCTAGATTGTGGATCAAATGAGTTTATTCAAGCCCATTCAATTTAAAAAAAAAAAAAAAACCTTGAAAGATAGTTGTTTTAGGTAGGGGTGTTCAAAAAAAACCGATCAACCGATTAAACCGAGAAAACCGAGAAAAAAATTAACCGAAAAAACCGAACCGATAAAAAAACCGAATAAACCGATTAAAAAATTTAAAAAAACCACCCGGTTCGGTTCGGTTCCGGTTTTAAAAAGCTTAAACCGATTGAACCGGACTAAACCGAACCGGTTTAATTGAATCTAAAACAAAATATAAAACCTTTGCACCCGGCCCCCACTCCAATACCCGCCGGCCCCCACTCACCATCCCCCTTCCCTTTTCTCCAAAATCTTTGCACCCCACTCACCATCACCATCCCCCTTCCCTTTTCCCCAAAACCTTTGCACCCCACTCACCCTCCCCCTTCCCTTTTCCCCAAAACTTTTCCAACCCACTCACCCTTTCCCTTCCCTTTTCCCCAAAAGTTTTATTTTATTTTATTAGTTTCGGTTTTTCTGGTTTTTAAGGCTAAAAAACCGACCCGAACCGAACAAAATCGGTTCGGTTTGAACCGGTTTTCGGTTCGGTTCGGGTTATATTAACAAGAAATGATATTTTCCGGTTCGGTTGAATTTTTATGTTAAAACCGAACCGAACCGGACCGTGAACACCCCTAGTTTTAGGTTTTTTTTTTTAAAATAAAAATAACATGTTTTAAAAAAACTGGATTCTTCTATTGCTTGGTGTAGGTTAAGCCTAATTATAACTAGAATTCCTTGACGGCTGGACCGGCAAAGTATCTAGTCAACATAAAATTACAAAATTACAGGGAACATTTGGTAATTAAAATATGGGGGGAAATAAGGTAGGAAAACACCAGGAAATTCACAAGGTGATGCAGAAATGGAGTCCACATCAGAGACTTGGTCTTTCTGCAGATGTCATTTTCTTCTTTGTTCATTTTCCTGGAATAATCTATCAGCTGAAACTTCAAATTCCCACCTCCTGTTTTCGTCTGATTTGACTTTAGGTGGCATCTATGAAATTAATTTTAAATAATTCACACGTTTACTCTAGGAATTTAAACATAGGGCACCGTAACATCACAAAATTCTTTTTCCTTGATTCGTCATCATACCATATAAACTTAATCAGCCAAAAGGATATCAAAATAAGGTTACAGTACGTAGTTACAAACTCGTATTTACAATAAATTATATTTAATTTTTATATTTTATATTTTATATTTTTATAATGTCAAAGTAGTGATGTGTATATGATTTTTTTTTATTTATAGATTTTCATTTAAAACATTCACACGTGGAGCAACAATTAGGATCTTAAAAACTAAATAATCTAAAGATATATCATGAAATTTGATTATTAAATATTTAACGTGGCGGTTTACAATTCATGAAACTAAACGCAATAAAAAAAACTTTTTAAAAAAATCAAACAAATAAATATTTAAATAATAACAATTATATATATAGACATACACACATATAAAGGCTCGTAGCTACCATGAAAACAGGAATAGACATCTCTTCTTCCTTTTTAAGAAATGATTTGGTGTATAAGGGTCTACCAAAAGTGCTATGGAATCGCTTGTGTCAAGTGGCCACATCACCTTCCAATTTAAGCCAAACTCAAAAGTCAGCTCTTAAAATTCTTGACGAACCTGTTTTCGGTATTTTGTGAGTTGCGTAAACACGATTTTCTAGCTAAAACTCATAAACTCATCATCATTACTCTAATATTACATATTAAAAAATCATTTCAATCTCAGAATAAAATTTTAGATTATAATTTATATTATTGTTTAACAATAAAAAAAAACTTTGAACAGGTTATTTATTTGATCAAAATTTTAATATCATTAAATTAAATAAATTTTTTTTTTTAAGATGTTTGAAAATATAATAAATATTATATTTTAAAGTGTTTTTACATTTAAAAATATTTTTAAAAAAATAAAAAATTAATTTCAAATAAAAATAAATAAATTTTAACCAATTTTTTATACCGCAATCCCAAATGACCTTTTAATCACCCAGAAATTAGGTTGCAAGAAAATATATATATTTTTTACCTACTGATCAAAAGTATCTTTTTAAATATTCAGATACCAATATTTACGTTGGCCGTAGAACAATAAGTATGAAACCATAAATTTAAGACAAGAAACTCGAAAATTTTAACAAGAACACAGAATTTGACTATCAGGATTCAAAATACGCATTATCTTGCTGACAAAATGACCTGCCTACTTGTTTGGCCGCCTGAATTTACGTTGATGCCACTCTCACCATTCTAATGGAAGCTTCCCTTTGACAAAATCCCCATTGGTCAAATAAGTACTACCAATTCTATTGTATTGATCGAGTAAATAACTCCCACCTCCGTGTTTTTCCCTCTTAACTCAATACTTGAACAACGTTTCCTGTGAATCCCTCTGCAAAAACACGACTGCTACTACTTCAGGCCATGTCTTGGCTTCTCCTACTCCTAACCATAGCCTTGGTCTGTGGTTCAGCACCTGTGTTTGCTGATGATGATGAGCGATATATGAACTGCATGAACTCATTTGATTGCGGAAATATTAAGGGTGTTGGTTATCCTTTCTCGGGATCCGATAGGCCTGATTACTGTGGCTATCCCGGGTTTGAGCTCGGTTGCAGCAACCAAGATCCGGAGATCACAATCATGCGATCGACTTACAAACTCCTTGGTGTCAATATCCAGTCGCGGACTCTCAATGTTTCTAGATCAGATTACACAGCAAATCTATGTCCTACTCTCCTTTCCAACACCTCTTTGAAT
Organism: Populus alba; assembly: GCF_005239225.2. Taxonomy (NCBI): domain Eukaryota; kingdom Viridiplantae; phylum Streptophyta; class Magnoliopsida; order Malpighiales; family Salicaceae; genus Populus; species Populus alba. The sequence goes on along the minus strand of NC_133300.1, from coordinate 17,304,584 downwards.
CCAAACCTCTTGAATTACACTTCAGATCATGCTGAGGTAACAATGTTCTATGGTTGCCCTAGTCCAAGCCCACCAGCGTTATCAATATCTCAGTTTACTTGCAACATTAACGACACTGTTATGATGGGATACTTTATAACAGCCAACCTCTCTCTCCTTAGTGGGACTGCTCCAAGCTTAACCAGCTACCTGACAACATGCAACAATAGTGTTAAAGTTCCTGCCCTTCAATCAGCTATTGTGCCAATTCTAGACAGTCCAACTGTAGCACAGTTGCTTGAAGCTATTAATCAAGGTTTTGAGTTGGTTTGGAGTACAAATGATTCATTATGTGATGCATGTGAATCTTCTGGTGGTCTGTGTGGGTACAACAGGACCACTACAGCATTCACTTGTTACTGTGCGGATCAACCTAGAGATTTTGAATGCTCATCATCACCACAGGCACCTAGTCAATCGACAAGTATGTCCTCTTTTCTTTCTTGATACCATGATTGGATAGAGGGTAGATAGAGATAGCTGAAATCTAAGATATGCCCACCAGGCTAGGTGATGTAGGAGGACCTCTGGTAAAAAAAAACAGGTGCGAATCGTTCCTTTGAATAGAGGGAGGAACCTAGCTAGCTATTAGGAATTGTTCAAAGCTCCATGATCCTGAAGAGGACACCTTCCTCGACCATTTAATTCCAGTATATCAAGCAAACAAAGACTTCGATTAACTAACCAAGACTTTATAACATGAAAATATGCCCATAGTTCAGTTGCGACCATAAAAAAAAACAGGTGCGAATCTAAGATATGCCCTCCAGGCTAGGTGATAGGGAAAATTGAACAATTTAATTACTCATAGTTTGATTCCCCTGTTTTCTCTGGTTTTTGCAATGCCTCTTTACGATTTTCGCAACGGAGAACCTGCTTCCCTTAATGTTCCAGTTTCTTTAGGACAGTAGCTTGTATGTATATAATCTGAATCAAGACATGAACTATTTTGTGTTGAACAAATAATAATTGAGATAGCCACTATCATATTTCAAGTTCAGTCCAATTGATCATGCTTGCTAATTGCCTACTGCCTACTGCCTACTGAAAACTTGCTTCAATGTGGTCATTGATGTTTCTGGCTTTCATGATTTTTTTGCAGGGAAGTCGTCTCGAAACAGTCCATTCAAAATTGGTATAATTCTGCTACAAACACATTATAAAATCAACACCAAAAATACATGCTGAGCATTTTGGTTTATTTATTTATTTTCATCTCCAGGACTTAGCTCAGCAGGTGCTGTTATTGGTGCCTTTGTGGGATGCTGGATCATGGCCTTTATACAACGGAGGAGAAGAAAAGCTGCCCCAGATAAAACCGAAACATTTATGATGGACTACCATTCTTTTACTCCAAAGCGTTATTCGTATTCAGACATCAAAAAAATGACCAACTCATTCGTCAATACACTAGGAGAGGGAGGATTTGGTAATGTATACAGAGGAAAGTTACCAAACGACGGTCGTCTTGTAGCTGTAAAAGTTCTAAAAGAGTCCAAGGGTGATGGAGAAGAGTTCATGAATGAAGTTGCAAGCATCAGTAGAACTTCCCACGTGAATGTAGTTACCCTTTTGGGCTTCTGCTACGAGAAGAATAAAAGAGCTTTGATTTATGAATTCATGCCCAATGGATCTTTAGATAGCTTTATATCTGAAAAAGGATCCCCACATACAAACTGTCGTTTAGAATGGGAAAATTTATATGAAATTGCAGTTGGTATTGCTAGGGGCCTGGAGTACTTGCATCGAGGGTGTAACACTCGGATTGTGCATTTTGACATAAAGCCTCACAACATTCTTCTTGATGAAGACTTTTGTCCAAAGATCTCTGATTTTGGTCTTGCGAAGCTATGCCAGAGCAAAGTAAGTAAGATTTCGATGATAGGTGCCAGAGGAACTGTTGGTTATATAGCGCCTGAAGTATTCTGCAGATCTTTTGGAGGAGTAACTTACAAGTCTGATGTGTATAGTTATGGAATGATGGTTCTTGAAATGGTCGGGCAACGTAAAGACTTTGATATGGGATCGCTGGAAACCAACGAGATGTATTTCCCGGATTGGTTCTATATGTATCTTGAACCAGGAAAGATTTCAACACTTCATGGAGGTACAACGGAAGAGGAAGAAGAGATTGTTGAAAAGATGATCTTCGTGGGTTTGTGGTGCATCCAAACCATTCCATCACATAGACCATCAATGACAAAGGTGGTAGAGATGTTTGAAGGCAGTCTTCAGTCTTTGCAAATTCCACCGAGACCTTTCCTTTCCTCTCCTAAAAGGTCCGCTCAAGATCACTCTTCCACTGTATCATCTCTGCCTTGCGTGTCATCCCAAGGGGGTGGGGTAAGCACGTTGCCTGCAGATGAAAGTGACTTATAACCGGAAACTGAAAACTTTTTGTCCATGATAACAAATTCCGGTCACTGCTTGATGCTTCACACACCTTAGTTCCGTTAATTGCAAAAGGATCTCTTCCGATAAACAATTTACACCCTGAGTTGAGTTCAAAGTGAATTTTAGAACTATAATAATAATAATAATAATTTTTATTTTTTATTTTTATTTTTATTTTTATTTTTATGTTGATTCAGGTTAACGGTTAACTCGACATGTGACCCAGGCGGGTCCTGAGCAGACCCTCGAGTCAGGTTCTAATAAAACTATGATCATAATCACTTTTAGCCTAACATAGACTTGAGTCAATGGTCAACCCGACTTGTGACCCAAGCTTAGCTTCAGGTCGACCCCCAAGTTGAGTTTTAAAACTATAATAATAATCGTTTTTTATCTTTATGTTGACTCAGGTCAATAGTCAACCAAACCTATGACCTATGCTTGGTCCCGAGCTGACTCCTGAGTCAGGTTCTAAAACTATAATAATAACCACTTTTATTCTTATTTTGACCCGGGTCAATGATCAACCCGACCTGTAACTCAGGCCCAGTCCCTAGCCAAACCCCGAGTCAGGTTCTAAAACTGTGATAATAACCACTTTTATCTTTACATTGACTCGGGTAAATGGTCAACTTCACCTGTGACCTGGGCTTAACTTTGAGTTGACCCTGAAGTCGGGTTTTCAAACTATAATAATAACTACTGTTATCCTTGCATTAACTCGAGTCAATGGTCCTGACCCACAACCCTGGCCTGGCCCCCGGTCGAGTTTTAAGACTATAATAATAAATACTTTTATCATTATGTTAATCTAGGTCAATGCTTTGACCCGCGATCCAGGCCTAGTCCCGAGTTGACCTTCGAATCAAATTTTAAGACTATAATAATATTAATAATTATGTTTATCCTTACGTTGACCCGAGTCAATGGTTAACCCAAACCCTTGACCCAGGCTTGGCCTCGATTCAACTCCCGAGCGGGTTTTAAAATTATTAAAATAAATTTTTATATCCTTAAGTTGACCCGGGTCAATGATCAACCCAGCTCAGGACCTGAAGGTTGATAGGATGTAATCTAGTTCACTCGACGAGTTTAAAAACAAACCAGGTGATTAATAAAATAAATATGATTTGAATTTTAAAAAATTAGAAATAAAAAGATATTTTTTAATTAAACCCGCAATGTCATGTGAACAACATATAGTTCTTTCTAAATGCCAAGAGTAAATATTTTTATTGCTTAAGTGTAATTTCTTGAGATAAATTATAATGTGAAGGGACTTACTCAATTATTCAATTTGAGCTTTTGGATTGAATACGAAACCTCAAAACAGTTAGATTCTAAGGAGGAAGAAGAAGAGGTATAGTATTTTTGTGGAAGTTACTATGAAATTACCCCAGTGACAAATTATATAAAATATATTGTGTGAGTGTACTCATAATTAGCTTTTGAAATGACTAATTGCCAGGTTGTTTCTATTACTTTTTCACTTGAATTTGGATAAATTTCAAAAATATATTTGATATATAAAAAAAAAGTGTTAAATTGATATTGTTTTTGATGTTTTTTATGGTTTTAATATATTAATATAAAAAACTATTAAAAATACACACCTCTGCTATTTGGAGAACACTCTGGCCAAAGGTGGACAAGTGCATCTCCAAATGGCGAGGAGGCGTTCTGTCTACACACTGGACACCATATACAGGAAAGGAAAATCCACCGAATCTAAATGCTCATCTTCTCCCTCAGCTTTGACCCGTCTGAGACGTGCCTCCCCTAGATACGCATTATCCACGTCTCCTCTCTCATTAATGATCAACTTTCAAGCTCCAGTTGGTGTACATGTAGATGTACATGTGAGCAAACTTCTATAATTATAAATGGCAGCTTTGATATTGATATTACTATTACATTGGCTTGCACTTCAATAAAGATCGGATTAATTTTTTAAAATATAAAAAATATTAAGAATGCATAAAATTTTTTGACAGTATTATTAAACTTGGTTTAAATGAAATTAATATTAAAACCTCACAATTTATTTAGCTACGTCGAGTTTCCAACTAAATCGTATGAGAACTTGCTTGAATTAAATTGATTTATTTTATGGGTTTAAATATAATTTTGATAACCGGTAAAAATATAAACTATAATGAGTTTAATAACAGAATAAAAAAAAATCGCTCCAAATAGAGATATCAAGTAGTTACCTGAAGCTATTAGTTGAAATTAACAGAATTTAGACGCTGGTGTGTGCTTACTTACCCAATACTAACAATAGAATTATTAGCATGACTTGGGGCGAGTAATTTCCAAAAAAATAAAAAATCACAAGGGTTAATAATTAATACCTTGATGGAAATGGGGATGCTACGCGGCGCCATGTCCATGTGGACCTGTCTTGCTCCCCTATATCTAGGAAGTCCAATTAAATAAACAACTAAATCCTAAGGTTTTGTACATAAATAGCTAGCAAAATTCAACAAAACTTCTTATCATTCAACGTTCTACATCATCATGTCTCCTGATCTGTCTGTTATACTCCCTCGTGTTCTCATCGTCTCTAGACACAGCCTCCGCAAAAATAAATTTGTAGATTTTGTTGGTACGTTCTCGTTGTTTGATCATTCTTGATCTGTTCATATGATGATTAGCAATGCTAATATTTTGTTTTCCAAGTGAATATCATCTTGATCTTCTTGTTGGCTACGGTGCAGTACCGGTTATCGTGCCCCGTGTTAGTGGGGTGCACATGTTGTTAGATAGTTTTGAGCCTATCCATGGTGTTCTTCTTTGTGAAGGAGAAGATATTGATCCATCCTTATATATATGAAGCTGAGACATCTAATCTTTCCCTAGAAGAACTAGAAGAAATCAGGAGGATTCATGCAAGTGATACAGCTATTGATAGAGAGAAGGATTCGATTGAGTTAAGGCTTGCAAAACTTTGCCTTGAAAGAAACATACCTTATCTAGGGATTTGCAGAGGATCTCAAGTTCTGAATGTTGCTTCTGGGGGTACCCTTTATCAGGACATTGAAAAGGAGGTTTCAAAGAAGATTCAGAAGATTCAGGTTTCAAAGGATTATGATAATTATGATGGGCATAGACATGTGGTTAAGGTGGTAGAGAACACCCCTTTGCATGACTGGTTTAGGGATTCTCTGGAAGAAGATAAATGGAGATTTTGGTTAATAGTTATCACCACCAGGGGGTGAATAGGTTAGCACAAAGATTTGTGCCCATGGCGTTCGCACCAGATGGATTGATTGAGGGGTTTTATGATCCTAATGCTTGTAATCCTGAAGAGGGTAAGTTCATAATGGGACTTCAATTCCATCCAGAGAGAATGAGGCAGGATGACACCGACAAGTTTGATTATCCAGGATGCCCAAGGGCCTATCAGGTTTTAAACCCATCCTTTACATGCCATCTTTTATGGGAAAATTTGATGAAATAATGTATAATTGATATGTTCATGGTCTAAGATAGAATTATTATGCAGGAATTTGTCAAGGCTGTGATTGCTTACCGGAAGAAGCTCAACAGTAGTTCTACATCTGTGCCGAGGCTTCTCAAGCTAGATCAAGCAATGGAGAAGAAAAGGAAGAATATAGTTAGTGTTAAACTAATTGAGATCAAACACAAAAAGGAGGCTAGAATTCTGAATAAACTGTATATTATGAATGCATAGTCTTAACCTAATTACAAATAAAGTATATATAGGTTAAACTGAAAGTACTATTCTACCCTTAATAAATAAGACAACATAAATATTATTTAACATCTCCCCTCAAACTCACGATGCGGCAGCTACAAGCATCGAGAGTTTGCCAACTAGAAAACAAAAACGAGATATGGAATGCGCCTTGGTAAAGAAATCTGCAATCTGCAATGAAGAAGGAACAAAAGGCAAAGTAATGGTTCCATGCTTGAGATGATGACGAGTAAGATGACAATCGATTTCAATGTGCTTAGTCCGCTCATGAAAAACCGAGTTGTGAGCAATCTGAATAGAACTCTGGTTGTCACAATACATAGGAGTAGGATGGGAAAAGGAAACTCCCATATCAGCAAGTAACCAACGTAACCAAATAATCTCTTTGGTAGTAGATGCCATGGCACGATATTCTACTTCGGTGGATGATTGAGAAACAATAGATTGTTTCTTGCTCTTCCAAGAAATAAGAGAATCACCTAAAAAGATACAAAACCCGGTAACAGACTTGCGATCTGTGGGATCACTACCATGATCAGCATCAGAGTATGCACGCAACTCCAAGGAAGAGGTGGATGAAAGTAAAAGACTTTGAAAAACTGTACCCCGAAGATATCGCAAAATACAAAGAACAGCCGCCCAATGAACAGTAGTAGGAGAAGCAACAAACTGACTAACAACATGAACAGCATATGCAATATATGGACGAGTAATGGTGAGATATACCAAACTCCCAACAATAGTGCGGTATAAAGTAGGATCTATCAAAGGTAAACCATCAGAAGAAGAGTACCTTGCGTTAACCTCAATAGGAGTATCCACAGTCTTGTTATCAGTAAGTCTAGCCCGCTCAAGAATATCTGCAACATATTTCGACTGAGAAAGAAGGTAACCTCTAGGTGAGTATGCTACCTCAATACCCAGGAAATATCGAAGATAACCCAAATCCTTCATCTCAAATCGTCTAGCCAACTCTGTCTTCAAAACTGAAATACCATCAATGTCATCACCAGTAATAATCATGTCATCAACATATAAAGACAGAATGATACGACCTGCATCAGTGCACTTAATAAAAATAGCAGAATCATGACTGCTAGAAACAAAGCCAAGTGACGAGATCACAATAGAGAATTTCTCAAACCAAGCACGGGGTGCTTGTTTGAGACCATATAATGCTTTCTTAAGCTTACAAACATATCCAGAGTCATGTGAAATACCAGGAGGGGGTGCCATATAAACTTCTTCTTGAAGATCTCCATTCAAGAAGGCATTTTTAACATCAAGTTGATAAATATGCCATTGACGAATCGAAGTTATGGCAATAAGAGTACGAATAGTAGTCATTTTTGCAACCGGAGCAAATGTCTCCTCATAGTTCATACCATACTGTTGAGAGTATCCTTTGGCAACCAACCTAGCTTTATATCGCTCAATAGACCCATCAGAATTAGTCTTGAACTTATACACCCAACGACAACCAACAACACTCTTACCAAGAGGTAGAGGAACCAGATCCCAAGTATATGTCTTATGCAATGCAAAAAGTTCCTCATCCATAGCTTGCTGCCAAAGCGGATCAAGAATTGCCTCTTTATAGGAAGAGGAGTCAACAAGACAATGAATAGAGGCTAAAAAGGAAGTAAATGATGAAGAATAACAAGAATAAGCAAAATCTGGTAGTTTTGTGGACTTACGAATACGGATGGACTGACGTGGAGGTGGATCCACAATCTCAGATGAAGCTTAAGGGGCTGTAGATGAGAATGGAGCTTCAGGTGTGCCAGAGAGAAAAGTACCAGTACCTGCAGAGTTATGAGTACAAATTGATCGAACATGGGGAGAGCTATCATTACCAGAATCCTCAGAAAATGGATCTATACTAATAAGATCAGACTTAGTCAGGTTATGAGTAGTGGATGGAATAGAAAAGAAAGGTATATGCTCAAGGAAGACAACATGACGAGACACATAAAGTTTCTGAGTTATTGGATCAAAACAACGATAACCCTTTTTACCTTCACCATAGCCCCAAAAGACACAAATAGCGGATCGAGAGGATAGCTTACTTCGTTCTACATGAGGACGAAGAACGAAACAAGTACAACCAAAGACTCTAAATGAGGAATAATCAGGGACAGACCCATATAACTTTTCAAAAGGAGATAGACCCGAACTATGAGAAGATGGAATTGTATTAATCAAGCTTACAGCAGTAAGAACAACTTCTCCCCAAAACTCACTAGGAACAAAAGCAGACAACAAGAGAGAACGAGCAGTTTCGACAATGTGCCTATGTTTTCTTTCAGCAACACCATTTTGCTCAGGAGTATCTGTCATGAAGTTTGGTGGATGGTTCCATCTAGGGCAAGCAATTGGCAAAATTTATTAGAAGTGTATTCCCCACCTAAATCACACCTAAAGCATTTGATCACAGTAGAAGATTGAGTTTTGATAAGAGCTCGAAAAGCTGCATATATTTCAAAGAATGCAGAACGATGTTTCATTAAATAAACCCAACAATAACGAGTATGATCATCAATAAAAGAGACATAATATCGAGACCCTCCTTTTGTGGCAACAAGAGAAGGTCCCCATACATCAGAATGAATCAAATCAAATGGTGAAGAAGAAACAGAAATACTTCGATTAAAAGGTTAGGCGGAAAATTTTGCCAATTTACATCCACTACAATCAGAAATGTCACAAGTTTTCAAATTTCCTAAAGCTCCTGTGGATGCCAAAAATCTCAAACGAGAAGACGAAACATGACCTAGACGGGAATGCCATAAATAAAAACTAGAAGATGAAATACTCAAACGAAAGGAAGATAAATCAACTGTAGTAGCAGCAGCAGCGGCAGCAGCAGCAACTGGCACTTTTAACTCATCCAAAATATATAGTCCATTCTCTCTACGGCCTGTCCCAATCAGCTTCTGAGACTGCAGATCCTGTATACAACAAAAGGAACCAGAAAACATGACTAAATAATCACCAGAATCACATATTTGACCAACAGACGCAATATTCAATTTGAGTTGTGGAATAAGATAAACATTAGGGAGAGACATGTGAGGTGTGACAACAGAACCAACACCTGCTAAGGGCATTTGAGTGCCATCAGCAGTCATAACAAGAATGAAGGACAAAGGGGATACAGAGGTAAAAGATGAGGAATCTGGAGACATATGATGAGAAGCACCAGAATCCAAGACCCATTCAGAATGTGACATACCTGAGGAACTATGAGGCAACTGACCTATAGAAGAAGAAGCGGACATTGCTTGTGGCTGCAAGGAGAGAAACTTCTGAAATTGCTCAGCCAAAATATTAGGATCGGTAATAGAACTTGAGGAAGCTACTGCTGCAGTATTGTGGTGTTGTGGTTTATAACCCTGAGGTGGTCTATGAGCATTAGATTGTGACTGATTGCCAGGCTTCCAAGCTTGATTCTGATGTCTCAACTTAGGACACTGAGCCTTCCAATGACCTTTCTGCTTACAGAAGCTGCACTCATCGAAGCCAACCCTTGTGTGAGACTTATTCTGATGATTAGAGAATGACCTAGAAGATACTACTAGTACAGAAGGATTTGAAGCAGAAAGAATTCCTTTTTCAGAATAAGACTGAAAATGTATTTCTTCAGCCAATAACTCACTAACAACAGAGTCAACAGAAGGCAGTGGAGAACGATGCAGAATTGAACCTCTAAGTCCTTCGAAATCACTGTGAAGTGCTGTTAAAAACTGTACCAATCTTTGCTGCTCTCTACGCTCAATATAGGCACCACATGCCTTTAATTCTGTCGATTCTGTAAGAGCCAATTGATCCCAAAGATCTGTCATAGCAGAATAAAACTCTTGAATACTCATATTCTTCTGATGAAGAGCTCGTATGTCATTCTCTAATTGATACTGTTTTGCAAAATTTGATTGTGTGAATAACCTTTGCAGATGATCCCAAACCTCTTTTGCTGTCTCATATTTCGCCAACTGCGTACCTATTGAATGCTCAACAGAATTGTTGATCCAAGTAATGATCTTTGCATTATTTGCTTCTCATGTATCTATCAAACTAGCATCCCCCTCCTCAATATTCTTAGGTATCACATAAGTTCCACTAACATACCCCCACATCTTCTTACCCTTAAGGAAATTTCTCATTACATAACTCTAATATGAATAGTTCTTCCCATCCAACCTCACACTCACAGACTGAAGCGAATCATCTCTTTCAGTAGCCATAATCAACAATCACAGATAACCAGAATGCAAAAGCAGCGGAAGACAAAATACTCAATTGCAGAAACTAAACAAATATCTTCTCGAAATTATACGATTACTCCCAAAACACAAAACAAATTTGCAAAAACTGAACGCAGATACCACATTGCAGAAGCTGAAGGGAAGACGAAATACCAAAATAATTGCAGAGACTGTCGAAATACCTAATTTTGCAGAAGCGGAAGACAAAATATCACTCCAAAAAAAAATTGAGATCAAACACAAAAAGGAGGCTTGAATTCTGAATAAACTGTATATTATGAATGCATAGTCTTAATCTAATTACAAATAAAGTATATATAAGTTAAACTGAAAGTACTATTCTACCCTTAATAAATAAGACAACATAAATATTATTTAACAGTTAGAAGTTTCTTTCTTGCAAGAAACATATACATTACTGGCCAAAGAATGAATCCATCAGAACTACAAGCTGGAGCAGAATTCCTAGAGGTATAAACTTTAGATAGAATGATAAAGAGTCCATATTCACTATTCACAAAATGCTTGAACATTGTCTCAGGTTCATAGATTTTGTTTTCAGGCCTTTGATCTTGTGTCATTAATGATCATTTTATCCATGCAGTCCAGCACAGCTCTGAGCTTACAACAGGAGAACAGATTGAAGCAGATGGGTGCAACAGTGAGGAATGCAGGTTCCTACATTGAAAGACTGAGGATGAATGAGGAGAGGGAAGATTTGGCGAAAAATGTGATGGGAAAAATGTCTGTAGAGCAGTTGTCTGACTTGTTGATAGATGGGTTTTCTTGCTTTCTCGTTGATGTATCATGTTAACAGAATAATAATTTGAAGTCACGGGAAACTTGGGTAAGCAGCTCCTATTTTTCCCGTATTTGACTTTTGTTGTTTCTTTCACACGTGATTAAAAAGCGTAACATCAATATCTGTAATTAATTGACTGCTTTCCTGTGAAAATAGAACTGGAAGAGGAAGGGATTAATTAAAAGAAATCTGCTCTGCTCACAGATCTTGACTGTGTTCATACACGCAAATCTGCTCCTAGGCGTACGAAGATTTCTCCAACAACATGCCCTTTATCTTCCTATAATAAAACCTTTCAATTCACTTCACTAGTGAGTCGTTCAGTGTTTAGCTGACTTTTCAGCTTCAGAAAAGGCAGCCTGTTCATCAATAAATGCATGTCATCTTCGGCGATAATCATGCTGAAGCAAAAAGGAAAGAAAAAAAATGAAGGTAGCAGAAACGCATTAATTACTTAACTAAATAAGTATTATTATAATATGAACTTGAAACAAAATTCAGACATGAGTTCGCGCCATAATTTTTCAGTATTAATGGAGTACGGTAGAAACTAATTTTCAAAGTATTTTTTGTTTAAAAAATATATTAAAATAATATATTTTTTATTTTTAAAAAAAAATTATTTTTAGCATTGAGATCTGAAAATATTAAAATAAATAAATTTTAATAAAAAAAACAAGTTAAACCTTCCTGAACTTTGGGTTGAATAAATGCACAAGAAGCCTCCAGACTGGAAGCAATAAGCAGCCCAGCACTACAAGAAAGGCCCGGAAATAGTTGGAGCACAAACCATCCATCAAAATAAAATACAAGAATTGAACTAGAGCCCAGCAATAACAAGTAGTAAATCCCGGAAAATAGTTATGATCCAATATCATCAATTCACAAAATTGCTGGATTGGATTGTATAAAAGCCCAAAATCCACATCCGATTATCTACTTGACTGGGATTTCGTGTTAGAAAGCACCAAGTTACTTGAACCACGGGCAATCTTCTTCTTCCTGTGTGATTTATAGCCAAAGATATCAGCTTTGACCTAGACAACGACAGCTAAAACAGAGACAAAAAAGAATCCATGACCTAGACAACGACAGCTAAATTACTATATTTAATGACTTTAACAGGTAATGCAATTGTGAAGCATTCTAGTCAACAAGTCGTTTTGCATGCCGTGTGCGTCATCATGTTGATGGACTTTCCCGGCAGATGGCTGAAGAAACGCGTATTTCTCATCTCCATCGTGGATAGGTTTAAGCTGATATTTGATTTGAAGTTCAGATCTTGACGCTGGGCTCCCACCATGGAAATATTGCACCGCTCCTTTCCCTACGAAATCCTTGTGAAGTGTTTGACGGGGAGTAGACAATCTGTAAGCATCCTGAAATAGTAAGAACGCGGGTTCAAACTTAATCCAAGTAAAATTTATAATTATAATTCAACCAACTAAGATATTGATTCGGTTAAGCCATGTCTAGGTTGATTTTTTAAAAAAAAAACAATAAAAAAAAAACTAAAAAAGTATTCGAGTTAATTTGGGTTAACTCGTTAAATTCGTGATTCGAGTTATGAGACGAGGATAATTTCATAAAAAAGCAAGTCGAAATAAATCATAAAGCTTAATTATCAAACAGTTTAATGTTGAAAGATGAAATATAAAAAAAATCAATTAAAAAAAAAGAAAAAAACTTGAGTCAAGTTAAACTCATCAAACCTATAGGCTTATATAATGAGAATATGATAACTTAGAAAAATAAATTAAAAAAATTATGAAACTCAATTCTCAACAAACCTAATATTAAAGAATAAAATTAAAATACAAAAAAAAATTAAATTAATTTATCAAAACCTGTAACCTGGGTCATGATATGAGAATGACCTCATAACAAAATAAATCATGGAATCTAACTTTTTAAATCAATCAAATATTAAGAGGTAGAATAGAAATTAAAAAGAAAAACAAAAAATAAATGAAAAATACTATTCAAATAAATAATATTTTATAAAAAAATATAATAAAATTGCTTTTTCTATTAGTGAAGTCAAGTGAGTCCTCGTCTCTATCACTGAAACCCAATGTCACGCAATCGGTTTCAACTTTCAACCTTCCATTTAATTTAATTTCTCCACATTTACCTCTTAGTTTACTATCCCAGTCCATACTCAAAGTGCGTTTTTTATTTGTCATAACACTCCAATTTGATGTCCCATTCCTGGAAGCTGTAGCATGTGGGCTATCACAGTCCAATTTTTCTAATATACAACATTTTACTGACATGACCATGCCTTTAAAACAAATAATTCAATTTTACCGATTTTTTTTTTTACTCCGAAAGGTTTTCTCAAACTAATCTACAATTTTCTCAGTAATTGTTAATTATAAATACAAGTTTGACAGTTGGAGAAGGGCTTGTAATAGTTATTAACTAGTTTTTTTTGGATCAAATAAAAAAAAATTGACTTAATTTTTTGAATCCATCATTAAATTTGATTTAATAAGACCCGATTTCATGTAATTATCATCAACCACATATATAATTTTCCAAACTATGCGAGGATTTTTTTGCGTGTCGTTTAATATATTTGACCGATTCTGTTCTCTTCTTTTAGTCCAAGACAGTGATGCATCATAGCATACAAGATTTCATTTTGCATATAGAGGCCTCGTAGAAAGAAATTAATGTGGTGTAGCCCTTTCCCAAGAAAAAATTAAATTAAAAACTTTTAGTCCACCAAGCATTTAAATCCAAGTTTTGCGTTCACATGTATCCCTTTCTGATGTATTTATTTACCTGAAATTGATAATTAGCACGTCAAGACTCATCTCTTTATGCTCGAAACTATCCCAGAAACAACCAAGCCCATTTTTGCTAGCACACAATTCCATTTCTCCTATGCTCCTTCCTCTTGCCAGAATGAATTCCTCGGCCTTTTCTTTTCTATCAGATTTTGTTCTTGTATTGTTGCTCTTTCATTCAAGTCCCTTCATCCTCGAGCAACGATGACCTGTTCACTGCCTGTCGTAAACATTTTGTGTGTGGGCATACCTCCGCGGGTTTTCCATTCTGGGGAAATGACAGATCAAGTGCCTCTCTGTGGCGTTCCTGAATTGGAGCTCAGGTGTGAGAGTAATATCACCAAGATGAATATCAATCAGGTTGCATATCGTGTTTGGGATATCAATCCGGAAAGGGGAACTCTCAGTATTGCAAGAGAGGACAACATGGTTGGATTAACGTGTTCACCTCGATTTAGGAACAGCACGTTCAATCCTAAGGTTTTCGAGTATGTTGAGAGTTACAAAAATCTGACATTCAGTTATGGTTGCAAGGATGCTCCTCCTGCAGGTAGAATACCTTTCACTTGCAAAATATATGAGGTTAATGATCAAGGTGGTTTATATCCAAGTAGGAGATACAGGTCCTGGTGAATGCAATCGTAGTGTCTTAGTGCCAGTTTTCTATAACAGATAGGCCACCAAACGGGAATATGTTGGGAAGAACTCCTGAAAAAAAGCATTCGAGGTAAGATTGAAGGTCGAATTGGGAGGCGTGTTTGGAATTGCATCGGGTCTAAAGGAGCTTGTGGTATTGACCAAGCAACTTGTTACTGTCCATCAAAAGTGGATCAACTTGTTACTCTCCAGCTCGAGGTATGTACCTCAACTTCTCCTCGAATCAGTTTATGATGAACTCCAGTCACTTGTTGATGCTTCACACACCTTAATTAGTTCCGTTCCTGTGTTGTTATTTTAATTTTATTTTAATTAGACTTGGACTGAAGTAAACATCATAGCTAAGAATTTAACTTGTCTGCTTTAAGAATTGCCTAAAATTATTTATTCAGTCCTCGTTTTATTAGAAAAATAATTAGTTAGTCCATCTGATTAAAAAACAAAAACAATATATATTTTCATTTCTATGATATTTTAATCTCTTCGCTATGTGTTTGTTAATTAAGTACTGTTGAGTTGTCACCAATTTAACCTTTTCTTTTCAAATATCCTCTTTTGAATTAAAATAAATTTATAAGTCTCAATTTGATTTAAGGTTGATCTTCTCAATATCTAGATTGTGGATCAAATGAGTTTATTCAAGCCCATTCAATTTTTTTTTTTTTTTTAAAAAAAAAAAAAACCTTGAAAGATAGTTGTTTTAGGTTTTTTTTTTAAAATAAAAATAACATGTTTAAAAAAACTGGATTCTTCTATTGCTTGGTGTAGGTTAAGCCTAATTATAACTAGAATTCCTTGACGGCTGGACCGGCAAAGTATCTAGTCAACATAAAATTACAAAATTACAGGGAACATTTGGTAATTAAAATATGGGGGGAAATAAGGTAGGAAAACACCAGGAAATTCACAAGGTGATGCAGAAATGGAGTCCACATCAGAGACTTGGTCTTTCTGCAGATGTCATTTTCTTCTTTGTTCATTTTCCTGGAATAATCTATCAGCTGAAACTTCAAATTCCCACCTCCTGTTTTCGTCTGATTTGACTTTAGGTGGCATCTATGAAATTAATTTTAAATAATTCACACGTTTACTCTAGGAATTTAAACATAGGGCACCGTAACATCACAAAATTCTTTTTCCTTGATTCGTCATCATACCATATAAACTTAATCAGCCAAAAGGATATCAAAATAAGGTTACAGTACGTAGTTACAAACTCGTATTTACAATAAATTATATTTAATTTTTATATTTATATTTTATATTTTTATAATGTCAAAGTAGTGATGTGTATATGATTTTTTTTATTTATAGATTTTCATTTAAAACATTCACACGTGGAGCAACAATTAGGATCTTAAAAACTAAATAATCTAAAGATATATCATGAAATTTGATTATTAAATATTTAACGTGGCGGTTTACAATTCATGAAACTAAACGCAATAAAAAAAACTTTTTAAAAAAATCAAACAAATAAATATTTAAATAATAACAATTATATATATAGACATACACACATATAAAGGCTCGTAGCTACCATGAAAACAGGAATAGACATCTCTTCTTCCTTTTTAAGAAATGATTTGGTGTATAAGGGTCTACCAAAAGTGCTATGGAATCGCTTGTGTCAAGTGGCCACATCACCTTCCAATTTAAGCCAAACTCAAAAGTCAGCTCTTAAAATTCTTGACGAACCTGTTTTCGGTATTTTGTGAGTTGCGTAAACACGATTTTCTAGCTAAAACTCATAAACTCATCATCATTACTCTAATATTACATATTAAAAAATCATTTCAATCTCAGAATAAAATTTTAGATTATAATTTATATTATTGTTTAACAATAAAAAAAACTTTGAACAGGTTATTTATTTGATCAAAATTTTAATATCATTAAATTAAATAAATTTTTTTTTAAGATGTTTGAAAATATAATAAATATTATATTTTAAAGTGTTTTTACATTTAAAAATATTTTTTAAAAAATAAAAAATTAATTTTCAAATAAAAATAAATAAATTTTAACCAATTTTTTATACCGCAATCCCAAATGACCTTTTAATCACCCAGAAATTAGGTTGCAAGAAAATATATATTTTTACCTACTGATCAAAAGTATCTTTTTAATATTCAGATACCAATATTTACGTTGGCCGTAGAACAATAAGTATGAAACCATAAATTTAAGACAAGAAACTCGAAAATTTTAACAAGAACACAGAATTTGACTATCAGGATTCAAAATACGCATTATCTTGCTGACAAAATGACCTGCCTACTTGTTTGGCCGCCTGAATTTACGTTGATGCCACTCTCACCATTCTAATGGAAGCTTCCCTTTGACAAAATCCCCATTGGTCAAATAAGTACTACCAATTCTATTGTATTGATCGAGTAAATAACTCCCACCTCCGTGTTTTTCCCTCTTAACTCAATACTTGAACAACGTTTCCTGTGAATCCCTCTGCAAAAACACGACTGCTACTACTTCAGGCCATGTCTTGGCTTCTCCTACTCCTAACCATAGCCTTGGTCTGTGGTTCAGCACCTGTGTTTGCTGATGATGATGAGCGATATATGAACTGCATGAACTCATTTGATTGCGGAAATATTAAGGGTGTTGGTTATCCTTTCTCGGGATCCGATAGGCCTGATTACTGTGGCTATCCCGGGTTTGAGCTCGGTTGCAGCAACCAAGATCCGGAGATCACAATCATGCGATCGACTTACAAACTCCTTGGTGTCAATATCCAATCGCGGACTCTCAATGTTTCTAGATCAGATTACACAGCAAATCTATGTCCTACTCTCCTTTCCAACACCTCTTTGAATCCAAACCTCTTGAATTACACTTCAGATCATGCTGAGGTAACAATGTTCTATGGTTGCCCTAGTCCAAGCCCACCAGCGTTATCAATATCTCAGTTTACTTGCAACATTAACGACACTGTTATGATGGGATACTTTATAACAGCCAACCTCTCTCTCCTTAGTGGGACTGCTCCAAGCTTAACCAGCTACCTGACAACATGCAACAATAGTGTTAAAGTTCCTGCCCTTCAATCAGCTATTGTGCCAATTCTAGACAGTCCAACTGTAGCACAGTTGCTTGAAGCTATTAATCAAGGTTTTGAGTTGGTTTGGAGTACAAATGATTCATTATGTGATGCATGTGAATCTTCTGGTGGTCTGTGTGGGTACAACAGGACCACTACAGCATTCACTTGTTACTGTGCGGATCAACCTAGAGATTTTGAATGCTCATCATCACCACAGGCACCTAGTCAATCGACAAGTATGTCCTCTTTTCTTTCTTGATGCCATGATTGGATAGATAGAGATAGCTGAAATCTAAGATATGCCCTCCAGGCTAGGTGATGTAGGAGGACCTCTGGTAAAAGAAACAGGTGTGAATCGTTCCTTTGAGCAGAGGGAGGAACCTAGCTAGCTATTAGGAATTGTTCAAAGCTCCATGATCCTGAAGAGAACACCTTCCTTGACCATTTAATTCCAGTATATCAAGGAAACAAAGACTTCGATTAACTGACAAAGACTTTATAACATGAAAATATAGGTATCACATGGAGCAATCCTTAAAAGTATTCCCAACCTAGTATGTGTCGAGATATATTATTTCTTTAGCAGTAGCAGGAGCAAGAGACTGTCTAATGAAATTACTCTCAGTTAATTTAGAATTGCTAAATACTCTTCATCCCCACCAGTCCAGGTTCCTCGTTTAGTGAACTGAAATTTGTCCAGGTTTCTTGTTTAGTGAAATGCAACTAGCCATCCTACTCTTCTAAGTAGTCAAGGAACAAAATTATGTTTCAGATATTTGTAACTTCTCCTGCATATTTGAGCAAGGTCAGGTTTTATCCTGTCATATTTTGGTCTTTGATAATTTCCAAGCAAATGCTTCAATAATTTCAAGAATCGATGTTTGAACTACTTTCAGAGGCTTACAAGTTCACTGGTTTTTTTTTAGTGTTGATGAATAATTAATTGTAACAATTCGAGGTTATTTCTTTAGAAGTTGTGTTGAGTGATGGGGAAAATTGAACAATTCAATTACTCATAGTTTGATTCCCCTGTTTTCTCTGTTTTTTGCAATGCTTCTCTGCGATTTTTGCAATGGAGAACCTGCTTCCCTTAATGTTCCAGTTTCTTTAGGACAGTAGCTTGTATGTATATAATCTGAATCAAGACATGAACTATTTTGTGTTCAACAAATAATAATTGAGATAGCCACTATTATATTTCAAGTTCAGTCCAATTGATCATGCTTACTAAGTGCCTACTGCCTACTGAAAACTTGCTTCAATGTGGTCATTGATGTTTCTTGCTTCATGATTTTTTTGCAGGGAAGAAGCCTCGAAACAAAGCACTCGAAATTGGTACAATTCTGCTACACACTTTATAAAATCAACACCAAAAATACATGCTGAGCATTTTTGGTTTATTTATTTATTTTCATCTCCAGGACTTAGCTCAGCAGGTGCTTTTATTGGTGCCTTTGTGGGATGCTGGATCATGGCCTTTATACAACGGAGGAGAAGAAAAGCCGCCCTAGAGAAAACCGAAGAACTTCCTATAGCAACTCCTTCAAGCAAAGGCCTTGCTACCTCAACTAATCTTTCTCAAACCACCCCTTCTCTTACCTCCTTAAGGTCTGACATTGATAAGGGTAGTACCTACTTTGGAGTTCGGGTTTTCAGCTATGATGAACTTGAGGAAGCAACCAACTTTTTTGATTCTTCAAGAGAACTTGGAGATGGAGGGTTTGGCATTGTTTATTATGGTTAGAGATGAAATGATTTCATTTTGCAGTATAGGAACTTGCATCCATTAACTGCTTTGTTGACTCTTTCTAAATTTCTATTGCTATTGCTTGTTTTATCAGGTGTACTCAGGGATGGACATGAGGTTGCCGTCAAGCGCCTATATGAGAACAACATGAAACGTACTGAGCAGTTTATGAATGAAATTGAGATCCTAGCTCGTTTACAACACCGGAATCTGGTGAAACTTCACGGATGTACCTCCAGGCACAGCCGAGAGCTTCTACTGGTTTATGAATACATTCCTAATGGAACTGTTGCTGATCATCTTCATGGAAGACAGTCAAACTCTCGCTTGCTCACTTTGCCTGTTCGGCTAAGCATTGCCATAGAGACAGCCAGTGCGCTGGTGCACCTCCATGCTTCAGATGTCATACATCGAGATGTAAAAACCAATAACATTCTCCTAGACAATGACTTCTGTGTCAAAGTGGCTGATTTTGGTTTGTCCAGATTGTTCCCAACTAATGTCACTCATTTAACGACTGCTCCACAAGGAACACCTGGATATGTTGATCCGGAGTATTATCAATGCTACCAACTCACGGACAAGAGTGATGTTTACAGCTTTGGCGTCGTCTTGATTGAGCTGATATCATCTTTAGAAGCAGTGGACACCAATAGGCGTCGGCACGATATTAATCTGTCCAACATGGCAGTCAACAAAATCCAAAATCATGCTTTGAATGAGCTGGTTGATCCATTTCTTGGATTTGATAAGGATTTCGTAGTGAGGAGGATGGTAACATCAGTTGCAGACTTAGCTTTCCGGTGTTTGCAACAAGAGAGGGAAATGAGGCCAACTATGGAAGAAGTGTTGGAGACATTGAAAAGAATGGAGAAAGAAAATTATGGAGCAGGAAAGGCAGATGTATTGGATATTAGTGAGGATGATGTTGGGCTATTGAAGCATGCTTCTTCCCCACTTCAACTTTCAGCAGACTCAATGAGTGATCAATTCTTGGGAAGCAGTTCTTCCACTAACACACCCCATTCCTACTAGCTGTAGAGATTTCCTTATCCTTTTAGCTTAAAATCCGTGAGTAGTAAATTCAAAGTGTTATACAATAAATGAGTTTGTGATTCAGTATTTTTTTTTTCTTTGTTGGTGTTGTTTTGATGAAACAATTTATGGTTGCCATGTTTGTGGACTAACATAAAGCTAATATGCAGGAATTCGCGGTGGCTGATATATACCTATCAGAAGAAGCTTCATAGTACATCTGTAGCGAAGCCTCTAAAGCTAGATCAAGCAAAACTAGAGAAGAACAGGAAAGTTGTTAATTAGACGTTTCTCACCTTTGAAAGATATATACACTACTGGCAAAGGAATGAATCCATCAGAAGAATCAGAAATACAAGTTGGAGAGGAATTTCTTCAGATTGATTACCGTTCCAACTTCCATACATCACATTTCACAGGGTGTTAAAAGTTCTGTTTTTTTTCAGGTTTCTGATCTTATGTCGTTAATTATCATGTTATTTAAACAGTCAGACACAGCTTTGAGCCTGCAACAAGAGAATAGGTTGAAGCAGGTGGGTGTAACAATGAGGAATGCAGGCTCTTACATGGGAAAACTGAAGATGAACGAGGGGAGGGAAGTTTTGACAAGATGGGAAACACTTCTGTAGAAAAATTGTCCGATCTGTCTTCTTTCTACAACATGATAGGCCAGACTTTGGTATTGATTGATAGTTTTCTTCTGTTTTGAGTGTTTGTATGTATATATAGAAAATTTGATGAAGAAATTTGTGTCTCTCGTCTAAGTTCTACCATTCAATTATTATGATTGAAAAAAACATAAAGCAGAGAGGGTATTAGTTTTCTAATATATTTCAAAATGTCATTTAAAGTTTTTTTTTTAAGTATAAAAATAATATTTTTTTTATTTTTTTAAAATTTATTTTTTACATTAACATATTAAAATAATTTTAAAAATTTTAAAAATAATAAATTTAAAAACAAAAAATTCAATCAAGATTTTTATATTCAACTTAATTATTCATAATAGTTATATTTAGTTAAGATGATCCTTTTTGGTTTTTAATTAAAAAAAATAACTAAGCTAAATTTTTTTTTTTTAAAATTAAAAGAAATTAGTTCTGGTTAATTTTGGTTCGGTTAATTAAAGTAAAAAACCAGGAAAACCGACCATATATGTGTTGATTTGACATAAACTACTGAGTAATGAAACCAGAGCAAAGAATGGAAACATATCTTTCATCAAAGATATCCAAAAATTCTTTTACACTTCTCTCCAACAATACAGATTTACTAATTGCATTCAAACAATAAAAAGGAAAACTTAAGTACAAGATGCCTCACCAGATTTGAGGAGATCAGATATAAAAAATCCCTTCTGCTTTATAGTTATGTTTGCTTGTCTGTGTTTTTCTTCTAGATCTACTAATGATTTTTTAGTTTCCACGAGCTTTTTTTGAATTTTCAAGGAAGAGAATAATAAACTCAGATCTTGCTGGTGGAAGCAGAAAAGCGGAATGAAGAAGGTCTACGTGTTGACGACCTAAAGTTAACTACCTCAGTTTTATAAAGTTTCTCACTTAAATCCGCTGTCAAATGTAGCTGAGAATTGTAGAGTTCTTGGAGAAGACGAGAAGATAGGAACCAGAAAAGGGGAGACGCTGAGATTGAGAGAAAAATTGGGGGAGGAACAACCGGGTTCGATTTGGTCTCGAGGGTTGGAAGAAAATTATATATATATATATATTTTTTTTTTTTTTTTCTTTCTTTCTTTCTTCAGAGATGACTGAACTGGTTTGATTTGATGTAGTTCAATTAATTTCAGATTATTAAAACTAACATTTAATCGAATCAAATATTTTTTGAATTTTTTAATAAATTAATTGGATTTTTTTTCTGGTTTAGTTTTTTTTTAGTTTTTATTTTTATTTTCTTGATTTAATTAGTTTTTTAAATTTTTTTACCTCTAAATTCAATGGTGTCAGATGTTAGTTAAAATCTTAGAATTCTTTATCAGAAAAGATTTGTATACATAAAACTTATTTAATAGTTAGAAGTTGTAATTTTTTATAAATAAATATGAGGGAAAATATATTTAAATTTTTTTAAAAAATATTGAATTCATTAACAAAAACTTGGGAGGTCAAATACTTGCGTGATTTTAGTGTTTTTAAACATAGTAGCCTTTTTTCCTTTTGATGGTAGCAAACGCGGCGACGTTTTTGGCAGTAACCAGATGCAACGATAGCCTCTCGTAGTTGCAAGACCCTAAACGCAGCTAGAAAAGTCAAAACAAGTAGTTGCAAAATACAACGTAGAAAAATATCGTAGCAACTCCAAAACACAACAATTTTAACATACTTTAATGGCGGAAAAAAGAATACAAAATTAGAAAATTTACAGCAGCAATAGGGACCTTCCAAGGCATAAACAACCTCCAAAACAAACTAGAAATCATCCTCTAATAGCATTAGAAAAGAGTCTCCTATGAATAATTTTCATTATGATCATTATAGCATAGTGGATAATTTTCTAAGTTCTAGAAAGTAATGGAGAATTTTTTTTCTCAATGAATAATTGAACCATCAACCGAATCAATAACATATATGTGAAAAGGAGATGATAAAAATGCAACAATTTAAAGCTTCAAAACATAGAATTATCTTTTTCAATCGATTGATTAATCAATCTTGAAAAGTATTCTTTGCAAGGACACCTCCAATAATATTTGAGATTAGATAAAATAAAAATATTAAAAAACAACTAGAGCAAAAATTTTTAGTTTGAATTCAAGCATTTATATTTTGAATAGAAATCTCACATTTATTATTAAAGATAAAACATTAGAGAAAACTTGGATTGAATGAAGACCGACAATAAATCATTTCATAGTTTTTGGGTGTATCATCCTATATTCCAAACCAAAAAAAAAAAAAAACTAAATGATAAAAGAAAAAAAATGCATTTTTCTTATTATTAATGATTATTTAAGATCTTATAAACTATATAGTGTTACTGGAAAATTTGTTATTAGACGAGAAGTTATTTTTTTATGAAGCTACATTTTGAACATGGAGCAATGATGATACCAAACAAAATATTCCAGTGAATTTAAATGGTGAAAATAGTGGGGGGGATGCCTTATAAAAGAAACACCACAACCAGTGGATGATGATCAAAGCATATCTAATAATCAAAGATCACACCGTTTTATGATTATATAGTTTATAAGAGTTTCTAATCTCTCTATAAATACCAGATTCAATGTATTCATCACTTCAAAAGAGAGTTGAATCAATCCATGAAAACTTGGAATTGAGAAATATAACAATTGATTTATTGAGAAGTTTCCAGCTGGGGGCAAGGAAGATCTTGCAATTCACAATCGAAGAGACTTGAATTTTGCCATGAACCCTTCTCGAACAAATACTAGTAAAAACCATGAATGGAACACGATGGTTACGTGTCCCATGACTCCAAACGGAAAATATAATGCCATTTCCCACTAGCAAAGCTCTTAGACCAGTCTCCTATTTACACTACAGACGGCAGAGATGGGGCTAAATTGAACAGTGGAGGGTCATGGAGCCCCCCACACTTTGGAAAATCATAAATTTTACCACTAAGATTTTGAAAATTCTTAATTATACTTCCAATTTTACATGTTTCACCTCAAAAAACAATTACTTTCTAATTCCTACCCTGACGAACTGCTACATATAGAGTCTAGAACACCTTAAATCATCTTTGAAAAATTCAAGTCAAGTATAAGAACCATCATCATACGGACTAAAACGCGAACGCAGGAAATCGGTCACAGCCTTCTGCTACTTTCTCCACTTTTTTTTTTTTTTTTGTTTTCCTTGTTACACTATCCAATTTAGAGTCCACATTTTGGTCCCCTTTGATGTTCCTTACCCTTGAAAGTTGAACGTTGTAGTGACTAGTGACTCTTATTTTAACCTGACTGGTAGATATGGATGTATATTCAAGTATTATGCATTTTTTTAATTGAGAAGAGGAAAGATACTTTGTACGTTTAATAAAATAAATTACAAAATATATAAACTAATAAATCGAAAAGGACTTATTAAAGCTAATTAAATACAAACCTATACGGGATAGCCACACAAGTATTTAAAAATACAATATTTCTTTCTCTCATTTCATTATTGGTTAGAGCAACTATGAGAATTCAACTGTGGCCAGCAGCTGCTGCTTGTCTTCTATACAATCTTTATTTTCTTTTTGTTGGAAAGTTCAATGGGCCTTGTTCTTGACAATTGAGCAGCCATCTCTCTTGCGCAATCTCTCTTATGTCAGATTTCAGCAACTTTCAATTTCATGTTATTACCATCATGCCATATGACTTGCTCAACCATGCTAGAATATAAGCAGATATACAAGTCTTCTTGACCAACTCTGTTCTGTATGTTTCATGAGTGATGTACAGTACATAGACTTCGTTTTGCAGATGAAAGCGCGTGGTAGAGATTAATGTGCATGACCTTTGAAATATATTTATATATATATAGAAGACTTTTCAAGTCAACTAAGCATTCATTACTGTAAGTAGTGCATCTAGCTATATCAATCGCCTTCTTATGTATTTATTTTCTTAATTTTGATGGCTATCATGTCGCTACTCATTTCTTTGTCCTCTAAACTTTCCCGGAAACAACCAAGCTCACTTTACTAATTACACAACTCAATTTCTCCAATACTGCCTCCTCTTTGCAAAAATGAACTACCCAGTTTTTTCGCTATCTCCTTCCCCTTCAGTTTTTGTTATTGTATTGTTGCTCTTCGTTCAGGTTCCTTCATCTGTCAGCAACAGTACCCTGTTCAATGACTGTAGTAATAAGTTTGTGTGTGGGAATATTTCCGCGGATTTTCCTTTCTGGGGAACTGGCAGACCGCTTGCCTGTGGCATTCCTGAATTGGAGATCAAGTGTGAGGATAATATCGCCAAGATGAATATTGATCAGGTTGCGTATCGTGTTTTGGACATCAATCAGGATGATGGAATTCTCAGGATTGCAAGAGAGGACTACTTGGTTGGATTGTGTCCGCCTCAATTCGTGAACAGCACCTTCAATCCGAAGGTTTTCGAGTCTGTTGCGGGTTACACAAATCTTACATTTATTTATGGTTGCGTGGCTGCTCCTATAGCCATGCCTGTTCCTGGACTGTTCACCTGCAAAATAAACGCGGTAAATTATCAAAGTGGTTATATCCAAGCAGGAGCTACTGGTCCTGGCGACTGTTATGGTAGTGTCTTTGTGCCAATTTCTATTACAGAGTTGTCGCCAGTCGTTATTATGCTAGATTTGGAACAAAGCTTGAAAGAAGGATTTGAGGTAAGATGGAAGGTCGATGGTGAGGCTTGCAGGGAATGCAACAGCTCTTCAGGAGTTTGTGGTATTGACTCTGTCACTAATCAAACAACTTGTTACTGTCCGAATCAATCAAGTGGATCAGGAACATGTGCTCCTCCTGGTTCGACACCAAATGCTGATCCTGCTATTCCAGCTCCAGGTATGTACCTAAACTTCTCCTCAAATCAGTTCATGAAGTATCCGGTCACCGCTTGATGCTTCACACACCATGGTTCCCTAATTCCCTGTTTTATTCCTTTAATTTTATTTTAAGTATACTTGGAGTCTTGGACAGAATAAAAAAAATCTTTATCAAGTTTTAGAACCACTTTTACTTTACTGGAGAGGCTCAAACTGCAGAACCAGAGGATGGTAGGAAGGGATACTTTTCCTGTTACGTAATGGTCACTTGACGCAGTCAATATTGAAGGAATGGGGTCTGTTTACATTAAAAAAAAAAAAAAAAAAAAAAAAAAAAAAAAAAAAAAAAAACGAAAAGAGGACCACCTCCTCACAAAAAACCATTTGAATAGTGATTTGATTCCTTTTTTTTTTTTTCTGTTTTTTTAATTTTATTATTTAATATTATATTTAATTTTTTATTGAGTTCTCATATTCTTATAATACATATTACAAGTTTGGCGGGTTAATTCAATTTAGCGTGTTAACCCAATTAACTCAAGTTTTCTTCTTTTTTTTCTTTTTTTTTTTTTTCAATTTTATTATTTAATATTCAATTGATTGAGAATTGGATTTTATGATTTATTTTATTTATTTTATGTTATATTATCTTAGCCTCATGACCTGAAAATGAGTTGACTCAAGTTGTTTTTGTGTTATTTTTTTTTTAATTTTATCATTCAATATTACATCGGTTAGGAATTGAACTTCATAGTCTTTTTTTATTTGCTTTCTATAGGAATATTTTGGTGTCACGATTAAGCGCAAGTTTTGGCATTTTAACACTGGTTAAAACAAGTTATTTTTTTTTTTTTTTTCTAAGAGGTTATCTCAGTCTGATGACTCAGGTCACAAGTCCTTCAACATTAGATTTGCTTTTTATTGGGTTGTCCCCATCTCATGACCTAGGTCATGGGTTTATCAAGTTAACTCAATTGACTCAATAATTTTTCTTCTTTTTTTAATTTACTTGTTTATACAATTTCATCATTTAATAGTGTATTTGATTGAGAAATTAGGTTTCATGATTTGTTTTGACTTGTTTTTTATTAGGTTATCTTGATCTTATAACCCAGTAATTGTACTTAATGAGTTAAACCAAGTTGAATTTACTTATTTTATGTGCAATATTTTTAATTGAAATTTTTTAATTTTCATCGTTAAACATTGGGTCCAACAAGTAATATTGAAAATTGAAATTCATAATTTGTTTTGATTTGCTATCTATGAGGTTATCTTAGTCTCATGACCAAAATAACGGATTTAGCAGGTTAACCCGAGTTAAATCAAGTCATTTGTTATTTTCTTTCAATGAGGTTATCTCGGTTTGATGATCCGAGTTATGGGTTTAACATATTAACTCGGGTCATGTTTTATGTTCTTTTTTAAATTGCTTTTTTTTTTAATCTTTAACTTCAACATTAGGTTGATTGGAGATTAAAATTTATAATTTGTTTTTCATAGGATTATCTTGGTTTTATGACTCTAGTTACGTGTTTGATAGGTTAACTTAAGTTAATTACTTTTTTTTGATAGGTTAACTCAGGTTTTTAATTGAATTTTTTTTTAATTTCATCTTTTAACATTGACTTGATTGTGAATTAGGCTTCATATTATTTTGATTTATTTTTTTGTAAAGGGTTATCATAGTTTTAAAAATCAAGTGGCAAATTTGACATGTTAACCCCGATTGACCTGAGTTAATTCAATATGTTGTTATCTTAATATTAAAAAAAAAATATTATCTTAAAATTATTTTAGTTAAACTATGTTTTTTACAGGTTATTTGGGTTGTTTTTAGACAAACAAAGTTAACCAGGTTACATCAAATAAACTCTCACACAATTTAAAGTTTTTTCCTGCTAAAAAATGAAACATCTAAATATTTTTTCACATTTAAGAAAAAATTTAACCTGACCCCAGCTTATTGTGGGTTAATAATCTAGTTAGTATTTAGTAAAAGGGCTAACCTTTTGCTGTAGCAATAAACAACGAAAAGCAAAGCTCCATTTCACTTTGGTCTAAAAATATTTGAGGTCTTTTTTTAAATCTTTTTCAACTTCATCCTTCAATATTAGATTTACTAGGTATAGAGCTTTATAATTTGTTTCGATTTGATTTATATGGGGTTATTCCGGTCTCATAACCCGGGTCATGAATTTTACGAGTTAATCGTGTTGACTCGGGACATTGTTGTGGTCCTTTTTAAAAAAAAAAATCAATTTCATTCTTCAACATTGGTTGATTAGAAATTAGATTTTATAATTATTTTTTAGTCACTTTCTATATATTTATCTCAGTCTTCTGACCCGAGTTTAACAAATTAACCTTAGTTAACTTGGGTCATTTCTTTATTATTTTTTTAATATTTTTTTGCAATTTAATTCTTCAAAATTAGGCTGATTAGGAATTAGGATTTATATATATATATATATATATATATATATATATATATATATATGGTTATCTTGGTCTAACGATCCAGGTTGCGGGTTAGGTCAGTTGACTTGAGTTTTTTTTTGTTATTTTTTTAATTGGTTTTTTTTTTTAATTTTATTATTTAATATTGAATTGATTAAGAATTAGATTTTATAATTTTTTTTAATTTATTTTCTATAAGATTATCTTGATTTCAGGATCTAAATTATAAATTTAATGGGTTGACAAGAATGGTTTGTTATATATAATTAAAAACTTTAGAAAGGCCTTGAATGGCCTTTGGTGCCTCCCAGCGATATAGATCTCTAAATAATCTTTCATGAATTTGTATGCTTTGCATCAATTGAATGCGCGGGTCAAAAGTTATAGAATTTTAAAGCAACAGTGCGTGTTTGCCCCTTCCTTCCGGGCTATCTCCATGGGCTTCTGTCCATGAATTCTTCAACCACATGCCCTACGTCACGTCAGAATTTTCAAATCTTAATTAAATTGACGTCAATGTTGTCATTAATTTTCATAGAATTTTACATAGAGGTCTACGGTGGTTTCCTTTTACTAATTCTCGACAAGGAAAACTTCTTCCGAGGCAAGAAAATCCAAGATAAACTCATCGTATCAGTGAACCCTCACCAAATGTTCATATAACAAGATTGAACTTGTTCTGCAGTCAGATTTGCTCTTGCGTACTTGTTCATGAGGTTACAAATGAAATATTGAAACAAATTAAGGGCAGCTGCAACCTTCCTCTGTTTGCTACAGCATAAATTATGTTCATCAGATTCCATTTCCGTGATAGCTGAGCTGTTTACTTGCAGCAGAACCACTGTGACTTTCTTACAATAACATTTTCCTCAGATGCCCTGGCTAGTGCTGCAAAATTTACTACTCCCTTTAGATCCATCACTTGCTGTATAGTAAATTATGTAGATACCTTAAAGATTAGTGAGCAATTCAGTCCATGACAGCAGTTGAAACTTGAAGTCAACCTGAAAGCTTTTCTTGACTCAAATAACATCTTATTCTTAATCCTAATTTATCAAAGGCATACAAAATTATCAGTTCACAGTTTTTAACTTGTATGTGATTGTTGCCTTACGGACCTCTGCAAATTCCTAGACGGCTGGACCGACAAAGTACCAGTCAAAATACACAATCTCGACGGATCTGTCAGTTCTTACACCACGGTTAGGAGTGTTTAGTGATTTGTCAGAGAGTCGCCGTGCGGAATAATCTTTACTGCTGCTTCCATAAATAATAGGAGAGATGAAATGAGGATTCAGCCTTCAGGAAAGATTTGATCCGACAAACTACTTGCACCCCAAAGACAGTAATCTAAAGAATTTTCATTTGGGATTAGTAAATCCAATCAACTTTAAGAATGGTGGCCCAAGGAAATTTACAAGTTGATCTCGTCTTTCTGATCATAATGTCATTTCTGGTTGTTTAATATTTCATTGTCCTTTTTCCCTTGTATAATATAGTCTAAAAACTTAAATTAAAATTTAATCCAAGTTGCTCACCTCATACTTTCGTCGGATCAGGCCTTAGGTGGCACATATGACGGTCATTCTGAACCATTGACAATATTTACTCTAAGAACACGAACCTAGAACGTCATAACGTCAGATGACCTTTATTTTTATCTGCATATTATACAATATTCTTTGATTTGTCTTACTATCCTGCTTGTTAGCTCGCAAACTTGTTAGCTATACATCTTTTCAATATTTTGTCTGTTCTATTGATGATTTTTTAATGGTGTTTACTGAGTCACTTGTTAATTTGCTCATTGGAGCTTCTTGGATGTATAGAAGTTCAGACAGGAAATGGGGTTTTGGTATATTCTTACAAAATCGAAAACAAGTTGCTTCTTCGTCCATAAAATCGGCATCGTATTGTTATCCTCAGAATTGTCTATCTTCTTGGTACAGTACACCAAGATTGCCGTGAGGCTGTAAAACAGTAATTTAAGAAGGTGCGAGGCCTGAAACTTGGAAGTCAAATAAACCAAATACTTGAAACAATAACAAGGTCACGGAATCTGACTATCAAAATTGAAAATACACACTAAAAATTATTTTATGTTACTAAGAAAATGACCTGCTGATTCCCCTAGCCGCCTAAATCTGCGTTGGTGACACCCTTGCCATTCAAATAGAAGCTTCACTTTGACAAATTTGAAACCCCCACTTGGTCAATCAATACCTATTCCATTATAACGGTTGATTGAAATAGCTTCCATCTATTTTGTTTTTCCATTTATCTCAATGATAGAGCAATTTCTCCTCTGAATCCCTCTCTAAGAGAAAATGCAACCCCATGTCTTCCCATCCATGTCTTGGTTTATCACGTTCGTAGCCATGATCTTTATTTGTGGTTCGACACTTGTGTTCGCCAACGACGATGAGCGATATGTAAACTGCAGCAACTCTTTTGACTGTGGAGTTATTAAGGGTGTTGGTTATCCTTTCTGGGGATCCAATAGGCCTGATTACTGTGGCTATCCGGAGTTGAAGCTCGACTGCAGTGACCAAGATCTGGAGATCACAATCGAGAAATTGACTTACAAAGTTCTTGGCATCGATTACCAGGCACGGACTCTCAGTGTTGCTCGAAAAGATTATGAAGTAAACATCTGTCCGACACTCATTCTCAACACCACTTGGATACCCAATCTATTGAACTACACATCCGATGATCACAACGTAACAATCTACTATGGTTGTCCCCCTCAAGGTGCACCATCAGCTTCAATTTTTGTACCTCAGTTTCCCTGCAACATAAACGCCACTGAGATGACGGGCTACTTTACGGCATTTGCCAGCTTGTCGGTTCTTGGTAAGCTCTGCTTCTAGCTTGATCAGTTACCTGGCATCGTGCGAGCGATAGCATTAAAGTTCCAGTACGTGAATCAGCTTTTCAGCAAATTTTTTAGTACTCGAAATGCAACACAGCTGCTGGAAGGTCTAAATGAAGGTTTTGGTTTGGAGTGGAATGCATTTAATAGCTTATGTGATACATGCCAACTTTCTGGTGGTCAGTGTGGGTACAACCAGACTACTACAGCATTTACTTGTTATTGCAAGGATCAACCTCGACAATTGTATTGCCAAGAATCTCCACCTGAAGCTCAATCCCCAACTAATGATCAATCCTCAAGTATGTCCTCATGCCTGTTATTTTTTTTCTGCTGATGTCACACTAGGAGTAAATAGGAAAACAGACAACTTATACTTGGGTTCTGCCCTTTCCAGAACCCAAGATATGTCCTCCTCCAAATTAGGTAATGGTAGAAGTAGGATCTTTGCTAATAGAAAACTGACCTCTTATCAGTCAAGGAAACCATGAAAGTGACAAGGAAATTTAGGTGGCCATGTGAGTGACAAGGAGCTATCCTAACGTTTCAAGTTGCTTGTTCATATATTTCCAAAATTGCATCTGCTGATAAGTAATCTTCAGGGACTATAACAGTCTTTAGTGGTGGCAGATGCAAGAGACTGCAATAAAATTACTCTCTATGTTCATGTAGAATCGCAAGATACTCTTCTTTCCCACTAATCCAGGCTCCTTCTTTAGTGAACTGCGAAAAAGTCGAGGTTTCTTGTTTTGTGAATTCAACTATCCATCCTAGGCTTCCAACTAGTCCTGATTTCTTTTTCTGTCCTTTTCCAGAAGCTCTTCATTGGAAAATTTTGTTCCGTTCTATCCTATTCTGTCCATTTCAGTCTTCTTCAACCTTGACTGCTCCAAAACATAGAAAGCTTCCAAGTTTTAACCAAAATCTTGCTTTGCTTTCAAATTCTGAGTTCCAGATTTAATTAAAAAAACAAAAATTATCCATATTTTCTCTCCCTTTTTTTTTAATTATACGAAATCTTATGTGATTGGTTAAGAGAAAAAACCCCAACTTTATTATTATATGGTTTTCAGCTTTATATATTACCTGTCTGAGTTCTTATAGAGATAACGGTTTGGTGATGGATTAATCTATTATGATGGTTGTGTTAGTGGCTGATATTTTATTTGCAATTTGATTGAATTTCTTATATTCTTTCCGAACAATTTTTTAAAACAATATTTTTTTTTATTTTTTTTCTTATGGAGATATAGGCGTTATAATGCATGGATTGTAGTGACAATGATTTTTAATTTAATTATGTTTTCTTTTTCTTTTTCTTTTTCTTTTTTCTTTTATTTCACTCAATTTCATAATTATTTTTTTCACTTTTTTTAATTAACAAACATGTAATTGTTGAAAGAAGGAAAGATAAAAAATTCTGGGAATTTCTTTTCTCAATTTAAAGTATTTGATATTTTTATTTTTTATATTTGTTGTTCAATTTATTTAATTTTTTTTTTAATTATGAGGGAATTCCTGTGAATATGGTTTCTCTGGTCAAATATGATTATAAAAGTAATGGTTATGTTCCTTATGGGATATAATTAATTGTTGAGTCTTTTCTAATACGTAACTTGACTTTGTCATTTCTTTTTATATTAATACTACAGGAAATGAACGCGTCTTTCACCTTTTTTTAATTTATATTTTATTTTTTTTATTTTTTTATTTAATTTATAATTTATTAAAATAGACGATGATGGTGATGCCTGTTGAATGGATTCACATCTTCAAATTAGTCTGCATAAAATATTATTTAGTCCTTGTGTTTTGGTAAGATAATCATCTACTTTTTCTTGGTCAAAAAGCCTAATATCGTATTCTTTGTTTTTATTTTCGTTCATGATTTAGTCCTTCTGTTAAATATGTGTTTATAAAGTGTTGAGGGGTCACTAATTTAGTATTTTTCTTTTAAAAACATCCTTTAATTTCAACTATTTATTAATTAAAAGAAACCTATAAATAGTTACTTAATGTTTTAACTCCCTAAGATTAGAGAGGGTAAATATAACTTTGAGATAGTTTTAAAATAAATTTTTGTTTTTTCAATACAACAAAACATGTCATTTCTCTCATAAATGTTTTTTGTTTTTTTTTTATATTATAATCAAACACGGAGCTTTAAAAAAAATTAAACATCATTGATGGTTAAGAAGGACTAAGTGATAGTTTTTTAAAATCAAAGATATTAACGGTGTTTGAGAGAATGATCCAATTATGTTTTTAAGAATTTTAATTTTTTTTATTTTCAATTATATATTTTTATTATTTTAATGTGTTGATTTTAAAAATAAAATTTTAAAAATAAAAAAATATATTATTTTAAAATATTTCCAAACAAAAAGCATTTTAAAGAATAATTTTTACCGCTATCCCAAACACCTTTGAAGTTATAATATCACTAAAAATAATACATAAGGATTAAAATTAGTAATTACTCATTTTCTTTTCAAAAACTGTCACCTGTTACCTCTTTTCAAGTTTATAATTTATTCCTTCTGTTAAATATGTGTTGGTAAAGTGTTGAGGTGTCACTAATTTAGTATTTTTCTTTTAAAAACATCCTTTAATTTCAACTATGTATTAATTAAAAGAAACTTATGCATAGTTAGGTAGCGTTTTAAACCACTAAGATTAGAGGGACCAAGATAAAGACATAATAATAAATATTTCTATGAAATAGTTTTAAAATGAATTTTTGTTTTTTTAAATAAAACATGTCATCTCTTTCACAAATGTCTTGCTCTCTTCTATTTTGATATGATCAAACATGGAGCTTTTTAAAAAAAATTAAATGTCAAAGGTTTTAAGAGAGAACAAGTGATAGTTTTTGAAATCAAAATATTAAAAAAGTGTTTGGGACTGTAGTCTGATAATGTTTTTCAAAAATCTTGATTTGTTTTTTAACTTAAAAATATATGTTTTTTTGTTGTTTTAATGATTCTGATATCAAAAATAAAATTTAAAAACCCAAAAAAAAAAATATATATATATATATATATATATTCAAGCAAAAACATTTTAATAAGTAATTTCTACATTTATCTCAAAACTCCCTTTAGTTATAATACCACTAAAAACAAAACATAAGGATTAAAATTAGTAATTACTCATTTTCTTTTCAGGTTTTGTTATTCAACCATCACTGACCAAAATCTTAGTATTATCATGGCGGGGGTGGTTGTGGCATGAGCTCAGTTTGTAACCACTTTTGTAAGAGTCTATATAGTTTGGTGTCAGAAATGGACTGCTTTTAAAACTCCCACCTCCGTCAACTTTCTTGACCAATTCTGTGGGTTAATAACCTCCGACATCCCTCTACTTTCTTGATCCTCCTAATGTCACCCCTTCATCAGTTAACTTTTTAACGTGGCCCCTCCTACTAATCCTCATTCACCTTGCTTAATTTATTATTAAAACTAGTAATATCAATATTTATGATAATTTTATGATTGATTTGTACTGTAAATAGATAATTTAAGTGAGCTTAGTCCTTGATTAGAAGAGAAAGGGTGGTTAGTGGGTTGCGTTTATCAGTCCAGGTCAGCATTAACGTAAGAATTTGAAAGGAATGGCTTATTTGAGCCAATGAAGGATAAGCAGGAGGGTCATATCAAGAAAAATAATTGATAGGGACCACATTGAGAAAATTATAAAGTAGATGGGGTGGTTTTTGAAGTCTTGCCTAGCTATCAAAACAAAATTCTCAACAACCTTTAAGAAATTTCCGTCTCCCCTTACAATTGAATTAAACAGGATTTTAGTGTCATCACTCGTGGCGCCCACCTGAATATTTCAATAAAAAAATAATAATAGAAGCAGGATATTCACTCGTTGTGTTATTCTATTTATTTTTATATTTTAAAATTTTTTAAAAAAAAATTTTAAATTTTTTTATTTTTTTACTTTAAATTAATATTTTTATATTATTTTAATACATTTCTGAAAAAAAAAATACTTGAAAAACAATCACATCTATATTTTCAAATATGTTTTTTTTATCTTGTAAAAAAAACATAATTGATTTTTTATATCTATTGAAAAAAATATAAATTCAAATATATTAGAAAATTCTGAAAAAAATAACTCTTTTTTACTGTTAAAATAGAAGAAAAAAACATTTTTATCATAATTTCTTAATTCCGAACTAAATAGCCTATTCTTAAGATAAAGATGAACTTGGACCTTACTGATATAAAAATGAGATTTATGATTAATTATAATGGAATTTATTTATTTATATACTTAATAATTTATCATGAACTTTAGTCTTGCTATTGCGAAGATTATTTTGTAGACAGTCACAAAACAATCATTGTCTTGCAAGAACCTAATCCAACAAAAGTCAACCAAAGCCAGCCCATGTCCATAACCAAGTCAATAGTCATGTTTTACACAACCACCCTCCCGTTACCAACACCACCCTCCCGTTACCAGCACCACCCTCTTAACCTTCCCCACCATTCCACCAGCTGCTGCACAACCCCTTCTGATTCCTCCACCAATGCACCCCCTCACCAGCACCTCTTCCCTTCTCACCCTCTTTCTCTCCCTCCACTTAGCGACATCGCTTCCTTCCAATGGCATTAGTAATCTTACAAACTGTAATCAGAACTTCTCCTGTGGTAACCTCACAAACATCAACTACCCTTTCACTGGTGGCCTACGTCCATCCCACTGCGGCCCACCGGAGTTCGGCCTCACATGTCAGGATGAATCAGTCACCATCCTAAAAGCTAACTCACTGAGTTACCGAGTCACTCAGCTTGACCAGACCAGCCAAACCTTAAGACTCTCACGTTCAGACCTCGACGACGACAGTCCATGCACCAGCCAATTCACTAACGCCACTCTGGATGACAGAATCTTCAGTCTTGGTGCCAGCCATGGACTTTATTTGTTTTATGGATGCAAGAAGATTAACGACTCTGTCATGGGATCAGATCAGCCTCCAAAAACCTCTAGGTTCCCTTGCGACAATGATGGAGTTACAGAAGAAGGGTTTTTCTCGATTGTTTACCCTTACGGTACTGAATTTTCTTTTCCGAATCTGTTTGAGTGTCAAACTAATATTCAAGTGCCAATTCTTGGGACTCAGGCACAACAGCTTCTTGATAACGGGTCATTAGTTGGTGAGGTTTTGAAAGAAGGGTTTGACGTCAGTTACAGTGCTAATTGTACAGAGTGTTACAAGAACCACCCTGGTGGGTATTGTGGATTTGATACACAGTTGGGTAAACCTATTTGCATTTGTAATGATCAGCTCTGTCCTGGTAAGCAAAAATCTTTAGTTTTCATGAGTTTGATTGGTGAACCTTATTGGGGAAATTGATGAGAGGAGGTTCTTATCAAATTATATAATGCTTCACTGATTTCAAGAACTGATGAGAGGAGGTTCATGTTCAAAATTAGGCTTTTTTGATTGAGTCTTGTGTTCACTCTGCCCCTCTAAGGCCAATGAGGTCATAATTTGGATTCAACAATATGATACATTTCTTGTTAGTGAGATGTTAAGCAAATCTTGTTTAAGCTAAGAGAAATGTTTTTCACTAATTAATGCTTATTTCTATCGTAGTTTTGTTCAGTGATAGGAAAAAAACTGAACAATTCATTTAGTCATAGTTTTCCCCCTGTTTTTCCCCTGCCTGTTTTGCTGCTTTCTCCAACGTTGACTAGCTTCCTTTACCTTGGCAGGTTGTTTAGGCCAATGGCCTGTTTGTCTTTAATCTGAAAGAATTCATGAATTAGTTTGCATCTAACAAATAATAATTGAGATAGCCACTATCATATTTTACAAGTTTCTGATTAGCTGATCATGCCTTCTAAGTCCGTCCCTGGTGAAAATTTGTTCCAGTGTAGTCTTTATTCTCAACTGATGTTTCTTGCTCTCATGATTTATGCAGATAACTCGACTAAGAAGAAACTACCACTTGTAATAGGTACTATTCTGCTACATATACTGTGTTAAATCAACATTGAAAAGAAAAGCTGAGCTGTTTCTTTTCTTTTCTTTTCTTTTCTTTTCCAGGACTTACCACAGCAGGTGCAGTCGTTATTGGTGTCTTTTTTGGATGCTGGGTCTTCGTTGTCGTACAACGAAGGAAAAGAAAATCTGCCCAGGTGAAAAGCAAAGGCCTGCCTGTAGCTACACCTCCTTCAAGCAAAGGCCTTGCTACTTCAACTAATCTCTCTCAAGCCACTACTTCTCTTACCTCCTCAAAGTCATATCTTGAAAAGGGCAGTACCTACTTTGGAGTGCCGGTGTTCAGCTACAGTGAACTTGAGGAAGCCACTAATTGTTTCGATCCTTCCAAGGAACTTGGAGATGGAGGGTTTGGAACTGTTTACTATGGTTAGAAGATGACATGATATCATTTGCAGTATAGCAACTTGCACAAATTAACATTAACTGCTTTGTTGTCTCCTTTCTCAATTTTTATTATGATTGCTTGACTCATCAGGTGTACTTAAGGATGGACGTGTGGTTGCTGTCAAGCGCCTTTATGAGAACAACATGAGACGAGCTGAGCAGTTTATGAATGAAATTGAGATCCTAGCTCGTCTACGGCACAAGAACCTGGTGATACTTCATGGATGCACCACAAGGCACAGCCATGAGCTTCTACTTGTTTATGAGTACATTCCTAACGGAACGGTTGCTGACCATCTTCATGGAAGACAGTCAAACTCTGGTTTGCTCACATGGCCTGTTCGGTTGAGCATTGCTATAGAGACAGCCAATGCACTCGCATACCTCCACACTTCAGATGTCATACACCGCGATGTCAAAACCAATAACATTCTCCTAGACAATGACTTCCATGTGAAGGTGGCTGATTTTGGTTTGTCGAGATTGTTCCCAAATGATGTCACGCATGTATCGACTGCTCCACAGGGAACACCCGGATACGTTGATCCGGAGTATTATCAATGCTACCAACTCACCAACAAGAGTGATGTTTACAGCTTTGGTGTAGTCTTGATTGAGCTGATATCATCTTTAGAAGCAGTGGACACCAATAGGCACCGGCACGATATTAATCTGTCCAACATGGCAGTCAACAAAATCCAAAATCATGCTTTAAATGAGTTGGTCGATCCATTTCTTGGATTCGATAAGGATATCGCAGTGAGGAGGATGGTAACATCAGTTGCAGAATTAGCTTTCCGGTGTTTGCAACAAGATAGAGAAATGAGGCCAGCTATGCAAGAAGTATTGGAGGCATTAAAAAGAATCGAGAAAGAAAACTATGGAGCAGGGAATGCAGAAGTGTTGGATATTAGGGATGATGATGTTGGGTTACTGAAGCATGCTCCTCCCCCAGTTCAACTTTCACCGGACTCCTCGTCTGATCCATTTTGGGCCGACAGTTCTTCAACCATAACCCCGCATTCCTACTAGCAGTTGAGATTTCCTAATCCTTTTCAGCTTTAAATTCCAGTTTTGTTACCATCAATTATCAGATATCAATGAGTTTTGAGCTCTACTGTCTTTCACTTCTTGTTGATTTGTTGTTTACACACAAAAACAAATGCGGTCCACATCTCTGTAGAAGCTGCATTTTGAGCCAGGCCATCAAGCACAATTATTGCTCTTACATGGGGTGGATTTATAAAATGCTGCTATGATTGTTTGCTAATGTTCAAATGTTTGAATGAAGATTTCGTTTTCAATAAGTTAGAATGCATTACTTTCAACCGTTTTAAAAGTCATTGTTTCTTCTGTTACAGATGGTAAAGGGTGAGAACAGTTTGGCTGAGTTCCTGCGAGCTAGGATGGCTATCTGTTCCAGTTCAACCTCGCCTGTCAAATGAGGCGTTTGCTCGAATTTGGTGGCAAAAATCTTTGGCCGTGACTCCAGCAAGATTTGCTATTGTCCTCCCTGTATAGTACCGGAAAGCATCAAGGATCCGGCGAGAGACTATCTCAACGGGACTAGATACCAAACGATGATTTGGGATGCTGTTGTTGATACATGGGAATTCTGAAGTATATTTTGGAGACTTGTTTTTTAATTTTGATTTTGTAAATACGATTAACGAAGTCTAAATAATTTAACACTTCATGAAAGATGCCTGTCCACACCCTATTCTCTGCTTGATCCAGACTCCTGTATCCTCGCAAACCCACAAAAAAAAAAAGAGTCATAATTAGATAATTGCACATACAAGTACAAAAAAAAAAAGAAAAAAGATTTATACTTTGCATTTGATCTGGACAAAGTATCCTTGAATCAGCTATTTATTTTTTTAAAAAATAATAATTTCACATCTAGATCTTATATTCACCAAAAACAATTTCATAAACTCTCCTATCTTGCACCACAGCAAAAGCTTTACTATTGTTAAACTTGTTTTAGCATAACCACCACTAATTCTTTAATCCAACTAGGTGTATTTTTAATATTATAATAGTTTTTTTTTAATTTTCATTTAAAAAATAATAATTTTAAAGAAATTAAATGTTTGGTTAAAAATACTATGAAATATGTTTTTGTTAAAACTGCTATGAAACATATTTTTTGAATGTAAAATAATTGAAAAGCATATTTTTGTAAGTAAAAAATATGTTATTTTAATTTTTACAAAACCAAGGTTTGATATATAATTATATAAAAAAATATAATGCAAAAAAAAAAAACAATATATTTTACTAACTCAACAATGGAGCAGACCTTAGGAGATAAAAATAAAAGCTACGGAATGTCAATTCATTTCTAAAAAACCATGCTATTCTAAAAGTAATCATGAAAATCATTACAATATTGGACTTCACCATAGGTGGAATGGTAGGACAAAACCGGCAATTCATTTTTTCTCTGAATAAGACAACCAATATTATTATTATTATTATTATGAAGACATAAACTTTGTCCTTGGCCACATTAGATTAGATCATACTAGGTAGTCTATCACGTGCAATTTCCGTTACCAGACCTCATTAGTCATCGCCTCAAACTCTCTTGAAACAAAGACACAAATCCATTTCTCACACTTTACTCCTTGGACTCGTTCACTGGCGTCGGCTCCATAATCCCAAGCCTCCCACTCTCCGCCACTTGTCACCACATACCCATTACCACCCCTTCGAATCCAAACACCAGAAAAAATAAAACAACCCCTCTCCCCTTCTTCTCCTCCACAAGATCAAAACGAAAAGAAACCCAGATGGGTTTTAAATCTCAATAGATCTCAGAGCTTTTGAGAGAGAGAAGTCTTGGGGTTTTCTTGCTTTTCTTGATTAATGGCGACGCTGCAAAAATTCAAGCTATTAGCCACGCAATGTGCAGTGACAGCTACACCAACACAAAGTCCGACGACAAGTCCGGTTTTTCACATACGCCGCAGGAGGAAGACTCTTCGGATGCTACTCTCGAAGAAATCCGATGCTCGCTGGAGGGCTCCCCGGCGAGAAGATCAGTCGGAGGTGGAGGAAGATCCGTTGCCCGAGAAGGGGGTGAGGAGGAAATTGAAGGATTTGTTTGTGGCTTCACCGCCCTTTGAGCAGGAGAGGAGGGGTGGCGAGCGTGGTGGTGGTGAGGAGGTGGGGTTGATTAGTGGCGGCGGAGCCGCGTTGAGAAGAGGTGGCGGGGGCGGCGCGTTGAGACCGGTGGCGGCGACGTTTAGATATAGATTGTTAAGGAGAGCTTGGAGACCTGTATTAGTTACTATCCCCGAATAATTTTTACCGATAAATGGAAATATTTTTGTTTCGTTTGTTTATTCTGTGAAGTAATTGTTTATCTCCTTTGTCAAGTACGTACTTTTTCCGGTGTTTTAATGATGCTAGGAGCTATTGATTCTCAAAGAAGATGATGGTAGATTTTTAGAGAAATTAACAAAAAAATATAGTTGTATTAGTAAATCAATGGTCCTTTACTTTTAGTCTCAAGAACACATTGAAATTAAATTCAGCTTTTAGCCTGGTCTGAAGTTGATTATTCTTGCTGAAAACTCCGTGAGAGAATGCCAATTGGGAGTAGTAATCTTTGAATTTGATTTGAACACAATAGTAAGACTGGAAATTGTGAGTTTTGTTTTACTCATCATTGCATTATGAGCTTATAAGTCAAGAAAGGGTATAGTAATTTTTTATTATTATTAATGTTGGTGTTTGGATTAATTTTAATATTTTTTAATAAATTTTACGAGTTTTAAAATTAATAATTTTTTTAAATTTTTAATAGTTATTACAATTTTAAAATATGATTTGAATGATAAATGGATTTATTCATGTTTTTATTTTAAATTATGTGTAGGGGATTATAAAAAATAAGTTTGATATAAATACATCAATGTGAATGTAAATGTGCTTGACATTGACATATGGAAAAAAGGAATGATTTCAAGTGATAAATATATCTAATACTAATACAATAAAAAATAAAAATAATAAAAATCTTAACAATTAAACTAGAAAAAACAAAATATATATATTAACTTGTTCGGAACGTATAAAATTATGGATAGATAATTGATAATTGGATTCTTTAAGCATATTAGAAAAAAAAATATTTATTTTTTATTATTTTTTATAAATTAATTTTTATTTAAAAACTCTAAATAGATATAACCATATAAAATTAAATTTAATTCAAAGAATCTCAATCAACTCACAAGCTAAACAATGAAAATAGAAAGGGAAAGACAAACAAAGCGTACGTTAGCAAGAGTGGCGCATTTTATCATAGTGTGTGACAAGGAGATGATGGCAGAGAGAAGGGTCAAGGGAATGCTTTTTGTTAGCTACATAATTATATGTATAAATATTTTTTTTGTTATTTATACGAGAGAAACGAAGTTCCACTGAATGGGTTGACTTGTCAAAGAGTTTTTGTTATCAAGGTGGGGTAGAGCACTGAAGGTGCTACAGATTATGCAGACAGAGATACGGAGGAATTAATAATTCTTAGTATAAAGTCTCTGTCTACGGCAGCTACCTTGTGTTGATGTTATATAATTATATCCAGAAATTGTTTGATGAAGGGTTGTGTGCCTTTCAATTATTTGTAGATCCATGGTGGAAATGTGGATCATACGTGCATGGTCATTATTGGATGTAAATGTATTATTGAGTACGTTGAGGATTAAATGATTGATTGGGAGTAGGGTAAGGATTGTATTTTAAAGTCTTTTTTGTTTGAAAATATATTAAAATAATATATTTTTTTAATTTTTTTATATCAATACATTATAACAATTTAAAAACACCATTAAATTGATTTAAAGTAAAAAACAAACTTCAAAAAATAATGAAACAAAGATTCCACTACAATGTTAAATAGATAAGTGTTTGTTTGATTTTGTGTTCCTCTTTACTTTTCAAGTGTTTTTTAAAAAAAAAATCCTGAAAATGTATCAAATTTATATTTTTTTAAGTATTTTTCAATGATAATATTTTTAGGTATTTAGTTTTATTCAATTCTCCCTAAGTTAGATATATATATATATATATATATATATATGCATTTTTTTTTCTTACGGTTTGTCTTGGTTTTTTAAGTTGAGGTTTTGGAAATAATTTTTTTAAAATAAAATTATGACCATAAATATATGATTTATAGAAAACAAAAGTCTTAATTTTTAAACAGACATGCTTATTTATCCTCTCAACTCTTATATTGTCCACTAACCCATTTAAATTGTTTGACTAATTTTGACCAAGTTCAAAATTTGACAAATAGGGATCTGATTTAAAAAAAAAAAAAACAACAGGGACTAAATTGTATTTATTGTTGAACAAGATGACCAAGAAATTCATATTAGAGACTTATTTATAAGAAAATGAGATATAGGGACCAAATTGAGTTTTTAAATAAATTTTAGGATTTGAAATGTATATTAGTTAAATATTTCATAATACGAGCATTTAACACGTGTCATTATTTGATGATATTAGTTACATCATCTAATGAAAGCATAGTTTTAAAACTCATCCCGACCTGGCAGGTCGCCCAGGACCAGGCCGACCCGGGGCTAGAATGGGGTCGAGTTGAAGAAAAAAAAAGGAAAAAAAACCTGGTGTGACTCAATGGGTTGACTCAGCAAGATTATGTCAAAAATCCAGTTGCAACCCGTTGATTTTTTTTCTAAAACGATGTCGTTTTAATTTTTTTAAAAAAAATTGACCAATACAACCCAGTTAAAACCCGAAATCCAGAATTTAGACTGAGCCAGCCACCGGACCAGGTCTAAAAATTATGAATGAAAGGACCTTAAAACAACAAAAATATAATGTTCATAGATATCTCGAGACCAAAAAGAATAGTTAAAGGACCTTTTAAAAACACAAAAAATTATAGGGATGTGCAACATTGTTACCCCCGTGTCTAGTGTTGTTCGATTCGATTGAGTGAATTTTCTTCCTTGTCTGATTAGTATTTATTTAAAAATATGTACTCAAGTTAGTATTTATTTATAAAAAAAATTGTGCGTGTGTGTGGGTTTCTGTGTGGATTTGTATCTTGACTAGAGAAAAAATTATTATTATTATTATTATTATTATTTAATTAGCATGAGTGTCCAAACCAATTTGCATATACTTTAACTAATCTCACGAACCCTGAAATTAATTATTATGTAAATCTCCAGTGATCATGAGATTTGTGGGACTCAAACTGTTAACATGTAGTGAGCAAATCTTGAACCTTACCAATTAAACTACATTCTTTATGATTATATATATAAAACGCGCCTGTGGCCTCTATTCATAAAGAGGGATTAAAAAAAGATAAAGAAAAAAAGAAGTATGGAATGGAGTTGAAGTTAGAAGCATGTTCACTTTTTTGGCAGCAGCCTCCATTATTTAAGGGCATTTTGGATACCCTAAAGATCCAGTTTGCCCCAAAGTGATAACAACTTGCATTGGAGCTCGGCCTAAAGAACCTTGCTTCCCTAATCAAGGAGGTTATCTTTGCTTGTCATCATTTTGATTCATTTTCTTTGTGTATTTTTTTATTTTTATTTTAATATATTAGCTATTGAGTGATTGGAT
This sequence comes from Populus alba, assembly GCF_005239225.2. Lineage (NCBI taxonomy): Eukaryota > Viridiplantae > Streptophyta > Magnoliopsida > Malpighiales > Salicaceae > Populus > Populus alba. The sequence goes on along the minus strand of NC_133300.1, from coordinate 17,260,199 downwards.
TGAGATCTCATTATCAATATTCAATAAGAAAAACTATCTTTTTCAATCACCAAATGATCTCAAAATATTATGCAAATAACATTCCATTACGAAAACTATAGTTTTGAAACCCGACCCGGTGGTCAACCCGGTCTAATGACCGGGTCACGGGTCAAATGGGTTGACCCGGGTTAATCCGGGTCAACCCAAAAAAATTTAAAAAAAATAAAAAAAAATCCCAAACTGAAGCACTCTTTTCTATTCTCTCATTCCCCAACACGCACACACAGAAGAAGAAAAAAAATAGAAAACCTGGAGAGTAAGAGAGAAATTAATTAACTTTTCTGGATTGAAGAATCTTGAGAACAGGTGATGGGATCTTTGGGAAATGAGTCCGTGCCAACTTGACTATTGTATGGTTCTGATTTTGGACCTGTTGATGCAATTTTACCACTGCTTCCAAGATCTTGAAACGATTCAGTAGAATCTGGCAAATTGCTTCCTTTCCATTCCTCTGTTGTTCCTTCAAGATCAGAAGACTCATCGGCATCGTCTTCTGGGAGTTTTTCAAGATCAAGATTTCTCAAAGGTTTGCAATGAGCAGGGAGGAAAGTTTCAGCCCCCATGCCATCAATCCATAACGAACCACTACCTTCAATCTCTTTGAGAGTGCAAAAGGGACTCAAAGACAGGCCTAAAGCATCTTGCTTATGTGCTCGACCAGCAATATAGACCGACGGCCTCAAAGGTTTCCCTTCCAAAACAGAACCACAAAATTGGTAGACTGAAGGTCTCAGAATCTGTATTGGTAGAAGGGACTCAAAATCTGTATTGGTAGAGGAGATTGAAGGTCTCCAAACATCTTGGTTGATGAGGGGCACTTCTTCGCATTCATATAAGAAGAATTCCTTGCTGCTGGGGCTTGCCTGGTCTTTTTCGTGAGAATATTTTTTCTTGCAGAACTCTGCGTCCTAGGACTCAATGCTATTGCTGCCATTGCTTGAGTCCTTTGCAACAGCAGGTAAGTTCAGATCTTGTTGTTCCGGATTGGTGTTTGTCTTCAAGTGAATCGGTCCTTGGATGATGAACTCGGAGAGATCGGGTCTCAGCCGGGTTTGTCGGGTCACTCGGGTTCCGAGTTAACCTACCGGGTCGACCGGGTTTTGCCGGGCCAATTCCCAAACGGGTTTTTACTTAGACCCGGACCGGTTCCAGGCCCGGGTCGGCCGGGTCCCGGGTCGACCCGTCGGGCCGGTCCGGGTTTCAAAACTATGACGAAAACCACTTTCAACTTCAAATTCAAATATGAAATTTTTATTTTTATTTTTAAAATCCAAAATTTTTGAGCTCTAAGACTCATAAATCCAATATTGATAGTGATGCAGGTGAAAGCAATTAAATAAAAAACACATAATGTTTTAATAGACAAAAAAAGCTGCAAATAAGAGCTCAAGTTTATCTTTTCTGAAATAATGATAATAAAGTATGCCTCTTTAAGAGGTTTACAAGTCTTAAATAGGGCAAAAACCCTACATAGAGAACAAAAATAAAAATCCAAGATTATAATAGAAAGAAGCATAAAATTCAAAATAAGCAAGAAATTCAAAAATATAATGAAAATAAAAAAAACTGTCAAAACTAGAGGGTCTAGGCGAGATTTTGATGTCTAAAGATTTGACAGTCCGTGTAGCGACACAATAACTATTATAAAGACAATAACCTTCGAAAACTCTTATAAAAATTTAAGCGCAATCTAACGGTTGAATAAAAAAAATTATAGTTTTTTTAAGCTATTATTTTGATCTGACACGACTAAACCTACTCTTGAGCCTTAATTTATCTCACTGGTTCATAAATATATCTACTATATTATATACATAATATATGTATGACAGATTTTTATTTAATTATAATGGATTTACATTTAATTATTCAAAATTATTTGTTATTGTAGGCTTGATTATATTATATATATCCATGAAAATTAAATGTGGATAAAATCAAAATCTAACCTTTTATTTAAAAGCAGTGCAGCCAGCAATAATGGCCAAGACCTAATCAAAAGGATCCTAAACCAAATACTTACTAATTCAAATACTAAAATTAATGAAAAAGGAAAAAAGAAATGTTAATTAAAAAAAATGGCACTCCATTTCGTTGTTAAATTTGCCGAATTCGAAGTAGATTTTGTGTCAACGGAAGCATGACGTTCAGATGCTCCTCTTTTCTTTATTATATTTTTTTTGTCCTCTGGTTGACTTTAAATTCTCTTGTTTTCAATTCAAAGGAAATTGGCGTGGTTGGTTTTACGTCCAAATAGCCTTTAGGGTACGCCATTGACTATTGAGTATTGAATGCCTAAAAAATATCGACCAAACTAGATAATAAATATGCAGGGAAAACATGCATGATTCCTCGTATTTATGTTATGTTAGAATCAATTATCATCTTTATCTTTGTTTTTTTTTTTTATTATTATTATTATTAACATGTCCGACCAGTTTACTCGCATATATCTTTATTGGTTAGAAAGGAACTAGATTTGTATACCTGCGGGGGATCAATATATATATATAATAAAAACTAATGTCCATGCAAACACTTTATTAAAGAAGAGAAAATAATTTGATTAAATAAATTAATTTTATTTTAATTAGATTATAAAAAACAATGAAAACAAGTGGACCAAAAAAAATATGATCACATTGACTTGACAGAAAAAAAATTTTTTTAAAAAAAATTAAAAATAATACAGATAAATTCTCAGTCAATTAAATACAAAAGAACATAACCAGATTTTAAAGAATGAAACTAAAGAAAGATTAATTTTTTTTTAAAAAAAGCGACTCTATAAAAAAAGTTGAGCTAAACCAGATAAAAATTGTAACTCAAATAATAAAATTAAGATAACCTGATAAAAAAAAATATAATCATGATGACTTGACAGAAAAAACCTTTTTTTTTCAAAAAATAAAAATAATATAGATCACTTCTCAGTCAATTAAATACAGAAAAACAAAACCAGATTTTAAAGAATGAAACTAAAAAAAAATTAAAACAAAATTATTTTAAATTTTAATCCTCAAACTTGTGATTTTAGCTTTAGGCAAGGTCATGAACTTAACATAATTTTTGTAACATTATTAGATTTTAAGAATGACAAAAAAAAAAGTTTCTCTCGGACCAACTTTTTAGTTATGGGAAAATGAAATTGTGAATTGCATTTGATAAATTATATACACAAAGGAATTCAAGTTTCTCTTTTCCCCTTTCGAAGGCAAAAGAATGCTTTCAGTAACCAGCATTCTTTTGCCTTCAAAAAATCTTCTTTTGCCTTCCAGCTTTGAAGCCCATATTTACAAATCCAAAATCTTCTTCCACGGCCTTTTAAAGTTAAGGGCTTTTCTGATTTGCTGTTGGTTACTAAAGCCCAAAGGGGGACTCCATGAAACTAATTTGAGATTCGAAACCCTGCCATGAATTCAATTTACCTTCCCCTATTTTTTTTTTTTCACGATTAGTGTGATATTCTAGGCAGTTTAGTGAGACGAAATTCCGTTTTTTGAGTGATGTTAATCCAATTTTGGGAATTACTTAGCAAGTCTCCACTTAATTCTTAATAATCCAATTTTTTCTAAAAGAAAAAAAAATCCGCATGAAAAAACTAGCATAATCACAAAAATAAAAGAAAAACTTATGTCTAAATTTGCATTTAATTACTATTTCAGGATAAAATGAAAATATATTTAGTTATAGATTCTGTTTTGGTTTTATAATTATTTTCCGGTCTCTAATCTTAGAGTTATAATATTTTATATTTTCTGCTTCAATTCAATTTTTAATAATGTTTTTAGTATTTGTTATAAGTTCTGCTAATAATCCTTCCAGCGATCTTTAATAGTCTCTAGGTTTATATCTAGGTTTATATTTATTTGTCTTTTATTTTTGTTTTTCATGTGATTGAGATAATTTTTAATATGCAAGTAATACAAATAATTTGTGCATGTTAATTATATGATAAATACAAATGATTTTCTTGATATATGTTGATTTATTTTTTAAGTATTCGTCAATTTCTCAAATTTATATTTACATTCTGTTGAATTAATTTTATTCAGTAGATTATTTGTTATTTTTAAAAAAAAATATTATTTTAATATATTTTTAAAAACAACCCGATGGCAAATGCCATAAAATATATGTGCTGGCGATAAAAATCAATATGATATAGTGCTTACTTTCTTTGACATTTTATTAGCAGCATTATCTTGTAATGATGTTGTAGGGTATAAAACGGATGTTTTATCACATTGTGGCTTTTTTTCTTTTGATATTAGAGTTTCGATTCCAACTATGACAAGGGATTAATTTGATAATCAAAATAAAGATGAGAATCCAACTTTGAACATATATTATACGGAGATATAAACAAATATAATTTTCAGCATTTAATAATAATTGAATATGTGATTTTTTGGTAAAAATCAAAAGTTCATTACCGATGACCTAGAGGTCAATTGGTTAATACATTGTTGTTTTTTTAAAATCTTTTGATTGATGTTTCCTGAAAAATTTTATAGTACTAGTAGAATAATTAATAATATTTTAAAAGATAATATAAAATTTATAATTTAATAAAAATATTAAAAATATCTCCACTTAGTATTTTTCTCTTCTAGTTATGTCTCTCTATTTCTTTAAAATAAATTTAAAAAATAATTAATAAAATATCACTAGTTTCTCATCAAGCACTATAAAATTACTTGATGTTTACCTATTTTGAATGGAAATAAAATTTCTACAACCATAGTTTTTCTTTCAAACAAACAAGATAATGGAACCCCCATACCAATAGATTTATACTATATCATTAGATCATTGACTTGTATTACGTTATACGTTTGGTTAAATTTTTCTTGAATATAAAAAAAATAGATATTATTAACTTTTTTTTAGTGAATTTTTTTTAACCATATAAAGGTTGATTCAATATGATTTGATTGAATTTACAGGTCCAAAAGCAATCCGCATAACATGTAAAGACATAGTTTAACTCAAATGTTTTTCAAGATGACATATTTTTTTTTAATATGGCAATAACAACTTATTGGATTGACTTGAGTTAACTTAAATTAACATGTCAAACTCATAATCCGAGTTATGAAATTATGATAAACCCATATAAAACAAATTATAAAGCCTAATTTTCAATCAACATAATATTAAATGATGAAATTGAAAGAAAAATCCATACAAAGGACATTAAAAAGTGACCCGAATTCATTTGTCAAACTCGTGACTTGGATCATAAGATGAAATAACCATATGAAAAGAAATAAAAAAAAATTATGAATTTCAATTCCCAATCAGTCCAATGTTAAAAATAAAATTACAAAAATCAATGTTGAAGGACATGAGACTGGTATAATCTCTTTAGAAATAATAATAAAAAAGACTTGATTTAATCAAGGTTAAAACACCAATACTCACGACTCTAATCTTGAGACCAAGGTATCCTCATATAAAATTAATCAAAACAAATTATGAAATTTAATTCTCAACTGACTCAATATTAAAAGATAATTTTTTTTAAAAAATTAATAAAAAAACATAAAAAACAACTTGAGTCAACTCGAGTTAGTCCGTTAAGTACTCTTCTCGAGTAATGAGATCGAAATAACTTAATAGAAAATACATAAAATAAACTATGAAGTCCAATTCCTAATTAACTCAAGACTAAAGGATAAAATTAACAAAAAAAAAAGTTAAATATATATAAAAAAACCCCCAGCTAACAGGGTTAACTTGCTAAACTCTTGATCTATGTCACGAGAGTGAGATAACCCGATAAAAAAATAAATATAATACCAAGGGATAAATTAAAAAAAAAAATTGAAAAAAAAAGACAGACAAAAATGTTTTTTAGTTTTAGGGTCGAACGGAAAAGTATTATTCATGGCTAATACATACAATACTTCGCCATATGTTTTAGTTAATTGCTAATAATTAATTAATAATAATAACAACAACAAAAATAATTATAATAATAATTAGAGTGAAATGGTGAAGAAGATGACTCTTGATATGATATGGTGCCTGAATCCAGCTTGTATTGATTTGTTGCCTTGAATAGCCTTTACTAAAGCCACGAGCATGATCCCCAAATAGAAAGGCTTTGGGGCTTTTCCGATGAAAGCTAATGAAAAGACTTTTTAACGAAATATTATGGATTTTCAAGAGAAAAATTGAACCAAATAGGGAAATGGAACGTTTCCTTTTCTCTTCTTTCCTTTGCCGTCATCATACGACTAGAGAACTTATCCCTTCTAAAACTGCCTCACTTTTCTAGTTTGGTTCCTGTCCTTTTCTTTCCCTCAACAAACTTCAGAATTCTGGGCCAAAAATAAATAAAAAAAGAAGATAAATTGTGAAAATTCAATCCACAATGCAACCAGTTGATTTATTTTTAACTAAATATGTTTTTTTTTAATCTTTTTTAATTAAATTTTTTTATAATTAATTATATTTGAAAATGTGATCATGATTATTTTTAATACGTTAATGTTAAAAATAATTTAATTTAAAGTAAAGAAAAAAATAATTTTTTTTTTAATTTTTTTTAAAATACTTTTACAATGCAAAAAAAAAAAGAAATTAACCAAATGCAATCTAAATCTAAACAATCAATAAAAAAATAATATTTAGTCCAAGTGTTTAATAAATATGAAATTATGTGATTGTTTTAAAAAAATATATAAATGATGAACATTTCACAACAGTAAAAAGGAAAAAAGAAAAATCCACTGAGTTATTATTGTTAACGTGACAATAACTAAATAATGTTAAATCACGCGTTATGGTTAGCGCGTGGGGTCCTCTTTCTTGCTCTTTATAATCTTTAAACGACATGTCCTCTTGTGCCCACCACAGTTCCACTACAAGAACAGAAAGGGTCACCAAGGTGTACATATGCCTTACGTACGTCATTACAGGACCACTACCAACGTTATGAAAATTAAATACCTCCACACTTGAGTTCTTGGCCCAGCGATTGAAGGGACTTGTTTTTTTTTTCTGCATCCTGGATTCAAACCTCACCGTGCACGTCTGCCACCCCCGCGGTGCCTTACATGTTTACTGGGTTTGCAAAATGTTCAGTGAGCTGTGAGATTAGTTGTGGTACGCGCAAGCTGGCCCGGACACCCATATAAATAAAAAAAAAAAAATTTAAATACCTCCTTATTATGAAAAACAAAAATAAATTAAAACCCTCCTACCAAACATTTAAAACTGTTTGAGATTATGATAATAATTATAGTTTAAAGTATTTTTTATTTAGAAATTTATTAAGATGATATTTTTTTATTTTTTTTAAAATTAATTTTAATACTAGCACATTAAAATAATTAAAAAATATTAAAAAAAATTTAATTTTAAATAAAAAAATTAAAAATATCAGTTATACCGCGTCCCAATCATGCTAGAAGAAGAAACCCATCTTGAAATCACAGTCCACACATCAGCATTTTCCAAGCATGTACACGTCAAATGATATATTTTTTTATTAGAATATTAAAAACTTTAAAAAATATCTAAAAAGTATTAATTTACTTTTTTTCATGCAAAAAATAACTTAAAATACATAAGCTATCGTATTGCCAGCAAGCCTTACACTATGAAAAGAACCATTGATAATCTAATTTCAAGTCTTATGCACATGCATAATTATTAAAATCATCTAATCTCAAGTCACATGGCATGAGTTCAAGATTACATATTAATCAAGGTAATCCATATCAATTAAATTATTTAAAAAATAAAAATTATATCATTTTAATTTTTTTAAAAGTAAATATTTTTTTTAATTTAATCAAACAATTTACAAATTGATTTTTAAAGTGACCAAGTTAACTATGGGTTGATTTTTTTTTACACCTACCTTTGACTAAGTTGAAGTCAACATAGTTTTATTTTCAAGTTAACCTTAGTTTTATTATGTTAATATTTTTTTATTTAATTTGAAATTTATTTGAAATTAAATTTTAAATTATAGATCTCTTTTAATTAAAATGTATTTGTAGGTATGATAATGATTATTTTTTTAAAATGCTTTTAACTTATAAATATATTAAAATAATATATATTTTTTAAAAATTAATTTTGATATTATTAATTTAAAAACATAAAAAAATTCAAATATTTAAAAATAATATTAGAAACGCATTATCAATCTTACATCAAATCAAATAATGTTTAATAAATATGCTCTAAGATACCGATTGGACCCAAATGGATGGACGGTGCATGACATGATGCTTGGAGAGTCCCTCACACAACCAAAACCCAATGAACCACAATGCACCCCCCAACTTCCCCTTACTATAGTTGCCTTGAAGCAGTGTCCATGTGCAGTAGTTTAAAGTTTAAACTATAGAGTATAGATTTTCTTGCTTTCCTGTCCAAAGTAAAAGGAAAGAGCTCCCCTCCCCTTTCTCACCTCCCTTCCTTTTAATAACAAGTCGCCGTCGGGCAACAATTTCCAACCCCTCTCTTCCTAACTAAGCTGAAAGCTATAACTTCAAACGTTTCCATAGTACCTTGGATTCCTTCTCCCCAACCCACGCGCCACTATCCCCAACCCACGCGCCTCCACCACTTCTCTAATCTGATAAGATCTGAACAAGGGTTCCCTTTTTATGAATCCAAAGCATCTGATGATAGGGAAGATAATAACAACAACATGGGCGGAGTCACTTCAACAATTGCCGCGAAGTTCGCTTTCTTCCCACCAAACCCGGCTTCTTATACGGTGGTAACTGATGACTCTTCCTCTGCCGTGTCTGGAGGCTCCACCACCAGGCTGTATATACCCGAGGTGCCGAGGAAGGATGACGTGGATGTGCTGAAGTTGAGGACTCGGCGTGGAAATGAAATTGTGGCTGTTCATATTAAACATCCAAGAGCTTCAGCTACTTTGCTGTATTCTCATGGAAATGCTGCTGATTTGGGTCAAATGTTTGAGCTTTTTGTTGAATTGAGCAATCGCCTTCGCATTAATCTTATGGGGTTAGATCCTTAACTCTTTACCTTTTGAAGTATTTTTCTTTTAATATTATTGTTTGGTTTGGTTTAGCTTGTTTAGTTCTACTAATTGAAAGTATGGAACTTCATGAGTGTTGGTTTGGTTGATTTGGTGGGCTGGTGCATTTTTATTGGATTTATTGCTCTTGTGTAATTTATTGATTAAGCGTACGGGAGAGGCTTTCCATGTATAGTTTTGGTGTTTGATGGAGAAAAGGTCTGGTTTTTAATGTGTATTGTTGAGTTTGAGGGTTGGCTCTTTAGTAGTGAACTTTGTGGTTGCGACAAGGAAGTAACGTATGACTGTGGTGAGGGTAACGTTTACTCAACTGGTATTGAAAGTAAGTTTGGGAACTCTAATGGTGGAAAGAGAGGTTTAGGTGTGGGTTTTTTTCCTACAAGTCTGCAATTTCCATTTTGAGTATTACCCATTTGTTGGGATTTGGGAGAGTTTGTTGAAAATTAAATGCTAGTTTTAGCAAGGATGGAAGCCAAGTTATCGTTAGGGCAGTTGCAAACCCTAAGTGAATTGGGTCAGTCTTTAATGTAGATATGGCTTTTTTCTGTCTTCTCTTGAATCCGATGATACATAATCACTGCTCTCACTGGCATATCTGAAATTGAATGATGTTCATGGCAGTAAGAATGGTCTTTAAAGGTAGATCTTAGGTTTTAACTTGACATGGTTAGTTTCAAAATCACCATTGGAATGGTTTTTACCTTTCAGGATACGCCTTACAGAAGCAATGTAGAAGTTATGGTATTTACTTGGCTACGCTACATGATAACTAGTGTACTTGTTCCTGTTGTAATATAATGGAGAAATATAGGCGAATAATAACCTCATAATCTCTTAAAAAATCAGAAGTGATGCAAAGAAAAGAAGAAAAAAAAAAGTATTCATATTCTTTATAAATCATGTTCTTTTCATTTCCTTTTCAATTTTATGTTACTGTTGTTTATTTTCAGGTTAGTTTTTAATATTGAATTTATGTTTTTTGTTTTTTCCAGATATGATTACTCTGGCTATGGGCAATCAAGCGGAAAGGTTTATACCAGCTTTCCTATTCCTGGTTGCTAATGATCAAAAGAAAGTTTTAGGCTCTGCTCGAGCTTTAACAATTTCACATGTCCTTGTGGATGTCTTCTTCTCATGCATGCTTAGATATCCTTGTTTCAGAACTTAGATATTCAAATTCAAACATGAAACATGGAGAAGTTCTCCTTATGCTTTTGATTTGCATATTTTCTACTCGTCATCCATAAAGCAAGAATTATATGTTAATTGTTTCCTTGTTCATTCTATTTTACATCTTCAAAATTGTCTATTAATCAAGGACCTACTTGGCATTATGTCTAGTTTTTCAAATGGTTAGTGTTGTTTGCTTGTAATATATGGCATTGCTCTCAACATGTGGCACCTTTCTTTTGAAACAGCCAACTGAATGTAACACATATGCGGACATAGACGCGGCATATAAATGCCTCAAGGAGCAGTATGGGGTTAAAGATGATCAACTAATATTGTATGGCCAGTCTGTTGGTAGTGGTCCCACAGTTGATCTTGCTTCGCGTTTACCAAACTTGAGAGGTGTGGTTCTGCATAGCCCAATATTGTCTGGGATGAGGGTATTGTACCCAGTCAAAAGGACTTACTGGTTTGACATTTACAAGGTATTTTTTTGTGGTGTTGATTCTATTAAATATGCCTGTTTAATTCTCTGTGCGAGCACTTAAGTTATTTTCTCCTTTCAGAACATTGACAAAATTGGTATGGTGAACTGTCGTGTTCTCATAATTCATGTAAGTATTATTTCCCCTGTCTTCAATTTCTTTTGAGCTGTTCACAGTCTCTCTTTGGGACATTATTTTATGCATTGCATGAGTTGTTGGCTAAAGTGAAATATGCAGGTCTTATGGTTTTGATATTTTTCTTGTGCTAGAATACAAATTTTCAGACTATCATTGGAAAAATTAATAGCTGTGTAACCTCTAGAGATATGAATACAGGAAATTCCTTAGCATCACAGTTTCACTGGAAGCTTTCAACAGGATGTAACTATGGTTGCAGTCATAACTCATAAACCAAGCAAATAATACGAGGAAAGAGTCTTGATAGCAACTGCTAGCCTGTATTCAGTGTCAACCTAATTCAATTTGGTTGTTAACAAATGAGCTTTTCCTATACCAGTGATAATATGATTTAATTAATAAAAAGCCCAAGACGGAGTAAAATTACAAAAAAAAAAGGTCTCTTTAAACCTTATTTTTTAATTATTCATTTGCTAAGGGCGTAAAGGTGGCCTGATTGACTTCCTTGGTATGTAGTTTGCAATAAACTGCTTTGACATTTGGGTAATCATGTAGTTGCGTAACCTGGATAGTTTTGCACATACAAGTTCAATTTATATTTTATTTTTGTTTCTATAAATCAGAAGGATAAAACAAAATGTTAATATTTGTTGATCCTCATTTGATTGCTAATTTTTTTTGTTATATTGTTCAATTTGCAGTTATCTGTATGTACACTCATAGTTAATAGTCAGAAATTTATGGCTCATCACTCTTAAAATATCGTTTGTGGAAATTAGAGATAAAATCTCATTGGATATAAGGGATTTTAATATTTTTTTTTACACTTCAGGGAACATCAGATGAAGTGGTTGATTGCTCTCACGGGAAACAACTTTGGGAGCTTTGCAAAGAGAAATACGAACCATTGTGGATCAATGGAGGTGGGCATTGCAATCTCGAGCTTTACCCAGAATTTATCAAACATCTGAAGAAGTATGTTTTGACCATAGGCAAATCAAAAACAGCTACAAATGGTCCTAAAACAACAGCAGAGTCTGAAAATCAGAACAAACCATCTGAGAGTGCAAGTTCAGACACTTTTGAACTGGGTGACCTTCCTGAAATCTCTAGAAATAGCTTAGATAGTAGGCTTGAGAAGTCTAAGAAGCCAAATAAGCCTGAAAAGTCTCGGATGAGCACTGACCGTGTTGATAGATTTAGAAGAAGAAAAGGCTTGGTCTGGTGATTATTTATGCCAAGAGCTTCATAAATAAAATACATGCATTGGTTGACTTGAGAAGGTAATTTAATTTCACCCCTGCTTTGTAATGTGCATTGAGTCTAGTACAAATTATTAGATTGAGTGTAATTTTCCATATAAATGTTGTATCTGTACGAATGCTTAGAACGTGAGTCAAATTAAGCGAAATCTTGTATTTTAACTCTGAGCTGTTCATTTGAAGATAAAATCATGTATTCGCAACTATCACCTGTAGCCATTTTTCGTTTTTCCTTCTGTGTAGATTTGAGAAAGTTTTATATGCTTATCTGGTGCTGACCATTTTCTTTCTTGGTCATGATTTACATCAACAAACTAGAAACGTTTATGTTTTTGCTTTTTGGATTCTTCAACTCAGATTTGTGAAACGTTCTGCATGTTGCTGGACATCCTGAGTGATTTTGATATCAGGGCATTTAGTACATCCAGGAAAGAATCGAAAGATTTCCTGTTTTTCTTCATCTGTGGGATATGTTTCAAGGACAGTGACATCCTTGCTCTGCAAAGCAGAGTCAAAGAATATGCTTATCAACAGTGCGTTAAACTTCTTTCACCATGTCGAGCTATGTGTCCCCGTTCTCCATTTCTCATTTCTCTTCGAACCAAAATCTTATACTGTCCTCAAAGTTTCCACTGAACATTCAAGCAGGTCAAACCTATTTTTTACTGGTAGCCATACACTTCATTTCTTGGCAGCTTGTGTTTTTGTGAAGTAATGAATTAAGTTTTTTTCCTTTTGAACTGCAATGAACACGTCCGTTGGTATGAAAGTCAGATGAAAGGAATACAAATCAGTCAAGGGAGGGTTTATTGACCAACCAATTAAAAGAACAATGCGCCTCGCAAACACTAGCTGCTCTGGTTACCAGTCTGAGGAACAATTTGCATATTGACAAATGAGGGAGACATAAGTGCATCTATGGGCTTCTGGACTAAAATGGAGGAGTCTAATTTGTAAAAATCACTGAAGATGTTCAGGCAACTGAAATAAAAACTCTAGAGGCTTCAATAAAAAAGTCTCCCGTACTCAATTCCGTAGACAATTGCTACCCATGCATATTGGTACTATGTTGAGGGCACAGAAAGATGCAACCGTGTTCATCTTGATCTTAGCTAAATGCAGAGCCTTGATTCTCTCCAAAGGCACGTGCAGCTCTCCCTGCTACGGCTCTTCTTGAGTGATGAAGGCATTACGAGATTTCAAAATCATAATCTGCCCCGCAGCATAGCAGATTAGAGTCCTCCCGCTATCGGATTGAAGCTTCTTACTTTAGACCTAGTCATGCTACATGTTCACTCAGAATTTTACTTTTCAACGGATTCACGTGTGGAATTCTATTATTCATGAGTGGAATTCAGTACGGCGTGAAAAAGAAAAAGAATTGAGATCCATTTTTCTCCAATATCTACAGATTGTCCCTGTAACCTCTCTCCATCTCCGAAATGCAATGCCATCTCTTTCCTACCAATTCTTGGTTCATCATATTCCTAATAATAATCTTTGTCCATGCTCCATCATCTGCCTTTACGGATGATGATGAGCGATATCTGAGCTGCATGAAGTCATAAGATTGCGGAAACATTAAGGGTGTTGGTTATCCTTTCTCGGGATCCGATAGGCCTGATTACTGTGGCTATCCCGGGTTTGAGCTCGGTTGCAGAAACCAAGATCCGGCGATCACAATCATGCGATCGACACTTACAAACTACTTGGCATCAATAACCAGTCGCGGACTCTCAACGTTTCTAGAACAGATTACACAGAAAATCTCTGTCCTACTCTCCTTTTCAACACCTCTTTGAATCCAAATCTCTTGAGTTCCACTTCAGATCATGCCGAGGTAACACTGTACTATGGTTGCCCTAGTCCAAGCCCGCCAGGGTTTTCAGCTCAGTTTACTTGCAACATTAACGACACTGGTATGATGGGATACTTTATAACAGTCAACCTCTCTGTCCTTAGTATGACTGCTCCCAGCTTACTCAGCTACCTGACAGCATGCAACAATAGTGTTAAAAGTTCCTGCCCATCTATCAGCTATAATGCCAATTCTACTCGATCCAACTGTAGCACAGTTGCTTGAAGCTATTAATCAAGGTTTTGAGTTGGAGTGCAAATGATTCATTATGTGATACATGCAAATCTTCCGGTGGTCAGTGTGGGTACAACCAGACCACTACAGCACAGTTAGTTGTTAATGTTTCCGTTTAAAAATAAAAAAATGATCAATAGATATATAATTATGGATAAAATGAAATTAAAGAAATAGTCTTTCCTTGTGATTAAAATACACTCTCCTACCGCTATCAGCACGAAGCTTCTTGCTCTGAACCTAGTCATACTGCATGTTCAGTCAACATTTTACTTTTCAACAGTGCTGTTCAAGAATGAAATTCAGTACGGTATCATAATGAAAACAAATCAGGTTTAGTTTTCTCCAACCTGGCATCGCGCAACGATAGCATTAAAGTTCCTGTACGTGAATCAGCTTTTCAGCAATTTTTTAGTTCTCCAAATGTAACACAGCTGCTGGAAGGTCTAAATCAAGGTTTTGGTTTGGAGTGGAATGCATCTAATAACTTCTGTGATACATGCCAATCTTCTGGCGGCAAGTGTGGGTTCAACCAGACTACTACAGCATTTACTTGTTATTGCAAGGATCAACCTCAACAATTTTCTTGCCAACAATCTCCAACTGAAGCTCAATCCCCAGGTATGTCCTCTTGCCTGTTATTATTTTTCTTCTGCTGATGTCACACTTGGAGTAAATAGGAAATTTACAAGCTGATCTGGTCTTTCTGATAATGTCATTTCTGGTTGTTAAATATTTCATTGTCTTTTTCCCTTTGTAAAATATAGCCTGAAAACTTATATAAGTCCACATAACTGATTATGAGGTTCGTATAAGTTGGTATCAGAGTTAGGCTCCGAAACAAGGTCATATCCTTTTATTATTTTTGTTTTTTTAGTGTTCTTTTAAGTTTTTCAGTGTTTACGTCCATTTTCTTGTTCTTCGTGTTTGCGTCATCTAAGCAAGAAAAAAAAGGTTATATTTTATCTTGTTACTGTCTCTAATCATATCAGTATATTAAAAAGAAAAGGAGAGAGAGAGAGAGAGAGAGAGAGAGAGATTAGTTGAATTTTGAAGGATCATTCAATTTTTACCACATAAACACAACTCTTGGTGAACCATAAGAAAATTACATTGGAATCAATTGAAACTTCATATTCAGTCTATTGGGGGTGAGATCGCTTCATATGTCAAATTTGGGCTTATTCTAATATTGTTTGCTTGAGGTTTTAATTCGAGATTCAATTCTACCGCATAAACACTATTCAATTCAAGGGGTCCATTAGGGTTAATTTTTGGCATAATGATAGTTAATTTTTGGCATAATGATACGGTTCAGCCTTATGACACGAACCAAGCAAGGTCAGATTCAGATTTTGGCGTAAACATTTCTATCGTTCAATTTTATGCTATTAAACATAACTTCAAATTCAACCATTGGATCAAGTTGAAACTTTACCAGAAGATTCTAGAGGTGTTTGTCTATGTTAAGGTACATTTTCAGGAGAATTCACGTTCGTAAAGGACTTTCAATAGAGGTCCGAATAGGCTATATGAATTCTATTATTTCCTTCCTTTTGACTTGTGGACTTCTTATTTGGCAATGATCCTTTTCCTACAAGGATGTGGGAGCTTGTTTTGGTAATTTTTTAGTTCCACAAGGATCTTTAGTGAGCTACAATATAATCTCCAACTGTGGCAAGGATTCATTAATGTTTCAGAATCATTTTCTTATAAGGATTCCTTATTCATCATACCTACACAAGGAAATGAGGGCTGGTGGTATTTAATGACAAATTAGTTATTTTTATTATTTTCTTTCATGTTTGGGCTTAATTAATACTTTGTTTTCAGTTAGGATCTAAGGCTTGTTTAAATTAAGTTACGGGCTTTTCAGTTTAGGGTTTTGCGTCAGTTTTGAGTGGACCTCATATAAGTCCACATAAGTGGTTCATTATGGTTAGTTTTTCAAGAACTATTTAAACTCATGTGAGCCAAAATTTTGGCAATTTTGATGATTATTACTTCTGGATTTTTTAGTTTTAACGTGTGAGAGTGATTCTTGCATTCTTTAGTTCTTGAACAAATTGAATTTGATTTATCGAAGATTAATTGGCTTCGTGGCGTCATTCTACTCATTCCAATAGTGTTGGTGCCTTGGGGCAGGTTTTCATTGTGTCACACTCCTATTAGACCTATTTCGGTTTTCCAGGATCAGATCTCAATCTTGATTATGGGTTGCGTGACTACGTGATCACGAGGTTCGCATCAATTGGTATTAGAGCTAGGCTCTGAAACAAGGTCATATCCTTCTGTTATTTTTGTTTTTTTAGTGTACCTTTAAGTTTTTCCGTGTTTGCGTCCATCTTCTTGTTTTTCGTGTCTGCATCATCTAAGCAAAAAAAAAAAAAGGGTTATATTTCATCTTGTTAATGTCTTTAATCATACCAGTATATTAAAAAAAAAAAAGAGGAATTAGTTGAAATTTGAAGGATCGTTCAATTTTTGCCACAAAAACACAACTCTTGGTGAACCATAAGCAAACCACCTCGGAATCAATTGAAACTTCACATTCAGTTTATTGGGGATGAGATCACATCATATGTCAAATTTGGGCTTATTATGATATTGTTTGCTTGAGATTTTAATTCGAGGTTCAATTTTTTCGTATAAACACTACTCTTAGTGAACCATAAGCAAACCACCTTAGAATCAATTGAAACTTCATATTCTGTGTATTGGGGATAAGATCGCACCATATATTAAATTCAGGCTTATTTTGATATTGGCTTTTGGAGGTTTTAATGGGAGGTTCAATTCTGCCACAAACTGATTATACAAGGGGTTTGGACACCTAAACATAATAAAACGACCTATAAACTGAGATTTGTTGTTTTCTTGGTATCCTAATACTATATATTAAATTCAAGGTCATTTGGATTACTTTTTCCTTAGGTTCCTGAATCGGGTTTTGTCTTACTGTAACGAGTTTGTTTTACGTTGTCTTTCAAAACTTGTTTTGTTTCTGTTGATTTTGTTCCTTCCAGTATATTATCATTGTATTTGGGATATTTGGTTGTTTTTTGAGTTATTCTCATCAATTTCATATTTATTTGTTTTCGATCAGTTCTGGTCCAAACAAAAGTCAGATATATGATTTCAAGTCTAAATCAGTGTTCTTTCTGTCGTAAACTCTATTCTTGTTGTGTCTTCGTCTTCTTCTATTTTTCCTACATGTGTCATGTAATCAATAAGGAAGAGGGAATGAACAAGGATTCTAGCTCAAGGATGCTAAAAACTAAGCCATGGTTTGGGGGTTTTTGAACAAGAAGTTAACAAGTGTAGAAGATTATTCTATGATCTTTAAGCTTTATGGGAAAAAGAGGTACAACACCAAAAAAATGAAAGACAAAGGAGAGTCGCTTTTGTTATCATTCAAAAGCATGTACGCAAGTTGTTAGTAAGGCCTGCTTATTTGAAATTCTTGACAGTCATTACTTCCATACAATGTTGTTGGAGAAAGGTGTTAGCAATAAGGGAATTTCAAAGGCTTAAACAAGAGGCTAATAAAGTTTCTACTGATACTATTCAAGATTCAAGGGTGAATCTTCTTGAAGAGGGAGGGAATGATACGGTTCAGTCTTGTGATACGAACCAAGCAAGGTTAGATTCGGATTTTGGCGTAAACGTTTATACTGTTCAGTTTTACGCTATTGAGCATAACTTCAAATCTAATCGTTGGATTAAGCTGAAACTTTACCAGAAGATTCTAGAAGTGTTTGTCTATATTAAGGTACATTTTCAGGAGAATTCACGTTAAAAAAAGACTTGCAATAGAGGTCCTAACAGGCTATATGAATTCTATTATTTACTTCCTTTTGACTTGTGGACTTCTTATTTGGCAATGATCCTTTTCCTATAAGGATATGAGAGCTTATTTGGAGAATTTCCTAGTTCCACAAGGATCTTTAATGAGATGTAATATAATCTCCAAGTGTGGCAATGATTCATTAATGTTTCAGAATCATTTTCTTATAAGGATTCTTTATTCATCCTACCTACACAAGGAAAGGAGGGCTGGTGGTATTTAATGACAAATTAATTATTTTTATTATTTTCTTTCATGTTTGGGCTTAATTAATACTTTGTTTTCAGTTAGGATTCAAGGCTTGTTTGGATTAAGTTATGGGCTTTTCAGCTCAGGGTTTTGCATCAGTTTTTAGTGGACCTCATATAAGTCCACATAAGGGGTCCATTAGGGTTAATTTTTCAAGAACTATTTAAACTCATGTAAGCTAAAATTTTGACAGTTTTGATGATTATTACTTTTAGATTTTTCAGTTTTAACATGTGAGAGTGATTCTTGCATTCTGTAGTTCTTGAACGAATTGAATTTAACTTATCAAAGATTAACTAGCTTTGTGACGTCATTCTTCTCATTCCAATAGTATTGGTTCTTTGGGGCAGGTTTTTATTGTGTTACATTCCTATCAGACCTATTTTGGCTTTTCAGAATCAGATCTCAATCTTAATTATGAGTTGTGTGACCACGTGATCACGAGGTTTGCATCATATGTCCTCTTGTCTGCTATTATTTTTTTTCTGCTGATATCACACTAGGAGTAAATATGAAATTTAATTACAAGTTGATCCGGTCTTTTTGATAATGTTATTTCTGGTTGTTAAATATTTCATTGTCTTTTTCCCTTGTACGATATAGTCTAAGAACTTAAATTAAAATTTCGTCCAAGTTTCTCACCTCATATTTTCTCGGATCAGGCATTAGGTGTCACATATGACATTCTGAACCATTGACAATATTTACTCTAAGAACACGAACCTAGAACGTCATAACGTCAGATGACCTTTATTTTTATCTGCATATTATACTATATTCTTTGATTTGTCTTACTATCCTGCTTGTTAGCTCGCAAACTTGTTAACTATACATCTTTTCAATATGTTCTATTGATGATTTTTTAATGGTGTTTACCGAGTCACTTGTTAATTTGCTCATTGGAGCTTCTTGGATGTATAGAAGTTCAGACAGGAAATGGGGTTTTGGTATATTCTTACAAAATCGAAAAAAAGTTGCTTCTTCGTCCAAAAAATGGGCATCGTATTGTTATCCTCAAAATTGGCTATCTTCTTGGTACAGTACACCAAGATTGCCGTAAGGCTGTAAAACAGTAATTAAGAAGGTACGAGGCCTGAAACTTGGAAGTCAAATAAACCAAATACTTGAAACAATAACAAGGTCACGGAATCTGACTATCAAAATTGCAAATACACACTAAAAATTATTTTATCTTGCTAAGAAAATGACCTGCTGATTCCCCTAGCCGCCTAAATCCGCGTTGGTGACACCCTTGCCATTCAAATAGAAGCTTCACTTTGACAAATTTGAAACCCCCACTTGGTCAATTAATACCTATTCCATTATAACGGTTGATTGAAATAGCTTCCATCTATTTTGTTTTTCCATTTATCTCAATGATAGAGCAATTTCTCCTCTGAATCCCTCTCTAAGAGAAAATGCAACCCTATGTCTTCCCAGCCATGTCTTGGTTTATCACGCTCATAGCCATGATCTTTATTTGTGGTTCGACAATTGTGTTCGCCAACGACGATGAGCGATATGTAAACTGCAGCAACTCTTTTGATTGTGGAGATATTAAGGGTGTTGGTTATCCTTTCTGGGGATCCAATAGGCCTGATTACTGTGGCTATCCGGAGTTGAAGCTCAACTGCAGTGACCAAGATCTGGAGATCACAATCGAGAAATTGACTTACAAAGTTCTTGGCATCGATAACCAGACACGGACTCTCAGTGTTGCTCGAAAAGATTATGCAGAATATATCTGTCCGACACTCATTCTCAACACCACTTGGATACCCAATCTTTTGAACTACACATCCGATGATCAGAACATAACAATCTACTATGGTTGCCCCACTCAAGGTGCACCAACTTCACTTTTTGTACCTCAGTTTCCCTGTAACATTAACGCCACCGAGATGACGGGCTACTTCACAGCATTTGCCAACTTGTCGGTTCTTGGAAGCTCTGCTTCTAGCTTGACCGGTTACCTGGCAACGTGCAAAGATAGCATTAAAGTTCCAGTACGTGAATCAGCTTTTCAGCAAATTTTAAGTACTCGAACTGCAGCACAGCTGCTGGAAGGTCTAAATGAAGGTTTTGGTTTGGAGTGGAATGCATCTAATAGCTTATGTGATACATGCCAACTTTCTGGTGGTCAGTGTGGGTACAACCAGACTACTACAGCATTTACTTGTTATTGCAAGGATCAACCTCAACAATTTTTTTTGCCAACAATCTCCACCTGAAGCTCAATCCCCAACTAATGATCAATCCTCAAGTATGTCCTCTTGCCTGCTATTATTTTTTTTCTGCTGATGTCACACTAGGAGTAAATAGGAAAACAGACAACTTATACTTGGATTCTGCCCTTTCCAGAACCCAAGATATGTCCTCCTCCAAATTAGGTAATGGTAGAAGTAGGATCTTTGCTAATAGAAAACTGACCTCTTATCGGTCGAGGAAACCAAGCATGAAGAGGATGCGATATTATTGCATCGAATCACCCCAGGAATAGGTGCGAATCACCATTCCTTTGGTTTAAGTATTGAGCCTGGGCAGCCATTAGGAATTATTCAAAGTTCCATGATCCTGAAGAAAACATCTTCCTTGACCTATTACTTCCTGTGTAACAAGGAAGCAAGGACTTCAAGTAATTCACAAAGACTTGGTAACATGGGAATTAATAAAAAAATTTTATATTTGTCGACCAATTCGTTGTCATTATAATTTTTTTGTAAAAATATTTTCTTGCACTTTAAAAAAAGCTGGGTATTTTCTTTCATTCTTTGTCTTACTGTTTCTGTGTCCTTTATTTTTTAGGAAGAATATGTTGAATCCTACAAAATGATCTTATATAAAGAAAATATCTTTAAAAACAGTATTTATACACATCTTGAGTTTTGTTTACTGTTTTTTTTCTTTGTTTCTGTTTTTCGTCATCATATTTTTACCATCAAAACATAATTTACCAAATCAGTATAGTATATAGACTTTATGCTTTATTACAAAAAAAATGAGCTTAGTTATTTTTCAAGAATTTCATTAGATTATAATTGTTTTTTGGCACACACTGAAAAGTCAACCTCTAAATAAAAAGTCACATACTGAAAAGACAACCTCTAAATAAAAAAAATATTATTTTTTATCATATGATATATAAATAAATCTTTAACAATACTATTCCACCATCATCAATCACCACCACTTTTTATATTATGACCACTATTATTATTCAAATCTCAACTCCCACTTCACCAACAATCACCTCTCAACCACCTTTATTTTTTAAACACCAACAATTATCTCACCACCACCATCATTACCACCTTTATCACCACCAAGCTTTCAAATTACTTATAAAATATTATAAATTTTGTAAATTATTTTATAGAAATGTTTTTTTTTTCAATATCATTACTAATAGTACAATAAAAAAAATATCTACTAATTTTAGAATTCATATAAATTGCAAAAAATAATTTAAATATTTTTCCTAATATATTTGTATTTAATTTTAATTAAGTTAAATTGCCCGACCAAATATATATCACACCAATTAATTTTAGAAACTAAATAAACAAACTCATATTAGGGCTATATTAACAATCACACATATTTTTTTTAATGTTACCAATACAATATAGTTACGGGAATAATAATTAATTACAAAATTTATTTTTATTTTTCTAGTTATTATTAGTCATATGCCCCCGACTGCTATGTAGCTATTTTCAGAACCTGTTTTTATTTAATTCTATGATAATTAAAATAAACATCTATAAAAATTAAAATAAATGTATTTATTCACTCAAAATTCTATTTTATTAACAATGCATTTCTCTCTTTCTTTTTGACAAAAGAATTTTTTTTTTTTTACCAATAACATAATTATTTGAATGAAACCTCAATGCAATTAAAATAAATAAATATAAGAACACAAATGATTTAAATTTAAGAAGGAAAAAATGTATTTCTTTTTGCCAAAATCCCCTTTTCTTATTTATTTATTTTTGTTATGATAAAAACCTTTTTTTTTTTTAGAAATATGATTATTTAAATAGAAACTCATCATCACCTGAAAAGAAAATTCCAATTGCAAAAAATAAAAAATCAAGCCTTGATAATTTTTACATAGCAGAATGAAAAAATAAAAATAAAAATAAAAATTGAAATGTATAAAATACCATAATTTTAAATGTTAAAGTAACAAGGATAGTATAATCTTCGCAAATGTTAACACTCGTAACAATCCTTTATCTAGTATATATAGTTAATGAGAAAACTATATATAAGAAAAATGAGTTACTTATATAAAAGATATGTACACAGAACATTAGTCTATAATTCTTGTAGGTTTGAGGTTGTGTTCATCTCGTGACCACAGTCCCAACACGAACAGCTCCCTAACATTATTTGATGTCCTGTTACAGGATCTACTCAGAGGAGGCGATTATGGATTGCTTTAGGTAAGTAAATATAATCATAAGAAAGCTGATATTCTTTTTTAACGATGATATCGATGATGAAGCATCTTAAATTACAGGCACAACAGCAGTTGTGGCAGCGATGATGACTTTTTCCATAATTACAATATATCTCACTAGAAGAGAAGGTTCTTTTGGTGCTGTCATAGCAATGACCTTCAAGCTGAAGAAATCGCAGCATGTTGGTAGGGTTAAAACATTTATGATGGACTATCATTCTCTTACTCCAAAGCGTTATTCGTATTCAGATATCAAGAAAATGACCAACTCATTCGTCTATACACTAGGCCAGGGAGGATTTGGTAATGTATACAGAGGAAAGTTACCAGATGATGGTCGTCTTATAGCTGTAAAAGTCCTAAAAGAGTCCAAAGGTGATGGAGAAGAGTTCATGAATGAAGTTGCAAGCATCAGTAGAACTTCCCACGTGAATGTAGTTACCCTTTTGGGTTTTTGCTACGAGAGGAATACAAGAGCTTTGATTTATGAATTCATGCCCAATGGATCTTTAGATAGTTTTATATCTAATAAAGGACCCCCACATACAAATTGTCGTTTAGAATGGAAAAAATTATATGAAATTGCAGTTGGTATTGCTAGAGGTCTGGAGTACTTGCATAGAGGGTGTAACACTCGGATTGTGCATTTTGACATAAAGCCTCACAACATTCTTCTTGATGAAGACTTTTGTCCAAAGATCTCAGATTTTGGTCTCGCGAAGCTATGCCAGAGCAAAGTAAGTAAGATTTCAATGATAGGTGCCAGAGGAACTATTGGTTACATAGCGCCTGAAATAGTCTGCATAAATTTTGGAGGAGTAACTTACAAGTCTGATGTGTATAGTTATGGAATGATGATTCTTGAAATGGTTGGGCAAAGGAAAGATTTTGATATGGGATTGCTGGAAACCAACGAGTTGTATTTCCCGGATTGGTTTTATATGTATCTTGAGCCAGGAAAGATTTCAACACTTCATGGAGGTATAACGGAAGAGGAAGAAGAGATTGTTGAAAAGATGATTTTAGTGGGTTTGTGATGCATCCAAACCATTCCATCACATAGACCATCAATGACAAAGGTGGTAGAGATGTTTGAAGGCAGTCTTCAGTCTTTGCAAATTCCACCGAGACCTTCCCTTTCCTCTCCTAGAAGGACTGCTCAAGATCACTCTTCCACTGTATCATCACTGCCTCGCGTGTCGTCCCAGGGGGGTGGGGTAAACACATTGTCTGTAAATGAAAGTGACTTGTAATTGGAAATTGGAAATTTTATTTAGCCTTATAAAAATAAAAAAAAACAAACCTTTATTTGTTCTTCATCTAGGTGGTGCTCTTGGTTGAATTAATTTTTTCTATGATATAGCTCATGCACGAGAGGAAACTCTCTCAGTGCTGGTAAGAGACACTATCCTCTTACCTTTATTTTTTTTGTTCATGATGTTAACAAATCCTAGTATGTACTTGTGTTCAATATATGGGAAGTGTAGAATTGATATGTTCTTGCTTGCTTGTCATTGTTTATAATTTCAAAGTTTAGACAAGACTAAGAGGCCGAGCTTTATTATTGCTTATAGTTGATGTCATCAAAGCTTCATTGCAATTTTCATGGCGAACTTCAATTGTCATTATAACAACCATGAACCTGAACAACCAACATAGGAGGCATATAATGAATTCATTTATCGAAGATGAAATAGCAGGAACCAATCCCTGCTTACAAGGCTCTAGGGAAGACGAAAACAAAAGGAAGGGAGGTTGTAATAGCACATTACAAATAGATGTTCCTTTTCACCTGTACTTGATAGAGAAAGAAAGAGTTAAGAAACCTGCTGGTAGTAGAATATAATTCAGTATGCCATCTAACTAGTCAAATTTATATCTTCATGTTTTGATTTCTGCTACAGAACTTTTGAAGAGACACTGGCGACTTGTCATTACAGAAGGTAGTACAGTAATCAAATTTATATCTTCCTCTTCCTCTACCTTTTTCAATAACCAATGGTGGTAACTATTTCATGGTTCTCATATTTTCTTATTTTAAGCCATGTTAGCTCCTGTGGTGTTGTTTTTAGCAGTCTTTATCATTCGGTATGTTTTACTAAAATAGAAGGATTATTTAGTGGCAAGACAATGACCCTCTAACGGAAGAGCACGAAGCAAAATGAAAAGATTGAGGCATTCATGGTGAACTATCACTCTCTTATACCAAAATGGTATTCATTTTCAGATATTAAGAAAATGAACAACTCATTTAACAACAGATTAGATCAAGGGGGATTCGATAGTGTATACGAATTAAGGGAAGTTGCTAGGTGGGTCTTATGGCAGTAAAAGTCCTCACTAAGTTACTGATGGAGAAGAATTTATTAATGAAGTTGCCAGCATCAGTAGAACTTCCCATATAAACACAATTATTCTTTTAGGTTTTTGACATGAGAAGACTGAAAGAGCCTTAATCTATGTGTACATGCCCGATGGATCTCTCGATGAGATTTGGCATGATCGATAAAATAAAACAGGGTAAGAAATTCATTAATTCCTTTTATATATTTTTTTTATTAAAACAAGATTGCTTTAGTTGAGTTTTAAAATTATGATAATAATTATATTTATTCTTACTTTGACTCGGGTCAATGGTCAATCCAGTTTATGACCCGAGTCTAGTCTCGGGTCGACCCCCAAGTAGGGTTTTAAACTATGATGATAACCATTTTTATCTTTATATTGGCCAGGGTCAATGGTCAACTCAGCCCGTGACTCGAGCCTGGTCTTGGGTCAATTCTAAAGTCAGGTTTTAAAATTATGATAATAATCATTTTTATCCTTACATTGACCTGAGTCAAATGTCAGCTTGACTTGTGACCCGAACCTAACCCTAGGTTAACCCCCAAGTTAAGTTTTAAAAAATATAATAATAATAATAATAATACTTTTTTATTTTTATGTTGACTAAAGTCAATAATCAACCCGACCTGTGATCCAGGCCTGGTCCCTAGCTGATCTTGGAGTTGAGTTTTAAAACTATGATAATAACCACTTTTATCCTTATATTGGCCCGGGTTAATGGTCAACCCAGCTTATGACTTGAGCCTAGCCTCAGGTCGACCCCCAAGTTAAGTGTTAAAATTATGATAATAACCATTTTTATTTTTATGTTGACCCGGGTCAATAGTCAACCCTACCGTGACCTGGGCCTAGCCTTAAGTCGGCTATAAAGTTGGGTATTAAAACTATAACAATAACTACTTTTATCTTTATGCTAACTCGAGTTAATGGTCTCGACCCGTGATCGTTATTGTCCAAAATATCAAAAACTACCTAAATTTATATCGTATAAAGAATACAAGCAAATAAAATAGAAAGCATACCTTGATGAATAACAATCTATTTAAGAAAATGCAGTCCTGAATTTAATTTGATGAAAAACTTTGTTTCTCTTCTGAACTTCATCAAGTATGTTTTGATGAAAAAATCAGTTTGATAAAAATCAGTTTTCTTAATAAATTTATTATCCCATACATTCATCAATAGTTATAATAAAAAACCACTTTTCAAAATTAATCATCGAAGAGCCCATTAGCTAATATATATCCATCACATCTTACACCCAGCTTTCAATTTCACGTTATAACCATCTCTTTTTCCTATCTAGCGCGTGGCCCAGTGACTATTAAAGTAAGAAATAATTTGGTGTATAAAGGTCTACCAAAAGTGCTATGCAATTGCTTGTTTCATTTGGCCACATCACCTTCCAATTTAAGCCAAACTCAATATTCAGCTCTTAAATTCTTGACGAAGCCTGTTTTCGGTATTTAGTGAGTTCCCGTTAACACGATTTTCTAGCTAACTTTTAGACTCCATTTGTTTTGCAAGAAAATTATTTTGTTTTAGAAAATAAAATTTGAGAAAAGTAAATATTTGAAAAGTAAATTATTTTTTTATTTTTAGTAGAGTTATAAAAAATAAACTGGAAAATACTTTTCAGTGCTTGATTATATTATGAAAAATAAATTGAAAAATAATTTATTAATGAATTAATTTTTTTTCAAATTTATCTAATATATATAAAATATTTAATATAATATTTAATCACGTACAATAAAAAATAAAATCTAAAAAGTATAATGATGAATTTTTTTATTATATCCTATATTCTTATATAGCTTATTTTATAAAATATAATTATATATGTATCATATTATAGAGAAATAACATTATGAAATATTTTTTAAGTAAAACCTATTAATATATATTTTTTTAATTTTAAAAGCTTAAAATAAGTTTTTATTTTTCATAAGAAGAAAACCAAATTAGTTTATAATAAGAGTTAGATATTTGGGTTTTTTTTTATATGAGGATTTTTTTAAAAAGATAAATAAATATAAAGATATTTTAATGAGTTTTTTTTTTGGATAAAGATTAATCATTGAAGAGCCCATTGACGATTAAAGTAAGAAATAATTTGGTGTATAAAGGTCTATCAAAAGTGCTATGCAATCGCTTGTTTCATTTGGCCACATCACCTTCCAATTTAAGCCAAACTCAATAGTCAGCTCTTAAATTCTTGACGAAGCCTGGTTTCGGTATTTTGTGAGTTCCCGTTAACACGATTTTCTAGCTAGCTTTTAGATTCCGTTTGTTTGAAGAAAAATTATTTAAGAAAAGTGAATTTTTAAAAAGTAAATTATTTTTTGATATTTGATAGTGTTATGAAAAATAAAATAGAAAATATTTTTCAGTGCTTGGTTATGTTATGAAAAATGAATTAAAAAATAATGTATTAATGAATTAATTTTTTTTCAAGTTTATCTAATATATATAAAATATTTAATATAATATTTAATCACGTACAATAAAAAAATAAAATCTAAAAAGTATAATGATGAATTTTTTTATTATATCCTATATTCATATATAGCTTATTTTATAAAATATAACTATACATGTTATATTATATTATAGAGAAATAACATTGTGAAATATTTTTTAAGTAAAACCTATTAATATATATATTTTTTTAATTTTAAAAGCTTAAATAATTTTATTTTTTTCATATGAAGAAAGCCAAATTAGTTTATAGTAAGAGTTAGATATTTGAGTTTTTTTTTTTTTTTGTATGAAGATTTTTTTAAAAGATAAATAAATATAAAGATATTTTGATGAGTTTCTTTGGATAAAGATTAATCATTGAAGAGCCCATTAGCTTATCTATATATCCATCACATCTTACACCCAGCTTCAATTTCATGTTATTACCATCTTGCCATATGACTTTTCCAGCCTTGCTAGAATATAAGCGATCTTTGTTTTTTCTTGCAAGTGTCCTTGACAAACTGTATGTTCCGAGAGAGTGATGTGCAGTGCATAGACTTTATGTTTTCAAGAAAAGCATAGCGGAGATTAATGTGCTCATAGCTTTGCATTCAAGTCACCTGAGCATTAAATATTTTAAATAATGCATTTATTTTTGTTCCTCATTTCTTTATCCTCTGAACTTTCCCAGAAACAACCAAGCCCATTTTGCTAACACACAATTCCATTTTGAAACCCAATGTCACGCAATCGGTTTCAATCTTCTATTTAATTTAATTTAATTTAAATTTCTATGCATCTATTTCTTTGTTTACTATCCCAGTCCATACTCAAAGTGCGTTTTTTTATTTGTCATAGCACTCCAATTTGATGTCCAATTTTTTGAATAAACATTTTACTGACATGACCATACCTTTAAAACAAATAATTCAATTTTACAGATTTTTAATTTTACTCCAAAAGGTTTTCTCAAACTAATCTACAATTTTCTCAGTAGTTGCTAATTATAAATACAAGTTTGACAGTTGGAGGAGGGCTTGTACGTAATAGTTATTAACTAGTTTGTTAATAAAGAAATAATAATAAAAATATTAAAATTAAAATAATAATTATAATTATAATTTAATAAATTATTTCAAATAAAATAAGTAACAATCAAAAGAATGAGGATCAAATTTGATACATAAAAAATTTCAATTAAAAAAATAATAAGAAAAAATCAAATAACAATTTATATAATTGAGGATCAAAGTTAATATAAAAATCAAATTAAATTAAATTTTAAGGGATGAAATTAAAAAAAAAAGATTCAAACAAAATATATATCAATTAAAAGTTTGAGAATCAAATTTGATATAATCAATAAATAATGTAATATTTTTAAAATTTTTACAACTTTTAAAAAGTATTTTCCACTCAAAATAAAAAAAAATATTTTCTATAAATCAAGTCAAATTAGAAAGTATTTTTTATTGATTAATTTTTTTTATCGGTATCATTTTCTCTTAATTTTTGTTATTAGGTACGAGCGAGACCCGATTTCATGTAACTATCATCCACCACATATATAATTTTCCAAACTATGCGAGGATTTTTTTGCGTGTCCTTTAATATATTTGACCGATTCTGTTGTCTTCTTTTAGTCCCCAAGACAGTGATGCATCATAGCATACAAAGACTTCATTTTGCATATAGAGGCCTCGTAGAAAGAAATTAATGTGGTAGCCCTTTCCCAATAAAAAAATAAATTAAAAACTTTTAGTCCACCAAGCATTTAAATCCACACAATTCCATTTCTCCTATGCTACTTCCTCCTGCAGAATGAATTGATAAGTAGCACGTCAAGACTCATCTCTTTATCCTCGAAACAACCAAGCCCATTTTGCTAACACACAATTCCATTTCTCCTATGCTACTTCCTCTTGCCAGAATGAATTCCTCGGCCTTTTCTTTTCTTTCAGATTTGGTTCTTGTATTGTTGCTCTTCATTCATGTCCCTTCATCCTCGAGCTACGATGACCTGTTCACTGCCTGTCGTAAACAGTTTGTATGTGGGAATATCTCCGCGGGTTTTCCATTCTGGGGAAATTATGACAGACCACGTGCCTGTGGCGTTCCTGAATTGGAGCTCAGGTGTGAGAATAATATCACCAAGATGAATATCAATCAGGTTGCATATCGTGTTTTGGGAATCTATCAGGATGATAGAATTCTCAGGATTGCAAGAGAGGAGTCCTTTGCTGGATTGTGTCCACCGCAATTTATGAACAGCACGTTCAATCCTAATGTTTTCGAGTCTGATATTGAGGATTACAAAAATCTTACAATCTTTTATGGTTGCAAGGATGCTCCTCCAACCATACCTGGTAGAATACCTGTTATACCTTTCACTTGCAAAATAAATGAGGTTAATGATCAAGGTGGTTATATCCAATTAGAAGGAGATACTGGTCCTGGTGAATGCAATCGTAGTGTCTTAGTGCCAGTTTCTATAACAGATTGGCCACCAATCAAGGATCTGCCAGGTTGGGAAGAACTCCTGAGAAAAGGATTCGAGGTAAGATTGAAGGTCGGTTGGAAGGCGTGTTTGGAATGCTTCACCTCTTCAGGAGCTTGTGGTATTGACTATGCAACTAATCAAACAACTTGTTACTGTCCAAATCAATCACGTGGATCAAAAACATGTGCTCGAGGTATGTACCTAACTTCTCCTCGAATCAGTTGATGATGAACTCCAGTCACTTGTTGATGCTTCACACCTTAATTAGTTCCGTTCCTGTTTTGTTATTTTAATTTTATTTTAAATAGACTTGGACAGAAGTAAACATCATAGCTAAGAATTTAACATTAAAGTCTAGCAAAATTTTTAACATGTTACGAATTTAAAAGTTTAATTTAAGAGATTCTTTTAAAAAACTAGATTTTTATTTTATTTTTAAATGTGTTTCTTAATTAAGTACTTTTGTTTTATTTTTTTTTATAATATCCTCTTTTGAATTAAAATAAATTTATAAGTCTCAATTTGATTTAAATCTTCTCAATATATAGATATGTGGATCATATATAATTTTTCAAATTTTTTTATTTTTTTAAAAATAAATAGATGGTATATTTTTTCTGTAACATAATAAATAGGTTACCCCTAGAAAAGAGACTGTAATTGCGGAAGGATCTCATCCGATAAACAATCTAATCAATAATGATGTTTTTCAGTTGGGATTACGAAAATCTAATCAACATAAAATTACAGGGAATATTAGTTCGTTTAAAAGTGAAGAAAATAAACATAATATATCCTTGAGTCATGTCAAGTGAGGCTTCGTCTGAAACCCAATGTCACACAACAGTTTCAATAAACCTCATAAGAAATAAATTATAAAAATTATAAAATTTAATTTTCAATAAATATAATTTTAAAAGATATAATTACAAATTAAAAACAATACTGTTTTAAAAAATAATATTTTATAAAAAGAGATACAGTTAAATCACCTTTTCGTTTAGTCAAGTCAAGTGAGGCCTCGTCTCCATCACTAAAATCCAATATCACGCAATCGATTTCAACCTTCTATTTAATTTAATT
Organism: Populus alba; assembly: GCF_005239225.2. NCBI lineage: Eukaryota > Viridiplantae > Streptophyta > Magnoliopsida > Malpighiales > Salicaceae > Populus > Populus alba. Next base: position 17,229,014 of record NC_133300.1, on the reverse strand, counting down.
TAATTTCTATACATCTATTTCATTGTTGACCAGCCCAGTCCATACTCCAAGTGCGTTTTTTCTATTGGTCACCTGTGGGATATCACAGTACATTTTACTTACATGACCGTAGCTTTAAAACAAATAATTCAAATTTACGGACTTTTTAGTCCAAAGGATTTCTCAAACTAATCTTCAATTTTCTCGGTACTTGTTAATTATAAATACAAGTTTGATAGTTGGAGGAGGGCATTGCAATAGTTATTAATTAGTTTCTTTCGATCGGATAAAAATGTTTTTAAATATAAAAAGAATTCTCAAGCTACATTGAAGTCACATTGTTACCAGTGCGGTTGGTTTTTTTTTTTTTTCTTAGTTTTTTTTTTGCTATGTTTTTTTTTTTTATTTTTTTTCAAGTCCATAAGTTAGATTGAAACTATTGTTGATGATAAATTATTTTTTTGTAGTTTTTATCATAAAATAAAATAAAAAAAATAAATTGATCAAGTCGAGTTCATAATCTTGACTAAACATTAATAAAAAAGTCGGGGTTTGGGTTTTTTTTGGTATTTTTTTATATTTTTGACAATTCTATTATTTAATATGGGGTTTTTATTGAATTTTACATTTAATATTGAATTAATAATAAATTAATCTTGTTATTTTCAATCATATAATAAAATAAAAATTAATTCGACTCAAAGAAGTCCATAATCCAGATTACAGGGTTGACAAGTTTACTAAATATCAATAAAAAAATTAGATAGGAATTTTTTCAAGTTCAAATCATTGTGCCGAATTTAATAATAATACCATAAAATTTTTAACAATCTAAGTAAGGTTTCTAAAGTTTCAAAAAATTTGTGTTTAACCTACAACGAAAGTGCAGGTGGATAAACTAGTACTAATCAAATCGATGTAGCATGGTTCATTTTTTAGCTTTATGTCTCATTTTGTATGTAAATTAAAATTTGCAATCTCATGTAATATTTAAACTTTATGCTTTATAAAAAAAATGAGCTTTTTATTTTTCAAGGATGTAATTTGATTATAATTGAAGTTAGGGGCGGAGAAGTATATATTTTGACATTGAAATATAATATCGTCAACTTTAATGTAGTTTTAGTTTGAAAGTACAAGGTTACATAGTAATAATTCAGCCTCTAAATGAATATATTGTGTCATATATATGCCATATAAATAAATCTAATAATTACATTTCCTATAAATACACAATCATCATTCCAACAATTGACGCAGTCCCAACACGAACTCCCTAACATTATTTGATTTCCTCTTACAGGATCTTCATGGAGTCGTAGGCGACTACATAGTGCTATAGGTAAATATTATCATAATAAATCCATTTTTTTCGTTTGATGATGATGGTATTGATGATGATGCATCTTAAATTACAGGCATATCAGCAGTTATGGCAGTAATAATAACTTTTTTCATAATTACAATATGTCTCACTAGAAGAAAAGATTCATTTAGTGCTGTCATAGCAAAGATCTTCAGGTCGAAGAATTCACAGCATGTTGACAGTGTTGAAACATTCATGATGGACAACCATTCTCTTACTCCGAAGCGTTATTCATATTCAGATATCAAGAAAATGACCAGCTCATTCATCAATATACTAGGTCAGGGGGGATTTGGTTATGTATACAAAGGAAAGTTACCAGACAGTTGTCTTGTGGCTGTAAAAGTCCTAAAAGAGTCCAATGATGATGGAGAAGAGTTCATGAATGAAGTTGCAAGCATCAGTAGAACTTCCCACGTGAATGTAGTTACCCTTTTGGGTTTCTGCTACGAGAGGAATAAAAGAGCTTTGATTTATGAATTCATGCCCAATGGATCTCTAGATAGCTTTATATTTGATAAAGGATCCCCACGTACAAACTGTCGTTTAGAATGGAAAAAATTATATGAAATTGCAGTTGGTATTGCTAGAGGTTTGGAGTACTTGCATAGAGGGTGTAACACTCGGATTGTGCATTTTGACATAAAACCTCACAACATTCTTCTTGATGAAGAATTTCGTCCAAAGATCTCAGATTTTGGTCTCGCGAAGCTATGCCAGAGCAAAGTAAGTAAGATTTCAATGATAGGTGCACGAGGGACTGTTGGTTACATAGCACCTGAAGTATTCTGCAGATCTTTTGGAGGAGTAACTTACAAGTCTGATGTGTATAGTTATGGAATGATGGTTCTTGACATGGTCGGACAAAGAAAAGACTTTGATATGGGATCGTTGGAAACCAACGAGATGTATTTCCCAGATTGGTTTTATATGTATCTTGAACCAGGAAAGATTTCAACACTTCATGGAGGTATAACAAAAGAGGAAGAAGAGATTGTTGAAAAGATGATCTTAGTGGGTTTGTGGTGCATCCAAACCATTCCATCACATAGACCATCAATGACAAAGGTGGTAGAGATGTTTGAAGGCAGTCTTCAATCTTTGCAAATTCCACCGAGACCTTCCTTTTCTTCTCCTAAAAGGTCTGTTCAAGAGCACTCTTCCACTGTATCATCACTGCCTTGCGTGTCATCGCAGGGAGACGAGGTAAACAAATTGTCTGCTGATGAAAGTGACTTGTAACTGGAAACTGAAAATTTTTTGTCCATGATGTTAACAAATTCTAGTATGTACTTGATGTTCAATATGTGGGAAGTTTAGAATTGATCTTTCCCTGCTTACTTGTCATTGTTTATAATTTCAAGGTTTAGACGAGACTAAGAGGTCGATCTTTATTATTGCTTGTGGTTAATGTCATCAATGCTTCATTGCAATTTTCATAGCGAACTTCCATATGTTTCTTACTCTGGTCATTATAACGACCATGAACCTGAACGGCCAACACAGGAGGCAAAGAGTGAATTCATTTATCGAAGATGAAATAGTAGGAACCAATCCTTGCTTACAAGGCTTTGGGGAAGACGAAAACAAAAAGGAAGGGAGGTTGTAATGACACATTACAAATAGATGTTCCTTTTCACTACAGTTGACAGAGAAAGAAAGAGTTAAGAAACCTGCTGGTAATAGAATATAATTCAGTATGCCATTTAACTAGTCAAATGAAGTATTACTAAAAGAAAAGGATTATTTAGTGGCAAAGACAATGACCCTCTGATGAAAGAACACAGAGCATAATGAACTATCACTCTCTTATTCCAGAGTGGTATTCATTTTCAGATATTAAAAAAACAAACAACTCGTTTAACAACAGATTAGATCAAGGGGGATTTGATGGTGTATATGAAGGGAAGTTGCTAGATGGTCGTCTTCTGGCTGTAAAAGTCCTCACTATGGAGAAGAATTTATTAATGGAGTTGCAAGCATTAGTAGAACTTCCCATATAAACACAGTTAATCTTATGGGTTTTTTCCATGAGAGGACTGAAAGAGCCTTATAGGATGAGTACATGCCCGATGGATCTTTGGATATGTTTGTACTTTATATCTTATAAAGGACTTGCACAAATAAAGCTGTCCATGTTGTAAATAATTCTTAAATTCAAAAAGAATAATTAAATATAAATTTTAATTTTCAAATAATTATTTAGAAGAAGCATACCATGTCAATAACAAGCTTTTTAAGAAATTAAAATCCTAAATTTAATTTTCTTAATTAACTTTTTTATCTCACCTGTTTATCAAATGTGTACTTATAATAAAAAATAACTTCTTAAAATTTACCAAATATTTTATCATTCATATTTATTAAACTATTTAATAACCTATTAACTAATCTATATTAATTATGTTTTAGAAACCGTTTGTTTTTGTGTTTCAAAAATAATTCTAAGAAAATAATTTTTTTTCTTTGCCTTAAATTAATTTTATTTGTATTTTCATATCATTTAATTGATATACTAATATCAAAAAATATATTATTTCGATGTGTTTTAAAAAAAAAATACATTCTAAAAAGCAACTACTATCATAGGTTACATGACTTTCAATTTCATATTATTAACATCATGTCATATGACTTTCTCAACCATGTTAGAATCTTAGCAGTCTTTGTCTATCCATATATATAGTGTTTGTTTATTTTTATAATAATTTTTATTTTTAAAGTTTTTTTTATCTAAAAATAAATTAAAATAATAAAATATTTGTTATTTTTTAAAATTTAATTTTAATATCATCACATCAATTCAAAATCATAAAAAAAATTAAAATATTTTAAAACGCTTTTTGAACCTGAAAACTATCGTACCCTTGGTCCCTTCACCCACTGTGTTCTGTATGTTTCATGAGAGTGATATACAGTACATAGACTTCGTTTTGCAAATAAAAGCGTGAATTGGATGTACTGGAATCAAATAACAGATGTATAATATACACTTGAATTAGTGTCATTGTGAATTGGAACAATAAAAGATGATTTAGCCTCTGGCAATAGCACACAAATAGCCTTGGTAACAGGCCTTCACACGAGCCCTTTTTAAATGGGTTAAGCGCTGGCCTGATCCTCCCTTTTTTTTTTTTTTCTCTCTTTCTTTTTCTTCTAATTTTTCTTTTTAAAAAAAATCATGATTTTTTAAATGTGTTTTTTTTAAATCCATATTGAAATTAATTCCCTTTCTCTTTGATTTTTTATTTTTTGTATTTAGTCTTTTTTAAATAATAGTTTTTTTTTAATTTTTTTTATGTACTTAACTTTTCAAGAGATTATTCTAATTCATTTTTTTTTTTTAATGTTTTATATAATTAAAATTTATTTTTAAAGATGAAAATATTTAATTGGATAGTATTTATAACAAGTGCAACCTTGTAATATATATATTTTTGGTTTTATTTAATTACTTTTATATGTGTATTTAATAAATAGAGTTATTAAAAACTATTGAGTGAATGAACTTTATTATGAAATAAAATATATTGATTTGTATTTGTTTCTTGATTTTTTTATATGTATATTTAGTTATTGTTAATGACTTATTTTTTTCATTTAATAATATAGATATTTTTTAAATTTATTTAAATAGATATGTGTATAAATATTTTATTTGATATTATTTATATAAAAAAATGTACTGTAATTATCTTAATGTTTTTTTTTTTTGAAAAACAATTATTAGGCCCGTGAAAGACAAGCATGATCTGCTGGCCATGGTAGAGTTCTTTATTTTCTTTTTATTGGAAAGTTCAATGGGCCTTGTTCTTGACATTTGAGCAGCCGTCCCTCGTGCTCAATCTCTCTTATGTCGGATTTCAGCACCTTTCAATTTCATGTTATTACCATCATGCCATATGACTTTCTCAACATGCTAGAATATAAGCAGATTGATGGTCTCCTTGACCAACTCTGTTCTGTATGTTTCATGAGTGATGTATAAATAAAATAAAGTAAAATAAAATAAAATTAATAGCTGGTTGGAACCCTTTATTCTGTTGGGTATACGTTCAAAATCCTACATTGGCTAGAAATGAGGAGGATCAAGAGTATATAAGGATGAACAAATATTTATATTGGTATAAAGTCTTTTGAGATATAGCTCAAGAGCAAATTCATGAGAGCTTAAACCCAAAATAGATAATATCATACCAATGTGGAGATAGGTGATGTCCATAATCACTACATATTCTCCCCAGTAAAAGAACAAAAGAAGTGCCAATTTCGTCCTTCATGGCTGAAATTTCATCTCCAAGACTCTTGAATGCTCCAAGTTACAAGTGTTGAACGAGTAAAAATCTTCCTCGAGGTCAAAACATGGCAAGCATAGTTTTCCCTGGGGAAATTTCATAGAAATTCTCAACTTGGAAAAGGAAATTGAATTTACATTCTTGTTTTTTTTTTTTGAAGAGATCGACATGGACATTGACTTTCATCACAAGCTATATTTGACCATCGCAGCTTTGATTCCTCCTCCCTGTTTGATTACACACTTGGAATCTATGTGAAGACAACCATGACAATTTCATTTCCCTCTACGTACGAAAAACTAAATTTTACTTAGTTTTGTGTTCCGCAAGTTTTTTTTAATAAAAAAATGTATTTTTTTTAATTTTTTTAAATGATTTATTTTGTACAGAACCGTGATCTTTTAATTTTGAAATTTTAAAATGTGTACTATAGTTGTTTTTTAAAATATTTTTTATTAGAAATGTATTAAAATAATATTTTTTAAAAATTATTTTTGATATCAACACATTAAAATAAATTAAAAACATTAAAAAATATTAATTTATATAAAAAAACTTTTTAAAAACTTTTTAAAATTATTTTTAAAACACAGGAACTAATTAAACCTTTGCAAAATCCAAACACAGCCAGTTGCATCATCAAATGCGTACTCCTTTAAACACATGAACTTCTCTGCATTGATTGTGCCCAGAAACAACTATCAACAAATTAATACGTCATCAAGCGACAATCATATCAGCTTATAACAGAAATGTGGTCTCAGAATTAACATGGATAGTTGAATGTTCATGATCGACTGTGCTGACCACACACCCACACAAGCCGTGTAAAAAATTAATTTTTTTAAAAAAAATTATTACAGTAAATTTAAAGTTTTGTTAAGATAACATTTCTTGTTATATTTCAAAAAATGATACTTAATAAATATTATTATTTATAAGCATATCAATTCTTTTTAAATTTAATTGATATTATAATTCAAAAATATAATATTTAATTAAATATCACAATTTAAAACAGTGACATAAAAAAGATTATATTTTTATTCCCGACTCTAGTGCCTGTGAATAAAATAAATAAAAATATATTTATTTTTACACATGCATATATTTTTTTATTTTTCTAGCTAAATAAAATAAAATACAACAAATAAAAATAATATAAATTTAAACCAGTATTTTTATTCCTGACTCTGGCATCAATGGATAAACCAATAAATTTATATTATTTTTTATACTGGTTTAAATTTATATTATTTTTATTCGTACATACACATTTTTTTATTTTTTTTCTATCTTTTTTTTATTTTTCTGTTTTTTTTATTTTTTATTTTTTTTATATTTTGGGCTAGGCCCAGCTCAGCCCATAGGGGCTGGGCTGGACCCAACCGGCCCGGGTCACTGTGGCCAGTGACCAGGCAATTTTCACCTGCAAGCGTGCGTGAACAATTCACGCACGCTTTGCTATAGCCACCTCTTAATTAAAATTCTAAAGCACAATTTAACGAATTGTCTTGCAGAGCTGGAGATACTTGCCTGGGAGCAGAATGAAGGCGATGGTCGTGCTGCGTTGGACGGACGGCGCTGCCTCCTCTTGCTCTATTTTTTTCTTTTGCTTGCTTTCCTCTCTGTTTCCTTTTTTTCCCCTTTGAGATTGTGTTTAGGAAGAAAAAAACTTTTGGTCTTTCCTTTCGAATTCCATTGCTCTGGACGAAGACTATGATAGTAAGGGTCCTGGTGCTGCTGGTTGGTTGGACCCAAGCTTTCTCTGGTTCTTGCCCCTTCTGCCTTTCTCCTCTGTTCTTTTTGTTTTAGTCTTCTGTGTTCTGGGTTTTTTTCTCTGGCTTTCGTCCAATCGCCCCTGGTTCTGTTTCTCCGTCCCTTGTCCAGTGTGTTTTCCTCTGTTTATTTTTCCTCTGGGTTTTGCTTCAGTTTTCTTTTCGGTTGCTGAGGCCCTTCTCCTTTGTTTTTTTTTAGCTCTGGATCTTCGTCCAGTCCCTTCCCCCCTGTTATCTTCTCTGGTTCCTAGCCTCTCCCCCTGTTTATTCCCCCCCCCCCTCTGTTCCCTTGCTCCTCTCTGCCTTTTAAAAGGCCAGAGAGCTTCAACAACCATTACCCCCACGAACAGGATCGTGGTCCACAATTTGCTGCAGATTTCCTGTTGAATCGATTTTCTCCGTGCGAAACGGAAGGGATGGTGAACAGTAGGATCAAAACGGCGTCATTTGGCATGAAAAATGACAGATTATGGATCGGTCCCTGATGTTTTGAAATGTATCAATTGGGTCCCTTAATCAATAAATTTTAATTTTACCCCTTGGATTACTTTCAATTAAATCCCTGAATTTATTTAATTTATCAAATCAAAGTTTAATTAAGTCCGTAAACTTATTAATTCTTCAATTAAGCTCTTGATTTCATTGATTAAACTAATCTAAATTTTAATTAAATTTTCAAACTTATTAATTCTTTAATTTCTAACCAATTGACTCTCAAATTTGATAATTTCATCCACGAACTTTGAATTTGTGTTGTTTTAACCCTATTCTCAAATATATTTATTTTTTAATATCTATTCAAAAATTGGATTATGACACTAACAAATCATGGTGGAGAGTATAACTCACATGAATTTGTAATTTTTAGTTAGACTCATGAAATTAAGAGACAACTTATTATAGTTTATACGCCTAAACAAACTATGTTTGTAAAAGGAAGATTCACACTATTATGGATATTGTATAAAGTTTTTTTAACAAGAAGTGACTAGCCAAAATCTTATTGGTTAGTAGCAGTAAATTCAAGTATTTATATTTTAAATAGAAGTCTCACACACGCTATTTAAGATAAGACGTAAGAGAAAGCTTGGATTGGATGAAGACCGATAATAGATTATCTCAGAGTTTTTCGGTGCATTGCCTATACTTATATTCCAAGCCAAAAAAAAAAAAAAACTAAATGATAAAAGGGAAAAATATATTTTTCTTGTTATTAGTGATTATTCAAGATCTTATAAACTATGTAATCGTAACACTAAGATATTTGTTATTAGCCGAGATGTTATTTTTTTATGAAGCTATATTTTGAACATGGAGCAATGATGGTGCCAAACAAAACAAACAAAATATTCCAATGTATTTAAATGGTGATAGTAGTGAAAAAAAGAAAAAAAAAACACCACAAGTGATGGATGATCAAAGCATAATTTAGTTTATAAGAGTTTTTAATATCCCTCTAAATACAAGATTCAATGTATTCATAGCTTCGGAAGAGAGTTAAATCAATCCATAAAAACTTGGTATTGAGAAATATAACAATTGATTTATTGAGAAGTTTCCAGATGGGGGCAAGGAAGATCTTGCAATTCACAATCGAAGACTTGAATTTTGCCATGAACCCTTCTCGGACAAATACTAGTAAAAACCATGCATGGAACACAATGGTACGTGTCCCATGACTCCAAACGGAAAATATAATGCCATTTCCCACTAGCAAAGCTCTTAGACCAGTCTCCTGTTTAATTGAGAAGAGGAAAGATAATTTGGACGTTTAATAAAATAAATTACAAAATATATAAACTAATAAATCGAAAAGGACTTATTAAAGCTAATTAAATACAAACCTATACGGGATAGCCACACAAGTATTTAAAAATACATTCTTTCTTTCTCTCAGTTCATTATTGGTTAGAGCAACTATGAATTCAACTGTGGCCAGCAGCTACTGCTTGTCTTCTATACAATCTTTATTTTCTTTTTGTTGGAAAGTTCAATGGGCCTTGTTCTTGACAATTGAGCAGCCGTCTCTCGTGCGCAATCTCTCTTATGTCAGATTTCAGCAACTTTCAATTTCATGTTATTACCATCATGCCATATGACTTGCTCAACCATGCTAGAATATATGCAGATATACAAGTCTTCTTGGCCAACTCTGTTCTGTATGTTTCATGAGTGATGTACAGTACATAGACTTCGTTTTGCAGATGAAACCGCGTGGTGGAGATTAATGTGCATGACCTTTGAAATATATATATATATATATATATATATATATATATATATATATATATATATATATATATATATAGAAGACTTTTCAAGTCAACTAAGCATTCATTACTGTAAGGAGTGCATCTAGCTATATCGATCGCCTTCCGATGTATTTATTTTCCAAATTTTGATGGCTATCATGTCTCTACTCAATTCTTTATTCTGTAAACTTTCCCGGAAACAACCAAGCTCACTTTACTAATTACACAACTCAATTTCTCCTATACTGCTTCCTCTTTGCCAAAATGAACTACCCAGTTTTTTCGCTATCTCCTTTCCCTTCAGTTTTCGTTATTGTATTGTTGCTCTTCGTTCAGGTTCCTTCATCTGTCGGCAACGGTGCCCTGTTCGCTGACTGTAGTAATAAGTTCGTGTGTGGGAATATTTCCGCGGATTTTCCTTTCTGGGGAACTGGCAGACCGCCTGCCTGTGGCATTCCTGAATTGGAGCTCAAGTGTGAGGATAATATCGCCAAGATGAATATTAGTCAGGTTGCATATCGTGTTCTGGACATCAATCAGGATTGCAAGAGAGGACTACTTGGTTGGATTGTGTCCTCCTCAATTCGTGAACAGCACCTTCAATCCGAAGGTTTTCGAGTCTGTTGAGGGTTACACAAATCTTACATTTATTTATGGTTGCATGGCTGCTCCTATAGCCATGCCTGTTCCTGGACTGTTCACTTGCAAAATAAACGCGGTAAATTATCAAATTGGTTATATCCAAGGAGGAGCTACTGGTCCTGGCGACTGTTATGGTAGTGTCTTTGTGCCGGTTTCTATTGCAGAGTTGTCACCAGTCGTTATTATGCCAGATTTGGAACACAGCTTGAAAGAAGGATTCGAGGTAAGATGGAAGGTCGATGGTGAGGCGTGCAGGGAATGCAACAGCTTTTCAGGAGTTTGTGGTGTTGACTCTGTCACTAATCAAACAACTTGTTACTGTCCGAATCAATCAAGTGGATCAAGAACATGTGCTTTTCTTCCAGCTCCAGGTATGTACCTCAATTTCTCAATTCAGTTCATGAACTCCAGTCACTGCTTGATGCTTCACACACCTTAGTTCCGTTGATTGCGGAAGGATCGGACGAAAACCAGTTTCTAGCAGGGACGAAATCTGGATTGATGTTGCTGTTCTTCTCTGTATCTTCTCTTCTTTTCTTTTTTGTGTTTTGTTTGCTCTGTTTTTTTTTCTGGGTTAATTACTCTGTTTTTGGGTTCTTTTTTTGGTTCGGTTTCCTGTTCTTAGCTCTGTTTTTCTGGGTAAATTCTGGGTTTCTCTTTCGTTTCTTTTCCCCCTCCTTTTTTTTTTAATAAGTTAATTGTCAGGTATTTATTGGGACCAATCCTCCTCTCCCTCAACCTTATGTGTCTCCTCCTGATAAGCACGGCTGAAGGAGACGGTTTCTATTAGGATTCAGACGCGAAGTGTCATCCTTATCTCGCCGGTTTGTAATTATCATGAAGATAAATACTGCTTTTATGTGTTTTGAAAGGACTAGGATGCTGGTGTTTCACACTTCCGTTTCCTACTTTGCAGGCGGGCGTTCGGTGCTTTGAAGATAAAGATAACGGACAGCACCTGCTTAAAACGGTGCTGTTTTGGGGCTGAGAATGATTATTTCCAATCTGGTCCCTGAAGTTTCTAAATCCTTGCATTCAAACCCCTAGTCTTTTAATTTTCAAGATTTACCCTCTTTAAAATTAATTTAAAAATAGATGGATTAAAATTGAGTTACGACAGAGATCAAAAGGTTACAGGTGAAGGGAGCTCTAAAGCTTCCAGTCATGATTGGCATACTCCCCACCCTCCAACAATCTTTTATGGTGATAGTCATAGCCTTAGCCTATAATGCTATGATAGGAAGACCTCTCCTCCACAAGATCAACGCTATCATCAGTAAATGGTTACGCTTGAAAAAGTGTATTAAACTTTCATAAGTTTACTTTTGTAATTATATAAATTTAGGGATATGCATCATTCGAAGTTTTATATTTCCAAATACGTGCAAATAAATTTACTTTAATTTTTTTCCATATAAATATATGTGTGGGGTTTGAGATTTTTATTTAAAAAATGGTGTACTTCATTATATTGTTAATGCTAGTACGAATTTCTGCAACGATTATTAGGTTATGCATGACAAATATGGAGTCTCCATCATATGCTCCTCCTTAAATCTCCTACAGAGGGTATATGAGCATCTATATTTATTGAAATTGAAAGTTACATGACTAAAGAATCAAATTAGCATTAAAATTTCTAAACTAAACAAATCCTTGTAAATTTCAAAAATTAAATAAATATTACAATAAAAATGATTATGCCAAAAGATTAAAAAATAAAATCCCATGCCAATATACCCTAAAGCTGAGGTATTGCAACTTTATTAATATACATAATTTTATAATTTTAACATCTTGTTAGTCATTGAATAAAATATAATGTCAAACCTATAAATAATTTATTTTTTTTTGTTGATATTTTTTTAACTTCAACTTGAGGGTGTAAAGTATTATAAAGTTATTAAGTTGATGATGTAAAGTGTAATTCTTTGAATAACAGGGATAATGTGAAAAAGGGATCAAAGAGGCTTGATATAATTTTTTATTATTAAAAATTGAAAAGTATAAAATACTATAATTTTAAATCTTTAAGTAACAAGCATTTCATAGTCTTTGCAAATGTTAACACTCATAACAATCTTTTATCTATAGTGTAGAACTGTAGATAATGAGAAAAATGAGTCTGTAACCATAAATTATTAGTCTATTTGTTTGGGTTAGTCTATTTATTTGGGTTAGAGACTCTAACTATCTTTGTATACAAGTTCTTTTCAGTGTACGTAGTTCTAACTTGGACAACTCCCTAACATTATTTGATGTCATGTTACATAATTTTCTAGGTGGTAGGCGACTACAGATTGCTGCAGGTAATAATATAAATTATATAATTATAATAAATTCAATATTCTCTTTTAATGATGATGATGCATCTTAAATGACAGGCACATCAGCAGCTGCGGCAGCGATATTAACTTTATCCATAATTACAATATATCTCACTAGAAGAGAAGGTTCCTTTAGTGCTGTCATAGGAATGACCTTCAGGCTGAAGAAACTGCAGCATGTTGGTAGGGTTGAAACATTTATGATGGACTACCATTCTCTTATTCCAAAGCGTTATTCATATTCAGACATCAAGAAAATGACCAAATCATTCGTCAATACACTAGGTGAGGGAGGATTTGGTAATGTATATAGAGGAAAGTTACCAGACGACGGTCGTCTTGTAGCTGTAAAAATCCTAAAAGAGTCCAAAGGTGATGGAGAAGAGTTCATGAATGAAGTTGCAAGCATCAGTAGAACTTCCCACGTGAATGTAGTTACCCTTTTGGGTTTCTGCTATAAGAGGAATAAAAGAGCTTTGATTTATGAATTCATGCCCAATGGATCTTTAGATAGCTTCATATCTAATAAAGAATCCTCACATACAACACTCGGATTGTGCATTTTGACATAAAACCTCACAACATTCTTTTTGATGAAGACTTTTGTCCAAAAATCTCAGATTTTGATCTCGCGAAGCTATGCCAAAGCAAAGTAAGTAAGATTTCGATGATAGGTGCCAGAGGAACTGTGGGTTACATAGTGCCTGAAGTATTCTGCAGATTTTTTGGAGGAGTAACTTACAAGTCTGATGTGTATAATTATGGAATGATGGTTCTTGAAATGGTCGAACAAAGTAAAGATTTTGATATGGGATCATTGGAAACCAACAAGTTGTATTTCCCGGATTGGTTTTATATTTATCTTGATCCAGGGGAGATTTCAACATTTCATAGAGGTACAACAGAGGAGGAAAAAGAGATTGTTAAAAAGATGATTTTAGTGGGTCTGTGGTGCATCCAAACTATTCCATCACATAGACCATCAATGACAAAGGTTGTAGAGATGTTTGAAGGCAGTATTCAGTCTTTGCAAATTCCACCGAGACCTTCCCTTTCCTCTCCTAAAAGGTTCACTCAAGAGCACTCTTCCACTGTATCATCATTGCCTTGCGTGTCATCGCAGGGATATGAGGTAAACAAATTGCCTGCTGATGAAAGTGACTTTTAATCGGAAACTGAAAACTTTTTGTCCATGATGTTAACAAATTCCGGTCACTGCTTGATGCTTCACACACCTTAGTTTCGTTGATTGCGGAAGGATCTCTTCTGATAAACAATTTACACCGAGTTGAAGTGAATTTTAAAACTATAATAATAATAATAATAATAATAATAATAATAATAATAATAATTATTATTATTATTATTATTATTATGTTGATTCAAGTTAATAGTTAATCCGATCTATGATTCAGGCTCGGTCCAAGCCGACCCTCGAGTAAGGTTCTAAAATTATGATAATAATTACTTTTAGCCTAACATAAACCCGAGTCAATGGTCAACCTGACTTGTGACTCGAGCTTAGCCTCAGGTCGACCTTCAAGTTGAGTTTTAAAACTATAATAATAATCATTTTTTATCTTTATATTGACTCAGGTCAATAAACCCAACCTATGACCTATGCTTGGTCCCGAGCTGACTCCTGAGTCAGGTTCTAAAATTATAATAATAACCACTTTTATTCTTATGTTTACTCTGGTCAATGATCAACCCGGTCTATAACCCATGCCCAATCCCTAGCCAAACTTCGAGTCAGGTTCTAAAACTGTGATAATAACCATTGTTATCTTTACATTGACTCGGGTAAATGGTTAACCCACTCGTGACTTGGGCTTGACCTTGAGTCGACTTTCAAGTCGGGTTTTCAAACTATAATAATAATTACTTTTATCCTTACATTAACTTGGGTTAATGGTCTTGACCCGCAACCCTGGCCTGGCCCTTGGTCGAGTTTTAAAATTATAATATTAAATACTTTTATCCTTATGTTAATCTAGGTCAGTGGTTTGACCCACGATCCAGGTCTAGTCCCGAGTTGACCTTCAAGTTAAGTTTTAAGACTATAATAGTATTAATAATTATTTTTATCCTTACATTGACCCGAGTCAATGGTCAACCCGACCTGTGATCCAAGCTTGGCCTCGGTTCGACCCCCGAGTCGCGTTTTAAAATTATGATAAAAAATTTCTTATCCTTAAGTTGAGTCGGGTCAATGATCAACCTAGCTCAGGACCTGAAGGATGATAGGATGTAATCTAGTTCACCTGACGGGTTTAAAAACAAATCAAGTGATTAATAAAAAAGTATAATTTGGATTTAAAAAAATTAGAGTTAAAATTTTTTGTAATATTAAAACACTGATATATTAGGTTAACTTAAACTTCATGTTTTTAATCGCTAAACCCGTGATGTAGATCATGAATTTTAGGAAGTTTAATAACTTTTTTAAGAATTTTTTTTTTTTTTAATAACACAAACCAACTTGTGCTACCAATTCTGTACTGTAAGGTTTTTTTTTTTAACCATATCTGAAATTAAACCAGCGCAAAGGGTCTCAAACCATAGATAAAATCTTACTATACAATATTCTTGATTTTATTTCATTTTTTATTATTACATATTTAGGCATAATTGAATACAAATATTTCAAATTTTTTCTTTTTTTTTGGGAAGTTTTATTGACCCTTGGTTTGAACAATTGGACAACCCTATCATTCTCTGAATATCTCTTATTAGGTACGAGAAAGACCGCATTTCATGTAATTATCATCAACCACATAATTTTCCAAACTATGCGAGGATTTTTTTGCGTGTCCTTGGAATATATTTGACCGATTATGTTCTCTTCTTTTAGTCCAAGACAGTGATGCATAGCACACAAGACTTGATTTTGCAAATAGAGGCCTCGTGGAAAGAAATTAATGTGGTAGCCCTTTCCCCAGAAAAAAATAAATTAAAAACTTTGAGTCCACTAAGCACTTCATCTCTTTATGCTCGAAACTATCCCTGAAACAACCACGCCCATTTTGCTAGCACGCAAGTCCATTTCTCCTATGCTACTTCCTCTTGCCAGAATGAATTCCTCGGCCTTTTCTTTTCTTTCAGTTTTGGTTCTTGTATTGTTGCTCTTCATTCAAGTCCCTTCATCCTCGAGCAACGATGACCTGTTCACTGCCTGTAGTAAAAAGTTTGTATGTGGGAATATCTCCGCGGGTTTTCCATTCTGGGGAAATGACAGATCACCTGCCTGTGGCATTCCTGAATTGGAGCTCAGGTGTGAGAGTAATATCCCCAAGATGAAGATCAATCAGGTTGCATATCGTGTTTTGGGAATCAATCAGGATGATGGAACTCTCAGGATTGCAAGAGAGGACTCCTTTGTTGGATTGTGTCCACCTCAATTTATGAACAGCACGTTCAATCCTAAGGTTTTCGAGTCTGTTGAGGGTTCCAAAAATCTGACATTCATTTATGGTTGCAAGGATGCTCCAACAACCATACCTGGTAGAATACCTTTCACTTGCAAAATAAATGAGGTTAATGATCAAAGTGGTTATATCCAAGTAGGGGATACTGGTCCTGGGGAATGCTATGTTAGTGTCTTTGTGCCAGTTTCTGTAACAGATTGGCAACCATTCGGGAATATGTTGGAAGAACACTTGAAAAAAGGATTCGAGGTAAGATGGAAGGTCGATAGGGAGTGTTGGGAATGCAAAACGTCTTCAGGAGTTTGTGGTATTGACTACGCAACTAATCAAACAACTTGTTACTGTCCAAATCAATCAAGAGGATCAAGAACATGTGCTCCTCCTGGTTTCACACCAACTTCTGCTCCTGCTCTTCCATCTCAAGGTATGTTCCTCAACTTCTCTCGAATCAGTTTATGATGAACTCCAGTCACTGCTTGATGCTTCACACACCTTAGTTCCGTTGATTGCGGAATGATCTCATCCGATAAACAATCTACACCCTCAATAAATAATGATATTTTCAGTTGGGATTAGCCAATCTAATCAACATAAGATTACAGGGAATATTAGGTCGTTAAAAAATGGAGAAAATAAACATAATATATTTTGACCTCTGAAACCCAATGTCACACAATCAGTTTCAATAAACCTTATAAAAAATAAGGTTTATTGAAACTAATCTTCAATTTTCTCAGTAGTTGTTAATTATAAATACAAGTTTGATTGTTGGAGGAGGGCTTTGTAATAGTTATTAACTAGTTTCTTTGTATCGGATCAAAATGTTTTTGAATATAAAAAAAAATCTCAAGCCACATCGCAGTGACATTTTTATTATTGCGGTTGGGCCTTATTTTCTTAGCTATTTTTTTTTTATGTTTTAATTTTTTTTGAAGTCTATTATTCAAAAATAAAAATTTTATTCAATTGTATTCTTATAAATGTTAAAAAATAAATTAATTAAGTTGAAGCATAATTTTAATTACGAGTTTGACATATTAATTAAACATTAATAAA
Source organism: Populus alba (assembly GCF_005239225.2). Taxonomy (NCBI): domain Eukaryota; kingdom Viridiplantae; phylum Streptophyta; class Magnoliopsida; order Malpighiales; family Salicaceae; genus Populus; species Populus alba. The sequence goes on along the minus strand of NC_133300.1, from coordinate 17,211,891 downwards.
AGAGTCGGAGTTAGGGTTTTTTGGCACTTTATATATATATATATATATATATATATATATATATATATATATATATATATATCTTTTGGTTTTTTCTTGTGCCATTTATATTATTAAATGTAGGGTTTTTATTAAATTTTATTATTAAGTGTTGGGTTAATGATAAATTAATCTTGGTATTTTCTATAATACAATAAAATAAAAATTAATTAGATCCAATAAAGTCCATAACATATGTCACGGGATTGACAAGCTGACTAAATATCAATAAAAGAACTAAATAAGAATTTTTTTGAAGTTTAAATTATTATGCCAAGTATAATTACAATACTACAAAGTTTTTAACAATCTAAATGTGGTTTTTAATGCTTCAAAAAATTTGTGTTTAAACTGCAGCTTTTGCTGCGGTTGAACTAGTAGTAACCAAATGGATGTAGCATAGGTTTGCTTTACGTCTTATTTTGTATGTAAATTAAAACTTGCAATCTATTTAAACTTTATGCTTTATAAAAGACAATGAGCTTTTTATTTTTCAAGGATGTAATTCGATTATAAATGAAGTGAGGGGAGGAAAAGTAGATATTTTGACATTAAAATATAATATCATGGACAACTTTAATGTAGTTTTAGTTTGAAAGTACAAGGTTACATATTAATAATTCAACCTCTAAATGAATATATGGTGTCATATATATGCCATATAAATAAATCAAATAATTAACATTATTTGATGTCCTGTTACAGAATCTTCTTGGAGTCGAGGGCAACTACATATTGTTGTAGGTAAATATTATCATAAGAAATCCAATCTTCTCGTTTGATGATGATGGTATTGATGATGATGCATCTTAAATTACAGGCATATCAGCAACTGTGACAGCGATAATAACTTTTTCCATGATTACAATATGTCTCACTAGAAGAAAAGGTTCGTTTAGTGCCGTCATAGCAAAGATCTTCAGGCCAAAGAATTCGCAGCATGTTGACAGTGTTGAAACATTTATGATGGACAACCATTCTCTTGCTCCAAAGCGTTATTCATATTCAGATATCAAGAAAATGACCAGCTCATTTGTCAATATATTAGGTCAGGGGGGATTTGGTTATGTATACAGAGGAAAGTTACCAGACGGTCGTCTCGTGGCTATAAAAGTCCTTAAAGAGTCCAAAGATGATGGAGAAGAGTTCATGAATGAAGTTACAAGCATCAGTAGAACTTCCCACGTGAATGTAGTTACTTTTTTGGGTTTCTGCTACGAGAGGAGTAAAAGAGCTTTGATTTATGAATTCATGCCCAATGGATCTTTAGATAGCTTTATATTTGATAAAGGATCCCCACATACGAGCTGTCGTTTAGAATGGAAAAAATTATATGAAATTGCAGTTGGTATTGCTAGAGGTTTAGAGTACTTGCATAGAGGGTGTAATACTCGAATTGTGCATTTTGACATAAAGCCTCACAACATTCTTCTTGATGAAGAATTTTGTCCAAAGATCTCAGATTTTGGTCTCGCGAAGCTATGCCAAAGCAAAGTAAGTAAGATTTCGATGATAGGTGCACGAGGGACTGTTGGTTACATAGCACCTGAAGTATTCTGCAGATCTGTTGGAGTAGTAACTTACAAGTCTGATGTGTATAGTTATGGAATAATGGTTCTTGACATGGTCGGACAAAGTAAAGACTTTGATATGGGATCGTTGGAAACCAAAGAGATGTATTTCCCAGATTGGTTTTATATGTATCTTGAACCAGGAAAGATTTCAACACTTCATGGAGGTACAACGAAAGAGGAAGAAGAGATTGTTGAAAAGATGATCTTAGTGGGTTTGTGGTGCATCCAAACCATTCCATCACATAGACCATCAATGACAAAGGTTGTAGAGATGTTTGAAGGCAGTCTTCAATCTTTACAAATTCCACCGAGACCTTCCCTTTCCTCTCCTAGAAGGTCCGCTCAAGATCACTTTTCCACTGTATCTTCACTGCCTTGCGTGTCGTCCGAGGAGGGTGTGGTAAACACATTGTCTGCAAATGAAAGTGACTTGTAACTGGAAATTGCAAATTTTATTTGGCCTGATAAAAATAAAAAAACAAACCTGTATTTGTTCTTCATCTAAGAACTGCTTTTGGTTGAATTAATTTTTCTATGATATAGCTCATGTACGGGGAGGAAACTCTGTCAGTGCTAAGAGACACTATCCTCTCACCTTCATTTTTTTTTTTTGTCCATGATGTTAACAAATTCTAGTATGTACTTGATGTTCAATATGTGGAAAGTGTAGAATTGATCTGTTCCTGCTGGTCATTGTTTACAATTTCAAAGAGTAGACAAGACTCCGAGGTTGAGCTTATTATTACTTGTGGTTAATGTCATCAATGCTTCATTGCATTTTTCATAGTGAACTTCTATGTATTTCTTACTCGTATTCTTATTTTGCTTGAGCAGCTGAATTAAAATGGAATCGTCTAACTTCGAAAATTTACCAGAAAACTTCAAGAAACTGAACATAAATCTTCTACTCTTCATCAACAAGTTTCCCGTAGTCATTCCTGTGAAGAACTGGTGCCTGTGTATGGAGCATAGAGGGAAGGTCTTCAAAGGCATGTGAAGATCTTTCAGCTGTGTCTATAGGGTTCAGAAGGGGTCGTTCATGATGAAGGCAGTTCGAGCTTTCACAATGAGCCAGCATCTTATAGCAGCCTGTGACAGCAGGTGGAAGAATGGTCGGAAATGGAAGGCTTCTAATTTTCCTCCTAAGAAAACTACAGAGACCTTTAGGTTACCAAACTGGTCATGAAATGAATATGGGATGCTCTAGGTTTTCTTCTACTAGTAGCTTGACCACTATGGAGCTTCTCACCCTAGAACAAGTCACACAACGTATTTGGTAACCATTTTATAATACTATGTGATGAGTGGCCTTTTAATGTCTACTTGATTATGACAAAAAAAAGGCCAATTTGCTCTAACACCTGCCAATTGTCCCCGTATTCTCTCTTTATCTGTGAAAATGCAATCCCAGCTCTTTCCAGCCATGTCTTTGTTCATCATAATCATAACAATAACCTTTGTCTTTGTTCATCTCTTACCCGTCACTGTTTATAGCTTCAAATTAATTTAGACAAGAAGACATGGAGTTTAAGCTTTATTATCACTCATGATCAATGCATATATCAGCGAGGATAATTAAGTTTTCACATGGTTTAATTCCTGTCATATCTGATTTTCTGTTCTGCTGCATCTGTGCGAATCCTCACTTTTTTTCTGCCTCTACTGTAAATGCTGCATTTCTACAATTAATCCGTCACTGCATATCTGAAATTCTGTTATCTCAAGGCTGTTTTTATGCAAGTTCGCAATTCTCTTCTGCAATAATCCAAGTCTTGTAATTTATGAAACTATAACTTTTTTTGCTATTTTTTTTTTTAAATCAAAAAACTTCCTTAACGTGGATGAAATTGTGTATTAGACCTGTCGAGAACTAATATGTAATGAATTCTTTCCATTAAAAATAAAAAGTGTGTCAGGATTCCATGGATGACGTTTGGATAAATGAAAGAAACACATGTAGTACCAAGAACAAATAAAAAACGTTAGCTGTCAGGCTCAGCAGCATTAGAAAAGACAGTAATCTGCGTGTTTTTAGCAGTAATATCATTTAAGATGAGTAAAACCCAAGATATTAAAAAAAAAAAAGAGCAGCACAGAGTAGCATCAGTGAGAAAGGAAATACAGCAAAAACGTAAACAGTGAAGAATCAAGCAAGCCGACTTAGTTGCAGCAATAACAGGTTCTTAATTAACTGCTTCATGTGTCAGGATTTAATATCTCTGTAAATTTGGAAGATAAGATGACACCAGAAAGAGACTTTTCTTTTTTCCACCAGGAGCAATACCAAGTGGCTCTGATAGCATCATCCATGTCATTAGCAGAATTGTACTTTAATCGAGCCAATTCATACATAAAAACTATCATTTTCTTGTTCTTCTTTTGACTGAATATTTAAGGATTGTTGACCTGAATTCTGATCAGGTGGCTGGTTTGAATCCATTGCTTGCACACAACGCCAATGTATGAGCTCTCAGATTAAAATGTGTTTTGTAAGTGAATTTGTGGAGATTTTTATTGTTTGATTCGTTTTTATCGTTTTACCACGAATTCCATCATAAACTATCTGCTACGCTTGTAGTCAACAACGGAAGAGTGATTTTTCCTTCCCAGTAAATTGGTGAGCCAAGTTCTAGGATAGGAATGGCAAGACAGGAATCTGAGTTAACATTTTTCTTTACACTTGGAATTCGGTCAACCGGTTCGAATATAGCAACCAGTTAAATTAAATAATTTGATCAACCGGTTCAGAAAATGATCGACTAGTTAAATCGGTAGAACTACATTTACTTTGCAGATTATAACTTCTTTTGAGTAGTTTAATTCCTTGTTTGTTCTAGAACTTAAGACCCATAATAGGCTTGATGTTGTCGCATTGAGAGTTGTTTTTTAAAGAATATATTTGTAAAATGTCCACATAAATATACTATTTATGTAAACATAAAAGAGAGTGGTGATAATTTTATTGTATGTCTGTATATGGATAGCATGATCTTCACAGGAAATAATCCAAAGATGTTTGGAGACTTCAAGCTAGCAATGATCAAGAAGCTTAAGATGACAAATGTTGGTCTTATAACATACTACTAAAAGATTGAGATCAAGTAAGAAGAAAATAGAATCTTTATGAATCAAAAAAAGTTTGCAAAAGAGATTCTTAAGAAATTCAAAGTGAAGGATTGTGCAAAAGTGAATACTCTAATTGAATATGGAGTGAAGATGTCAAAGAATAATGAAGAAGAGAAGAAAAAATCTACAACATTCAAGAGTCTAGTTAAGAGTTTGAGATACTTGACATGTACCTGTCCAGATATTTTTTTTGGAGTAGAATTTGTGAGCAGATTCATTGAGACATCAATTATAACACATTTCAAAGCATTGAAGCGAATCCTTTAGTATCTCAAAGGTATTGTTGATTTTAGTTTGTTCTATGGATACTCGTAACAACTTTGAACTTGTGGATTAGAGTGATAGTGATTGGGTTGGAGATATGGATGATAGAAAGAGCACTATATGTTTTGTTTTCTACATAAGAGACACAACATTCACATGGAATTCAAAGAAGCAACATATAGTCACATTATCAACTTATAAAGCTGAATATATAGGTACCACAACATGTATTTGTCATTTCATATAGCTAAGAAAATTATTGAAAGAGATGTGAATATCACAAGAGAAACCTATGGAAATTTATGTGAACAACTCCGCAGTCATTACTTTAGCTAAGAATTTAGTATTTCATTATAGAAATAAACACATTGATACAAGATTTTATTACATACAAGATTGCATTATAAACAAGAAAGTTGAAGTCAAGTTTGTAAAGACTTAAGATCAAGTCGTGGATATTATCATAAAACCACTTAAATATGATGTTTTTGCCAAAATGAGAGATATGTTGGGAGTTATAAAGAAATCAAGTTTAAGAAAGGATGTTGAAAGTAAACTAAATTTTTGAAGAATTAGTTAAAATAGTCGACCACTTGGGAACTAGTCAACTGGTTGGAATAGAGCAACCGGTTGAATTAATTAGTTGATCGGTTCAAAAATAATCGAACGGTTAAGTTGACAAAACTATATTTTCTATTTAGAGTAGGATTTCATTTAAGTAATTTAATTTTTTATTTGTCTGTTATTTAAGTCTATAAATAAACTTGTAATTAAAAGCTTAATTAATAAGTATAATGAGGAATACACAAAAGAAAAACACTTAATAAGATTTTCTTCTTCTCAAACCTTCTTGTTATTTAGTTTTGCTTTTGCTTATTGCATTGTTGTCCATGAGTTTCTACCACACTAATTTTCTTTCAACACTCCAAACGATCTCTTTACCTATCATACTCGTAATTACCATAATCACAAGTCACATGCCAATATGAATCTGGCTACCTGATGAGAGATATCTAAACTGAAGCAGTTCATTTGAATGTGGAAACATTCAGGGCATTACCCATCCTTTCTGGGGAATGGACCACCCGGCATACTGTGGGCATCCAGGATTTCACCTTGATTTCAGCGGTGATGCCCCATTTATGAAAATTTCAGAACTTTCTTAAAATAACGTGTCACGTACTCTGAAGGTTGCTAGAACAGATTACACAAAAAATGTGTGTTCTATCTTCCCTGTCAACTCCCTTTTAAATCCAGAAATTTTCAGTTATGCTCCAAAAACTACAAGAATATAACACTGCTGTGGATGTCCAATAATTCCAAGTTAAATTTCACAAACTATAGGTATTTCAATAACCATCTCAACTCAAAAATTTAAATATGTTTCAAGAAATTATTTTATATTACTCTGTAGCAACTTGAAGTTGTGTAATATAAACACTATTCTTTCGGCATCTATATCTGCTCTTCAGTCTATGGAGATGAGGCCAGACATAGAAAGTTTGAATTTTGCTCTCGAACAAGGATTTAAGTTGCAGTGAGCTGCAAATGATTTCTTTTGTGACGAACGTAAACATTCTGGTACAGGGCAATGTGGATACAGTACCAACCCAAGCAAATTCACTTGCTATTGCCAAGATCGGCCTTATCCAACCGCTTGTGAGAAGGTTATGTGCTTTCCCAATTATGTTTGTGATAGAACATTGATATTTAAAAAAAAAAAAAACTGGTCTTAAATGATTATATTAAGTGATCTTTTGAAATTTTATGGCCCTAAATTGGTTAGATCGTTTTTCATACATTGCAAAATTCAGAAATGTTTATGCCATGCCAGTTATGTTTTCTCTGCAGTTTCTGATTGACCAACACATTATCTTAACTTACATTTTCCATTTGTGCGAGAGAAACTTCAGGACTACTTCCTCTTGATAATGTAAGACCCTTTTTGTTAATTAACATGGTCTTGTATGTTATCTGTGAATGAGAATAAAGTATTTAGTATTGGATGAGCTGTCCATAAAAGGCCTTTCCTGTATTCTCCTACAAGATCACCTGAAATGGAACTTTACTCAACATTTTCAACACGCTGCACATTTTCACAAGTAGATAAAGGATCTTCGTAATAGATACATGTTTAAACTGTAACTATCTGCTTGATTTCCCATGATTTTGTGTACCAATTGTTGTTCCTATTCTTATAGTTCAATCTCCATAAATTGTGATCTAGGACTGCCATTTTAATGTCCTTGCTTTTCTAGTTTTAAATCATAGACAAGAGAGCTTAAGCTTTACAGTATTTAAGAATATTACAGAGCTCGAAAATATAATAATTTCTTACTATGATCCAGCACCTGAAAAATTGGAGCTCGCGGAATAGCATTTGTAAAGTAGAGCATCTAGAAACAATAGAGGATAGTTGGGGTGGCACAGCCAGAGAGATTAATAGTGGCAGCGTAGAAATAGAAGAGCACCAGAGTTAATATATTCAGCAGAAGCAGTACGCAACACAAGGTTTTTATCGTTATAATAAGCTTCAAATCAGCATCATTATTTGCCTGATGTTTCTCACTATACAAATTTATTAGTCATGTGGAGAAAAGAATTCTTGTGGTTGACTATATGCATAAATAACATAAGTTTTCTATGTTTCCTTGTCATTTGCTAAGATGGCACTGGAAAAGGACTGGCTTTTATATATATATATATATATATGGCTTTTTGTCAACTCAGAACATGATCAAAATAACTAAATATAACACTGTTTATGCCATTGACATTACTATATAAATTATTTCCTATAATGTAACATTTTCTTCATTTTTCTTGCTGGAAAATTTAACCAGTGTGGACGAGGAAGTTGAGGAATATTTAGACAGAACATTTTTTTTTCAAACTAGACTCAAGAAAGAGTGTTTTCACAAAGCTATGCATTCTTGCTGAATTCTCTTGTCTTGATAGACAAGTAAATCATAGATAATTGAATTTGGCATGTTTCAATGCAAAAAGAAATCTGAAAGTATACTAAAGAAAATGCGAGTCTTGTGTCATTCGCATTAGAACTCCAGTGAATGAACAGGAAACTTCTTGTTGCAGACTAAGTCATATTACTGAGTCAAGAGTCAAGACATCTGATTATCTTATGTTTAGAAATAAAACCTGGTTAACTCCATCTGCTCTCTCAGGATTCGAGAGTTCTATACCTGCAGCCCCTTCCCCTCACCCGTAATCTCCAGAAATGCATCCACATCTCCTTCAAACCATCTCTTTATCTCTCACAGTAATTACCATCATCATTATTGCAATTCCAATTTCTCTATGTGAACCTGATGAGCGATATCTAAGCTGCAGCAAGTCATTTGAGTGTGGAAACATTCATAATATAATGTTGGGTCAATCCACAACTCAATCACACATAAATTTACGTGGTTCGGCAACTTGCCTACTCTACGGAGCTATTGGTTTGTATTAAACATTCAAAGGAAACAATACAAACAAAGAGGAGAAGAAATCTCTTCTCAACAATACAAACAAAGAGGAGGATAAATCTGACCTTACGGATATGTCCGGAACAGCCAAAAATGTTGGAAATGACACTGAGATCACCAAAATCGGACTTCGGATGGCTTAGATTTTAGCAATCAAAGTTTTGGATCAACAAACGGTGCAGATGAAGCCGCGTGTCAGCCGGAGTAGCGCCTGCGTCGCACCAAATCAAAACTCAAAAACGGTGCAGATGAAGCCACGTGTCAGCGGATAAGAGCATGTGTCACACCAGATCAAAACTCAGAAACGGTTCAGATGAAGTCACGTGTCCGCGGATAAGAGCCTGCGTCGCACCGGATCAAAAATCGACAACGGTACTGATTAAGCCACGTGTCAATATGACATGACAGTTGACTGTACGGACTTGCTGACGTGTGTGATGACTTTGCTAACGTGGCGGGTCAAACCCGACCTGTTTTGCCGGAAGCCGGGTGAAGAAGGAGCGTGGCGCGCGTACGGCGCGTCGTTGCGCGTGGGCAGTCTGGACGTCGAAGCGTGTCGGTGCGTGCGGGCATGCAGGATGTCGGTTCTTCCCCGGGTTTTCACCAGTGGATTCGTCCGGTCGTTCTCTACATTATGGTATGTTCAAAAACACGTTTTGAGAACTTTTATTTTTTAGTTTGGATCAAACATCCTCTTTTTCAAGAACAAGCTCTGATACAAGTTGTTGGGTCAATCCAGAACTCAATCACACACAGATTTACGTGGTTCGGAAACTTGCCTACTCCACGGAGCTATTGGTTTGTATTAAACATTCAAAGGAAACAATACAAACAAAGAGGAGGAGAAATCTCTTCTCAACTCAACTCTACACTCAAGCTCTCTCTACTGCTCTCTCTTCTCTTCTGTCTGTTCTTTCTGTGTTTTTGCACACTTACAGCGCACACACACACGCAGCTATACTTATACATATTAAGAGCATGGGGCATAAATCATGGCATGATTTATGCCACTATTAATGCCTCCATTATATGCCAAGTGGGAGAGTAGGTATTCCCACTTGCATATAATGGAGGTGGGACATTGTTTGTCTCCATAATGCCAACATATAACCTATCCTTTCTGGGGAGTGAATCGTCCTCAGTACTGTGGCTATCCAGGATTTCATCTTGATTGCAGTGGTGACGCCCCAGTGATTAAAATATCGGAAGTAGCCTACCAAGTCCTAGAGATCAAAAGCATGTCTCGAGTTCATCTCATTTCAACAGAGTACACAGAAAACATTTGTTCTATCCCCCCTGTCAACTCCACTTTTGATTCCGACCGTTTCAGTTATGCTTCAAATACTAAGAATATAATGTTGTACTATGGATGTCCAACGATTCCAAGTCAATTTTTACCAACTTTAGGGCTATCCTATCAGTTCAGTTGCAACATAAGCAGAACTGATATGGTAGGTTACTATCTGACAAGGAACCTGAGCATGTCAGCCACTGGTAGCTTTGCTGCTAACATAAGCAGTTACCTGGAAGTCATGTAATCACAGCGTTCTCATTCCAGCATATGCATCCGCTGTTCGATCAATAGAGAGCCATCCAACTGCTGCAAATTTGACAAATGCTCTTCATCAGGGTTTTTGGTTGCAGTGGACTGCAAATGATTCCTTGTGTAACAAATGCAAATTTTCTGGTGGGCGGTGTGGATACAATACCGATACTAGTAAATTCACTTGCTATTGTCAAGACCAGCCTTATGCAACTACTTGCAAGAAAGGTATGTCGTGTAACCTTTTAATTTTGTGAAAGAAGATTAAATGTCCTGATGTAGACAAAAATTGGCCCAAGCAAGATTTGTTGGATTTCTTTCCATTATCGCAAAATTGAGAAGTGATAATGCACTATTTTCATTTCCTCTATTTTGCTGGAAAGAAAATTCATAACAATTTCCTTATTCTTTATTTAATTAAGATGACCTTATATGATATGTGATTGCATGTAAAATATAGAACAAGTCTGTACTTAAAATAAGGTTGCTTTCCCTTGCAAGTTTCCTATTTTTAACGAAGATAATTAATATTTAAGAATTTTCTTTGTTTTAAATTTCCATTTCCAGGGAAAGAGTACTTGACAAAAACCTTTTGAGTTAAGAAATTAATCAATTTGTTCTTGTTTTGGTCAATGGTTGGATTTTGCATCTATTGTTCACCTAACATTTTGGATAAGAGGGATCCTTAATAAATTGACAAGACCAGATGACCCCGTTAATATTCTACTTGGCACCTGAAATTTGATTTCAAGAAGCTGAATTTTCATGTTTTAACGTACTGCTGTAGCAGTAACAAGATAGTTATGCTCTGTCGTGCGTGACTGTAATTTGGCATGGGAAAGTAAATGTATTTAATTCTGTCTTCTTGGGGCTACTGAGTGTTGATATGATTTGATATCTTGTCATAGATAGAAAAAGATAACTAGACACTTCAAATATAAATCATGGGTAATTTCATGCTTACTATGTCAGGAAACTGAGTTATTTGCTGTTTGTCTTGCAGAGTCTTATAGATGGGAATATAAGCTTATTAAAGGTAAGAAAACCATCAAATACTCTTCTTTTCTCCAATCATTGCATGAATATTTAGTTATGAGATGCTGTGAATATCTATGCTTCTTGTTAGCACATAACATACAACTCACATGAATCAACTGTGATACTCTTATTTCAGCTGTAACGTTAGCTATGTACACGATGATAGCAGTCACCATCATTGTGCTATGCTCTAGAAGAGGATTATCTAGAGGCCAGATGACTAGCTTTTGGAGGCAGAATGCTCAACATAATCTAAATATTGAAACGATCATTATGAACTCGCATTCTCTTACTCCAAAACGCTATACATATTCAGAAATTAAGAAAATGACCAACTCATTCGTGGATAAACTAGGTCAAGGCGGATTTGGAGGTGTATACAAAGGTGAGTTACCGGATGGCCGACCTGTGGCAGTAAAAGTCCTGAAGAATTCCAAAGGTGATGGAGAAGAGTTTGTTAATGAAGTTGTGAGTGTTAGTAGAACTTCTCACGTAAATATAGTTACCCTTTTGGGGTTTTGCTTTGAAAGGACTAAAAGAGCTTTGATCTATGAATACATGTCGAATGGATCTCTAGACAAGTTCATATATCGTCAGACCTCTCTTCATGGAAACCATAATTTACAACGGGAAAAATTATATGAAATTGCTGTCGGCATTGGTAGAGGTCTTGAGTACTTGCATAGAGGTTGTAACACTAGGATTGTTCATTTTGACATAAAACCTCACAACATTCTCTTAGACACAGATTTCTGTCCAAAAATATCTGATTTTGGTCTGGCAAAGCTATGCAAGAGAGAAGAAAGTATGGTTTCAATGACAGGTGCCAGAGGGACTGCAGGGTATATAGCTCCAGAAGTATTCTGCAAAACCTTTGGAGGAGTTTCTTACAAGTCTGACGTGTATAGTTACGGGATGATGGTTCTTGAAATGGTTGGAGGAAAAAGAAACATTGATATCGGAGAATCTCAAAGTAGTGAAATATTCCTTCCAAATTGTATGTATGAATCAGAAGAGGTGTCTAGTCTCCATGGTGTTATAACAGATGAAACAGAAGAGACGATAAAAAAGATGGTTACGGTGGGTTTGTGGTGTGTTCAAACCAATCCATTAGAGAGACCATCAATGACAAAGGTGGTGGAGATGTTAGAAGGCAGTCTTCAATTCTTGCAAACTCCACCAAAGCCTTTCCTGTATTCTCCGACAACATCACTGGAAACGAACCTCACCGCATCAACCTCAAGAGCATGTGCATTGTCACAAAAGGAAAGTGAGCTTGGCTGCCATTAGTTAAAGAAGCTTCATAACAGGTGCCCTAATCATGTTGTAATCCATTACTTGATTTCCAATTATTAAGTCAATCATTATTGACTCTTGCTTAAAATTTAATATGCTGGAAGTGTGGGCTTGATCTGTCACTTTACTGGTCAACACTGGTCGACATAGAAAAGAAGACAGATTTTAATGTTTTCTGCAAAAAACATTTTCCAGAATCCTTCAACATAATACTTCGGTTATATTTTTTATCATTGTAAAGCTTTTTTGATGTACTTGTGATAGTATAATCTTATGCCACCCAGTGTATCAAATTGAGAGTTCATAACATTTACATGTATTTTGCTGTTAATTACCCGATGCTACTAAAGTGGTCAGCAAGTTCACAGGGAATTCAAATTCAAGTTTGTTTTCTTCATCATCTTTTTCTTACTGATTCTTGACTTTGCAAATTCAGATCCCTGATCCGTTGGAGCCTGAATTGACCCTGTCGGCTTTTTGCACTTGGTTTTCAGTAAATAGCAGCTTGGAGATGGCCATGTCCTTTATAACCTTAATGATTTTGAATTTTTTACTTTATAAACTTTATTGGATCGTGGAAACCAAGTGCAAAATGCGATGTGACTCTGTTGGCTTGCTTTTTATTCTTCTGGAGTCGTTACAAAGATCATCAAGGGAAAGTAGTACAACCTTTGGAGATGGCCATGTCGTTCTAGTACCCACGTACAAGAATGTTGTTGCTCACTTGCCATATCCTTACACGATACATTTCTTTGGTAGAATTTGCTGCACAGTTTATTTAATCTAGGAAGGGCTTGATCCTTCTTAACTTATTCATGTATAATTTATTTATTTTTCTTTCTTTTTTGTTGATGAATACAAAATGAAATTCCAATAATGCAGAGATACAAAACAGATTGCAACATGGCGTAATTAACAAACTGAGACATAACAAAACAACCTGAACTTTATGAAACATTTATGCATGTTTCTCCAAAAGGACCAAACTAAATAATGACGCGGCCACATTAAAGAATAAGAATCAAAGAACAAGAATGATGGAATTTTCGAAAGAAGGATCACTAAAAACTTTAATTCGAAGTTTTATTACTGGATAATTATTTTCTAGTAATTTACAGGGATTACAACCTCTTGAAAAAGCCTTAACCAATCTCTATAAAATAGGAAAATCATAATTCAAAATCAAAAAAGAAAAACAACATAAAATTAAACTAGAAATCTGAAATATAAAAAAATAACAAAATTAGCTCGAGTAGCATATATTAAACCAACCCTTGTGGAACTAAGTATGTAGAACCTCCTGACCAAATTTGAGAGCTAGTCGTTTCACAAGATCTAGCCTCGTTTAAGCTTAGTTTTATCTCATTAGTCCATAAACGAGTCTATCGGGCTTCCTACATGATTTAGTTGTGGCAGACTGTTCATAACCATCAGATCCTTCAAACCTGCCTACATCAAACAATATGCAAAAATACTCAAAAATGAAAATTTTGATTCAGAAGCAACTAGCAGAGTCAATCCTGAAAGCTGCCTTTGCTAAGAATATTTTTCTAGCTAAGTTCTTCAAATCTCCTTAGCCTGCGTTCCTGTTAGTACATAATGTGTAATTTAGTTTTTTTAACCAGTTAAGATGTGTTAACGCATCCAAAAATAATCAAGGGACTGATTTATCTTCTTGAAATCCAGCATTGGCTGTAACCTTCGAGAGTCTCTAGATTGTTCATTTCTATCGCTTTATCTATCCAATTCCCCAAAGAGTAATCATCTCAGTTTCCTCCTCATTCTCTCATCTGTCTCGGCCGTTGATGTTGCTGTCATGCTGAAACTAGCTAATTCCCTGAACCCCTTGCCATCAGGCTGGTCCAATGTGTCCTCAAAGGCTTCTGCACCAACTGGATTGGTGTGCAATGTGATACCTCTGGCAAAGACTCCTCAATAAACCTCTCTGGCAACCTGCCTTCAGAGTTGTCTAGATTGACTCTTCGCATTTACTGAGGATATGGCATAGGCTGCAATGAAAGGCAAGTTTTCTTAACAGATGATGCCATCAATGAATGCACATCACATATTTTGGCCTCAACTTTAAACAATCTAGCTTACCCTTTCATTGTTCCATATCAATTTGTTAATGAAACAAGCCATCAATTCATGTAAAGCATTACATGAGTTAACAAGCAAATCGACCTAACTTGTCTATAAGATCTGACTAAGCTACAAGTCAAATGGCGATGCATACGTGTAAATATTAGGGCATTAACCATCACAATTGAGAAGAAAATTTAAGTTTGTAGACTTCATTAACAAACTTCCAAGATGCCAAGAAAGTTTACCAGGATTTTTTCTAGTATGATATTGAAGAAGTGGGGAAGTCCTCCCTATCGAAAATCTTCACTGCACGGATTATATCATGAGGAATCACTATGTGATCCACTATTAGCTCATAGTGTATCACTTTTAAGATGTTTTTCCTTGGATCTATGAAGCTCTGCCTGCAAATTCATCAGTAGACAATTGGTTAGGTCAAAATATGAGGCCATTTTATTCTACCTCTGTTTCATATTTTTTAAGGATCTATCTTCGTGGAAGATAAGACCAAGCTCCTGACAAACCATTTTAAGCTGATCCAGTAGAATGATTGAAGAAATATTCGTAGGGAGAGGAAGGATAAAAATATACCAGTTTGAGTTTCAAATCTGAGATCACACGCTCTCTCTGATTTGCAAAATACTTCAACGACTGGGAGCCACCACGAATGCACCCATAAAAGAAAGAGAGAAGAACAAGGAGAGGAAAGAAGAGAGTCAGGCTCAAACTCATCTAGTAAGAAATGATGGTGCAGGTTGGTGCAAAGCTAACGGCAAAACAAATGCAAGTGACATATTAGCAAGATGAGAAGAGTTTTACTTACCCCAACTCTCTGAATTAGAAGAGATCTCTTTAATGCTTCTCTTTTGGTTAAAAGATTCTTCTTTAGAAGCCTTAGAGGGCGTTTGTAATTTTTTCCACGGTAAATAATTATGGCATGACCTTCTTTTAGCTTGTCCACTGAAACTAGGATCCCGTCACTTTCTGCTTCAAGCAATGTTGCAGTGTGAATGACCTGGGAAAACACTCTCTGCATTGTAATCACCTTCACCACTTCTCTGTGCTTCCAGTGCTGATGCAGACCTTCCATAACACCCTCAAAGACCCCACGCCTCCCTGAACCCACCATCAAAACAAAAAAATCTGAACCACATCCACACACAGATATAGAAGGGAAGGGTAGACTAAGCAGAAAAATAAATGTTATTCGTGGATGGAAGCGTTGTAGTTCAATTCAAACGTGATTAACCAACACTAACCCCTTCCCTTTTCTGGGAGAAATTATTGCATGATCCCGGTTCTGACATAAATGATGTGCAACCTACCATAAAATGACTGTGAGACCCACCACTTTGTGAGTGTGCATTCAAGGGGAGCCAGGCTCATGTAATAGTTTCTCCTTTTCTGGACCACTGACAGCCCTACTTCATTCTTATGCAACAAAACTTGAGGCAATTCTGTTTCAGCGTATGAAAGCCAATGCTCTCACTGCTATTTCTCAAAAATGAGCTTCTTCACACAAAACACTTTTTAACGGGACCAAGGTAAATTAAAGGGAGAAAGGGGAAACCAAGCAACTCATCTAGCATGCAGATCAACCAAAAGAAACAAATGAAAATAGTGTAATCAATGACTCAGATGTTTGAATACCTAACTGAGAGACAACTATGCAGAAAAAATATGGCATGATAAAGCTATCTGGAAACATTTATTTTTATAAAAAAAAGAAGCAAGATTTCAAACAGGGTTCATAATGATAAGCTTTTCTTTACCAAGCACTAAGCTACCACGTAGCTTCAGTCCTATCTTCCGGAAGCATTCTCTTTCCTCTTCTGTCATTATTCCTTGGTCTGCATCCCGTGGACTAGGTACCCATGCAGAATTCAACTTTAACAAGTCCCTCGCTGGCTTCTCTATCTTACTTTTAAGCTGCAAAATCGATGAGGATTATTTTCCAAACCAGCATTGCAGTGATCCTGATAAGATAATGAATTGAGTCTTACAATGCGAAGCCTGTATTCTTGATTCCTCAATTCCCTCTCTAGTTTTTCCTTATAAGCTTCTAATTGAATTTCAGAGTCCCCTTTTGCCGTCTTCTGAAATTTGATTTGGAATTCCTGAAATTCATATAAAGTTCCACTTCTGCTTGTGTTGGTTGGTCCGCCAGGCATATAAGAAGTTTCAATTGCTTTCATTCTTGCACCTTCTTCGTTGGTTTGGCATTTTCTAAGTGCAATTTCTCTGTCCATTATTACATTTGCGACTTGGCCAGGAAGAAAGTCTTTGCCTCTATAAAGTATTATAAAGAACTTATTCCGAAGCAGCAGAACTCCTCCAGTGAGACTCTGTGTATACAACATCAACATTAGAAAAATCTATCTCTGAGATGTCATTTATAGATAAGCGTGCCCAGTGCATGTTCAAGGCAACACTAGTAAGTGTGCCCGGTTGGGCACAGGTCCATATGCAACTCCTCGGACATCAAGCTTTTGAATTAATGATTCAAATAATATGGGTGATCTACTTTACTCAGATCACCATATCAGTGTCCTGGCAACAAATGATACCAGAAGATGTGGTGCTTAAATCATAATGAATTTCAACTGAATACAATCAGAAATGGCCCACCTTGCTCAAAAATCCAGGCTACCAAAGCACATAGAATAAAAATAGGACAACTTCCATACAGACATAACATAAACAAATAATAATTCAGCAAATCAGTAAGTATGATATATGTTGCTTCTCGGTATAGAACTTGCCTTAAGCTCATCTGCCATTTGCTCATTGTTGGTATTTGGAACTCCCCACTTCACAGCAATTTTAGCTATAATAGTCTTTTCCCACAACTTTAAGATAGCAGCAGCTAGGCCTTGAAGTCTTCTGTTCCTCCCTACAGAAAATAAGCAAAACTTTAAAAGCCTTCATGATGCAAAACATTCCTACATGCACACAAGCCTCTAGCATAGCCCAATACATATAATGTCATGCAACATTTCAACCAAATAACTGTTCATGCATGCCAGACCCCTTTTTTCTCAATCAATTCTCAAGCACTATTTAAGAATGTTGTTTCTTAATATGATAGCATATTTCTCTTTTCTCCTTGTTTCAGTTATCTTATGCATGTGATGTGTTCGTTGTTTGTCTGTACTCTATGTATTCGTATGAGTATGTCTGCTTTTGTTCATAGGGAAAAAATGCAATAGAAAGCTTTATACAGTAAGAAAATACCAAGGACAAAATGTGTGGGTAGAGATTGAGCAAGCTTTCTCAAGTATGTCAGTTCATCATCTTTCAACTTTGATCTCATACATGGAGGACAAAGCCTTGATGGAGACCTTAATCCTTTAACCACTTCTGGAAGCAAATCTGCATCTACTGGCAATGGCTTTCGCATCCACCAGTCAACAAAACGAGGTCCTAAGCCATCTAATAATCTATCAGTTTCTCTCTCAAACAGTGATCCATTAATTGGTTGTGTATTCAAATCTGCTTCCATTAAGATGCCAGCTGATATAGACTCTTCTTCTCCACCATTTCTGGGGAAACTTTCCTCGATTGTAGCTGTATTAAAGTTTTTCTTCCACTGATAATTGCATCCTCTATAAACAATATGAAAATCTTTTCTGGTCCAAACAACCAAGCCTCCTGTCTTCATCTGTTTACAAAGGAATGAAAAGAATGCAGTTGTTGCATTTTGATTGCTCCAGGTATACCAGCAAATTTTAAAAAAGAAAAGACAACCCATAAACAAGTAGCCTTATTTTAAAGTTGCAACAAATACAAACAAGAACATCCGAGATAGCATGCCAATCTCTACAATATGAGCAACAAAGCATTCACCCCTATACTAAGCAGTACAGTTTACACAGATCAATCACAAATAACTCTTTTCCAGGCAGAATACTTACATCGGCCCAAAAAAGGGTCAATGAAGCTTTGCATAGAAAATGTGCTAAAAGCAGCAAGATGAGCAATCTGAAAGGAATTATTACTGCATAGTTTAGAAATTGATCTTCTTTTCTTAGGAAAATAAGTTTAAAATTTGATCTTCTTTTTCTTATGCAAATACGGTCTTTTAAACACAAGTTCTTAATCAGGGTGGAAATCAAGCTTCTGAACAGAAAGCATGTCTTTCCATGAATTACGAACACTTATCTCCAAAGTAACTTCCAAAAAAGAAAGAAATTGCAAGAATCAATAAACCAGCAAAAAATTAGTACAAAAAAGTAAACCAACTAACCTCAACAATATCTCTTGCTCTATTCATATTTCTACACAAAGGCATATAGAATTTAATCATAGCCAGCTCACTCGTTCTCCAAGTCAATCTTATCTCATCAACTACACTCTGTGTCACCCCAGCTTTCTTCACCTTTACCCAAGTCCTCATCTTTGCAGCCTCTCCTCTCAATCTCTCAAGTAACTCCTTATCAAGACTCAACTCGGCCTTGCTAACCACCTTCTCTTTTTTCATTCTCCAATTCCCAACTCTCTCTTCTCTCACCCATGGCAGCTTTTTTTCCCTAAACTCCAAAACCCCATCTCCGTTAAGCTGTTTTAAACCCTCTCCAATCTCAAAACCCCCAGAATTTTCTGGGGTTTCCTTCAAGTTTTGATCTTTTTGGAGTTTTTCAATACTTCTTACAATCCTTTGATCACCGAAAACACTTAAAATCCTTTCTTTTCCGAGCTGCTTTAAACTCTCTCCACTCTCAGAAACCTCTTGGGTGTCCTTCAAGTTTTCATCTCTTTGCAGTCTTTCAACACTTTTAACAATCTGTATCATTGCTTTATTGCCTCTAACCCCACTTTCTTTAGCAGTCAAAGCCTTGTCATCTTTTTCAATCTTGTCATTCTTTATTGGCTTCTTGTTTTTGGGGTTGGTGAGGTTAAGGAGTTCGTGGGGTTGGAGAATGAGAGGACCCTTTATCCATGGAGGTGTTGGCACTTTAACATTGGTGGTGGCATTGGATTGCGAAATGGGGTTTGTTAACACCGCAAGTTCTTTGTTGTTGTTGTTTGCAAACATAAATGAAGGGGTTGTTATCTGGGCATTGTTTAAGGTAGTATTACTGTGCTTTTTTGTTGTTGGGTTTAAGGAGGATGTTATGGGAGTGTAAGAAGAGAAAAATTTGAGACACAGAGCTGATGAAGCCATGAGTGGTTGATTCACTTGTGAGCGAGCGAGCGAGCGAGAGTGGATTCTTTTCAATAATGAGAGGATGCCGTTTTCTACAGTAAAAACGCTGCTAAAAAGATTCGTCATTAAATCATAGGCTAATCAGTCGAGAGACCCCTGAGACTTTTGGTCAAATCCAACTACGCCCCTGAACTATTAATTTTCTGATTTTAATCCCTTAATCTATCAAGTCAAGGCAGTACACTCCCTTTTTTTGGGTCCTTTAGGTTTTTTGCATGAAAATTGAGAGGTAATAGTCATAGACGTTCATATAACATGCTAATTAATGGGGTCTAAAGGATGGAAGCCTAAGGAACCCTATTGCCTTGACCTGATGATTTGATGGATCAAAATCAGGAAATTAAACGTTCAGGGATATCTCCTCCAAAGTAGCATAGAATACAGCTACAGTTCACGAGCTGAGATGTAATCCGAGTCCAAATGTTTTTATAATATCCAGTACCGACCTATCCAATTAAAAACCTGCGATTAATTCAAGATAAAAAAACAATTCAAAAATGTATTTATCTTAATTTAAAAAATTTAATTAAATCACAGTTATTTTAAATTTAAGAAAACAATCAAGGAAAATTTTCAAGTTAAATTTTAAAATTATAATAATTATTATTTTTATTTTTACATTAATTCTTGTAATATGTATCAACGCTCTAGCTTGATGTGAATCTTATTCTAAATCAACTTTCAAATTAAATTTTAAAATTATAATAAATTTTATTTTTATTTTATAATTAGATAATTTTCAAATTAAAAGTTTTGAAAAAAATATTTTAAAAATAAAAAATAATATATATTATCTTTAAAAAAAATCCCAAAATATAAAAATTCATTCTAAAACGCTATCTCCTCCTCATTTCGATTTCCACTCCTTCATCCAGCAACCCCTGAACACTTTGTAATCTCAGTACATAACCCATATCTTTAGTTTACAACTAGCATTAGATGGTTTTAACTTTCAAATATTGTTAATAACATGATACACATCCCATAAAACATAAATGATTATTAGCGTTATTATTTCTTAATAGGACTGATAATTCCTGAATGGCACAATGCAAATGTATAATGGGAAAGAAGATGAAACTAATGTCAAATTGAGCTACAGCTTGTAAAACAAATTTGACAGCATAAAACCAACCTCCTAGTCACTTCATAGCTGCTGCACTAGTCTCCCCATTTGAATACAAACATAAACATAGAGAAGATGTAGAAAAATTAACACTTCTAGGGCACAGTTTATTGATTGAAATTATAAAATCCAAATACTACATGCATGCCTACTGCACCTTCTGCGCTTTCTGGCGTGAATCATCCTCAGGATCACGAAGGGTTCCCAGCATCCAATCCATCCATATGGTATAATGGCCATAGTTATGCTTGTATGTAGTATGATGAATTGTGTGGTACCCAGCACCCATTATGGGCCATAGGTTGGCATGGATGCAATCGTGAATGTTGGCTGTCCATACACCCTCGATGAATAAGAGGGCTATGTGTGACCTAAAATGGATTGGCACAAGAAAGAGAGCTACGACATGTGGTACAGCTTGTAGAATCCCATCCAGTGGGTGAAATGCCAGACCTGAAATAGACAATTACTTCTGCTTCGTGATCCAGATTAAAAATTCTGATTATAATGGTACGTTAATAGGGATAGCTCACTAAAATAAAAGTAATTCCAAGTAGTTAACAATGCTATAACATGACTTGATTCAAATAAAAGCAATTGCTTGATGTGAAGTCAACAATACCTTCCCCTCAAGGGAAATCTTTCACTAAATTCCTCACAACCACCACGCTGAATTCTGATATTCAGTAGTATAGTGACTAAATAAATATCATATTCCTTGACCACATCACCAAATGATGGAACAAGATTTCAACATGTCGTCAAATGTATGCGACAAAAGTCCCAGAAACATAGTGTTTGCCCCTGTATAGAAGCCACCTGATGTTGATGCAATTATCAACAAGGTTTCAACAAATTCATCAATGATTTAGTTTTACACTCTTCTAATAGAGGGCAGCTTCTACGTTTTAAACTAACTTTTTGGAACTTTGATCCCACAGATTCATTAACTGAATCATACAATGTGGAATTTTTTTCTAGCACACGTTCAGTGAATTGATCACACAAGGTGGGTTTTTTCAGTTGTATCATTACCAAAGTCTGGAATTCAGTGCGGTGTTTTAGTGAAATTCAATGAAAAGTTGGTCAAAAAACACAATTTGCAGCAAATTAAGTGCATTTCGAAGGTCATGCTAATAGAGCAAAAGAAAAAAGGTAAGTAGTCAACATTAGCAGAAGAATAAACTTGTATTATAACCTAATCCAGTTATCTTGGTAAATAGTTAAAGTTTTGAATTTGTACCCAAACATGAGAGCAAACCAAGCAAAGCACACCTTATAATAAAAGCTTTCAGCCAATAAGCTACAACATTTGTTAACAGCAAATTCTGCAATGCCTTCCCTGTACGCCTTTTCCAAAAAGATCACACTTTATCCAAAAAAAATTTCACTAAATTCTGTAATTTTTACACTACATTACACTGGTGATCCAAATATGTCCACATAGTTGGTACCGATGTACAATATCAGGTCACCTTCAGGCCAGATATGGATTGCTTATTGCTGAAATTCAGCAACAAAGAAGGCAGTTCTCTAATAGTCACATTTTCTTTAATTGTCACAAAGTACCGTAACTATACTTTTCAAGGGATGGAATTATTTTTTTTTCAGTGCCAAATTTCCACTGTTACAAAATAATATCCAGCACAAACCTCATATCCAGTCTAGGTGTTACTGGCTATGGCCATGTTTGGTAACACTTGCAAACTGGCATTGAACCTCTTGCAAAATGAGATGAGAAATAGCATGGGGGAGCTAGATTTGGATAAGGAGTTTTAGGGTATTGTAGAATTTGTTTCATAAACAGTGGAACTAAATAGACTGGATTAAGAACATACCAGCAAATGGAGAAAGAGTGTTCTGTTTGTTGTAGATGTGATGGGTTGCATGAAGATGCTTGTACAAAGGTTTTATATCATGTAATTCTCTATGCATCCAGTAAATCCCAAACTCCACAATAACAAGATACATAGCCAAATACGTGATGTAGGCAAACCAGCCAACTTCAGATATGCTAGAGAAACACTTTGTCCAGCCATTTTCAATCATGTATTCAGAAACAGTTGGAAGCAGAGTGTACCATGGCATCGCCTTCATAGCAACATATATTTGTAAGAGCATGGCTCTATTTGAAGGGATGGCATCTGCAATGGGAATATGCAAGAGATCAAAAAAATGTGTAATCTTGAGCTTGGTAAGGAAACTAGCACAACATCTTCCCAAAGTGAATGATACAAGATTCCAAATGAAACCCAAATAATACCTTACATATGAAAACCTAGTATGACCATCTTACATAAGAAAACTCTACCAATAAATCAATCAACAACTTTTAAAAGTCAAGCTTATTGGTTGAAATAGCAGAGCAGTCTTATTAAAGAGATACGCACATGCTATGGGCAAATAGGAACAGGAAAAAAATTTAACATAAGAAATAAAAAGTGGTAACTTCCCTGCAAATAGGGACAGATGGCAGAAAAACATGAAAGCAGTAACTTCTATACACATCGTAACTCCTGTTGTCATAATCATGTAATGAAGTAATGTTATTTTATGTGGCATTCGGGCTTCAGCACATCATGCAGAGCTTGTTTGGCAGCGTGGTTGCGGTTACTTTTCAAATAACTTTTCATGTCAAAAAACATGCTAATTATGTTTTTTTATTTTTTAAAAATCATTTTTAACATCAGCACATCAAAATGATTTGAAAACACTAAAAATATATTAATTTGAAATTAATAAAAAAAAAATTAAATTTTTTCAAAGGCACTTTTAAAACGCAGAAACAAACAGGCCATAAATGGCTATGTGAAGCTCAAAATAAACAAAAGGGAGCAATTGCAATGAATATAACTTGCAGAAAAAGAGGTGAAAAATATTACATATTTCCAAGAAAGTTAAAAGAGGTAAGCATGGGAGACAAGAATATGGTATAATATGTGGTTATGTTTAAAAGCAAAGTAAGGAAAGCAAGCAATGTAGCTAAGGAAACAAAGGCATGGGATGGCCTTTAAATTGACAAAATATGCATCTTATGGGGGGAAACATTTAGAAGGTTGACATAAAGATCGAAAACTAATAAATAAAGAAACTCAGATTCACATTCAGGAACATTTACCCTCGAAAAAATTAGAAACATTTGATATCTATATCGAACACTTGAAAGTTTAAGAGGAGGCAGGTATTCGCACTGCATCAATCAACTTAAAATTTTCATTGCAGATCTGGAGGTGGGAAAAAAAAGGAAGAAACCCCAATATAATACAGTAAATAGATCATTAGATAGAACACAGGCATTAAACAACTCAGACATAAACATTAATTCACAATTGAGATACCTTCAAAATCCAAGTGAAAAAAATTCTTGAAAAGTTCAGAATAAGAACAGACGATACAACAATCAAACTTGACAGCAAAGCAGATACTATAAATAAGCACCTATGCAAAAGCAGCCAAAAATAAGGTCATCAGTGGACTATAAACAAAGACCCAAACTTTACAACTAGCCATCCACTGTGTGTTGAGAAAAGCAACAGTAACAGTACAAATGATTCGAGCAATACCAACTCATCAAATCTTCTAACCACATATGTATCATCTCACAGTGAAATTGCAAAGCTTCAACAGTAACAAAATTAAGAATCCAGGGAGGAAAAGGGAAAACAGCATGATACCAGTTAGGGGTGTTCAAAATAACCGATCCGAATATTTTAGTGTGGCAATCCAAAACCTTCAGATCAAAAATTTCTGTGCCTTTCATGCAATTTAACCGAACCCCTGAATCGGTTCAAAATTAATGTAACTCGGTTCGGTTGAAGTCTAAACCGAACCGAACCGAACCGTGAACACCCCTGTAACATCAATTGTCAGCCATGAAAAAGCATGACAAAAAAAAAAATCCAGATTCAAAATCAACAACTGGATCGACCCATTACTTATCAATCATAAACATCACAAAAGAAGAACTTTTAAAACCAAAAAAAAAAATCAAACCATATCTATTAATTAACTAGAAAAACTAAGACAGTTATTACAAAGAAACATCTAGACAAAAATAAATAAATTCAAACTCCAGAAAGAAAGACAAACAAATGGACCCAAAGTCAACAGTAAACGACGAAATAAATTTAAAAAAAAAACCTAGATTCATGAATTCAACAAGTGAGCAAAACCCATCTCACATCAAGAAAAACATCAAACAAGAAAAAGAAATGTGCCCATTACCTTTAGGAACATAAACGTTGCGTTTCAAGTAATAAATATAGAAGCACCAGAGAAGTCCAGAGATGAAGTAAAGAAGAGTTCCACCAACGAAGTTACGAAGCCAAGTCTGCAAGAAATGAGGTAGCGTGACCCACCAACTGGAGGGTAACAAATGACGCAAAACAATGTTGTTGAACATTGCTGTCTCGTCCAAGAACTGCTGCCAGTACTTGTCTCCCTCCATGTTTATGGTCTTTAAGATTCCCGACGACACGCCGCCGGAGATATAAGATTGAGAGAGAGAGAGAGAGAGAGAGAGAGAGAGATGTGTGATATAGATGTCTGATGAAACAAGGAACTAAAACGTGCGTGTGCGCTGTTACAGTGAAACTACCAGGAAAGTAGGAGTTTGGACTTTGGTGTAGGAGAGGGTTTTTGTTTTTTTTGCTGTACTGCACTGTGCTGTGAGACTATTAACCACATCCTTGCCACAGCCTCACTTTTCCTCTTCTTCTTTTTTCCTGGGAAATAATTATTTTTAAAAAAATAAATTTCTAAAAAATAAATTATTTTCTAATATTTGTTAGTGTATAAAAAATAAGTAAGAAAATAATTTTTAATATTTAGTAATGTTATGAAAAATGAACTGAAAAAATAGCATATTAATATTTTATTTTTTTCAAGTTTATTAAAATAATAAAAAATAAATTTTACAAATTAAAATGTTGAATGAGATTAAAATTGAAAAAAATATAATTTCATAAATTATCTCAAATAAAATAAATAATAATCAAAATAATGAAGATCAAATCTAAAAAGTAAAAAAAATTGAAAAATAATGAAATTAAAATAATAATAATTACAATTTCATAAATTATTTCAAATAAAATAAGTCAATCAAAATAATAAGGACTAAATTTAATAAATAAAAAATTTTAATTAAAAAAATGAGAAGAGAAAAGCAAAATAACAATTATAAAAATAAAACCAAAGTTGATATAAAAATTAAAATTTAAGGGATGAAATTAAAAAACAAAAATTCAAACAAAATATGTATCAATCAAAAGTTTGAGAACCAAATTTGATATAATCAATAAATAATATGATATTTCTAAATTTTTCACAACTTATGAAAAGTGTTTTTGCCCAAAATAAAAGAAAAATACTTTCCTAAAAATCAAGCAAGAAGTGTTTTCCATTAACTAACTTTTCTAATGATAAACAAACACATGAAAGTTTGGAGAGTGATTTCCAAAAAATCAGGTTTCTGTGCAAACAAACACACTTTTAATAATAACATAAATAGTCCAAATTATATTATTATAATTATATTATTAACTATAAAGTAAAAGAGAAAAAGGGTTTTACTTGCCACTTCTCATAAAACATTTTTTATTTAAAAAGTACTTTGCTTTTTTTTATCTTTGATTTTTTGAATTATTTTTTTATTGTTATTTAATATTAAATTTTTTTTATTAAGATATCACACTCTCATGGCATGAATTATTGATTTAGTAAATTAACTCGATTGACTTTGTTTTTCTCTATTTTTTTAATTAATATATTTTTAAATTTTATCATTAATATTGGGTTGATTAAGAATTAAACTTTATGGTTTATTTTGTTTACTTTCTATTATGTTATTTCAACCTCAAGGCCCAGGAATAGTGCTTAACATGTTAACCCCAGATGACTCGGGTTATTTTTTATGTTATTTTTTAATTAATTTTTTTTTATTTCATTATTCAACCCAAGACCGGTTGGAAATTTAGCTTCATAATTTGTTTTATTTACTTTTTATTGGATATCTTAGTCTCACAATCAAGGTCGCGAGTTTTGGCATTTTAATTTTGGTTAAATAGAGTCATTTTTTGTTTTTTTTTCTAAGAGATTATATCAGTCTCATAACCCAGATCAAGGGTCCTTCAACATTGAATTTTATTTTTATTGGGTTGTTTATATCTAATGATCTAAGTCACGAGTTTAACAAGTTAGTCCAAGTAACTTGTTTTTTTTAAAAAAAAATTATTGGCTTTTTTTCCTTCCAATTTTATCGTCTAAATTAAGTTTTATTATTAGTTTCAGTTTGCTTTTTATTAAGTTATCTTGACTTTATAACCTAAGAACAGTGTTTGATAAGTTAACCCATATTGACTTGCCTCATTTTTTGTGTCTTTTTTTTATATATATAAATTTCATTGTTCAACATTGGTCACGATAGGAGTAATTAAGAATTGAGTTTCATAATTTATTTTGACTTGCTCTCCTTGGGGTTATCTCAATCTCACAATCAAATTCATGAATTTGACATGTTAATTCATGTTAAATTAAGTTGTTTATTTATTTATTTTCTATAAAGTTATCTCAATCTGATGACCTGAGTCATGAATTTAGATGATTGATTTTGGTCATTTTTTATGTTTTTTTTTTAATTGCATCTTTCAACATGGGCTACTACGGATTGGAATTTGTAATTTCTTTTGATTTGCTTTCCATTAGGTTATCTCGATCTTATAACTCGAGTTACATGTTTTATAGGTTAACTTGGGTTGTTTTTTAGGTTATTTTTAAATTGAATTATTTTTTTTAATTTCATCAAATAATGGGTTGATTGGAAATTACGTTTCATAGTTTATTTTGATTTGTTTTCTATGGAATTATTATAGTCTTATAATCTAGGTAACAATTTTAATTAAGTTAACTCTGGTTGACTTAAATTATTCCAATAAAATTTTTTCTTGATATTAAAAAAATATAATCTTTAATTTTTTAAATTAAACTATATTTTTACAAGTTGTATGAGTTGTTTTTGGACCTGTAAAGAAAAAAAATTAGCAGTACCTGAATATTTTTTTTTATTCAAAAACAATTTGACCTAAACCTAGTTTGAGTCAATGTTATAATTATATAAACTAAAAGAATTAGGTGAAGAAATAGTGTAATTCCCGAAATTTTTTTCTATTAATAATTAATTGTATCTTTTCTAAAACAGATGTGTTATGGATATGGTTTTCGTGTTTAACAATCCTAAAAAAAAGGGTTGAAACATTAAAAGTTCATTTAGAATAGTTTTAATTGTTAAGATAATACTTAAAAAATTATCCAGTTGTGTTTTTATTTTTAAGTAAGATTATATCTTTTATAATAATATTAAAAAAAAAATTATGAATAATTATATATGAGTATAATACACATAATGTTTTAAGAAAATCATGAATATTTGATAACAATAAAATATTTTTTATTATAATTTTTTTATATAATGTTTTAAAATTAATTATTCTTTTTTTTATATATATATAATCTTATAAAAAAAGTATTTTAGTTATCCTTACTTTCAATTCATAAAACATGATATTAATAATAAAAAAAACATTTTGATAAAAGATGCATGCATAAGAAAATATAATATATTTGATAAAAAAAAATTTTAAGAGAATTTAAATAACTATCTATTTAAATTATAAAAAAAAACTAAATAAAAATAGATTTTAAAAGCTATACACCGTGACAACAAATAGTAATTTTATCAAATGAAGATGATGATTTATTAAATACTGATTCAATTGATAACTCGACAAAATTATTCGTAACTACAATCGGCTACTGTTTTCTTTTTAAAAATAAAAAAATAAAATTGAAGGGGAAAGAAAATACTTTTTTAATTTAAGAAATCAGAGTATTCAGGTCGTCGTGCTGCCGTACAGAACAGTCTCTAGTAGAAGCCACATGTACAGCTCTCCTGACAAAGAAACAAAAAATTAAAAAAACAAATATCAGCGAATTATTCGAGGCATGTCTGGTGTCGCAGCAACCATAGTTTTTATAACAGGTCTGGTTCAAGATCCAGAATCTATATTTTAACCGGTTATTAAGTTTTTTTCAGGTGACTGTATCGTTTGGAATAATTTTTTTAATAAAAATTAAAATAATATTATTTTAATAAAAAATAAAAATCAACTAGTTATAATTAGATTTTGTAGAGTTAATCTAGTTATCAGTCAACCTATTAAATCAATCAAGTTATACAATATATATATATTTTTTTTTCAATCCAAGTCGATTCCCAATCAGCTGAATTTTAAATTTATCGAGCCGGATTGATTTCAAAACTACGAGGACAACCATGCCGTGAGGAAACATAAATCATTAGAAAACAAAAAAAAAAAAAAACTTCGCAGATTTATGTCTAGAGACAGTCAACGAAAGAATAATTTATTTTTCCAGTCAAACTTGAACAACCAGTATTTTTTACAGCCACATGGGTATGGCACTTTTCTAGCCACGTGTACCGTGTCCAAGCCGCTAGAATTTTCTAGCCTATCAGTGGACTCGGTGTCCAACCTTATGGGCGTTACTTTATATTATTGCAAGCGTGTTTGTGAGGATATTTGCTGTTATTTTTTTAATATATTTTATTTAAAAATATATTAAAATTATTTTTTTTATTTTTAAAAATTATTTTTTAACATCAATATATTAAAATAATTTAAAAATATAAACACAATAATTTTGTCAACAAATTATCTGCAATGGCACGTGAGAACAAATTAATCTACACAATCAAGCAATTACCTCTGAACTGCATGTGAGTTTGCCAACAAGAGTCATTCACAGTAGAGTCCGGACTTTGAGCGTTCGCTTCGTCGAGAAATTTTATTGAATTACCAGTTATTTTATGTCATTCATTTAAAAAGAATCCTAGTATATTAACATATTAAATTTTTTTTAAAATATAAAAAAATATATTAAGTGTATAAAAAATATTTTAATCATATGAAATCAGGGCCAAACTCAAAAGTCTTGAGGTTGACAATTGACAAATATACTCGACTCAAGTGTCTTGAGTCTGACAATCATGCCAGACACAAACGTCTTAGGTCTGAGAGTCATACTAAACCTACGTTACTTGGATCTGGCGGCCAAGTAATTTGGGTCTTGCTTGTTTGTCAGATCCAAATAAACGTTGATCCAGTGTAATTTTTTGAATTTAAAAATAATAAAATAATATCAAAATATCCCCAATGATTATAGAAATTGCATAAAAAAAAGTGTGAAAAAAATACCTTTATATGTAAAGCTTCTTTTTTTTTTTAATCTTTTTCAAGGCTAAAGATGTATTTTAACTATTTAATAGTTTGTAAAAGATCAAAAAAACCTCGGGCAATAGATCTTAATTTTGTTAACCTTAGGGATATAATAATATTTTTACTATACAAATAATCATAAAAAGATTACCATACCTCTGCATAAACATTCCCCACAACTAGGGCTTCAATTTTTTTTAACTAAATGGTAAAATGATAATTTAACTTTATATGAAAAGACAACATTAACCTCATTTCAAGCCTTCAAAGCTTGAAAAAATCACTATGAAAGTCCATAGTGTACTGTGTCTTGGTCCACAGTGCACTTGTACAGGGTTGCAAACCCCATGAAGCCTAGGTCTAATAATTATGGCAAACTCGCGCTTGGGTCTAACACTAGACATAGTTGACAAACCTAAGGCTCTTGGGCCTGGCATTGTTACCAAACTCAAGGACTTTGGGTTGTCGTTGTAGTCAGGCCGAAGTACCTTGGGCCTTGCATGTTTGTTATATCCAATGTGCTTGGGTCTGGCAACTCTATCAAACCCAAGTAAATAGCACATAGGACAATTGTGCATTTTAGTTGTCAGTAGAGAGAAAAGGAAGAAAAAACACAATCAATTGATCACCGAGCAACAATCCAACCATGATATGTCTACATACATGCGCCATACTATGTGGAAGATGTCATGTTTGTGCATCTAGTTATACAGTAGATAACTAGATTTGGACACTAGAAAGCATAGTTATTAAACCCGACCCGGGGGTTAACCCGGTTAAAGAGCCGGGTCCCGGGTTTTATGGGTCAACCCATAATACCCGGGTTATTTAGAGGTCAAATGGGGCTAAAGATACGAAATGACAAAAAAAAGGCACTGAAGGGGTGAAATGGGACCCAATGTGGCAGGGCATGAGAGAGAGATGAACATAATGTTGTCGGTTGTTTTGTGCAGAGAGAAAGGCCTCTTGATCTCATCACCATCTCCTCACAAAATTCATCTACCCTCCCTGCTTCGTAACTCCCACATGCTTTAAAGCTTAAAAACATCACACAAACCCTCTTTTTTACATCTTTCCCCTGCAAACATTAGCTAGAGAGGATGAGAATCATGGCTACAGTGCTCCTTGACTCTCACATCACACAAACCCTCTCTTTTACATCTTTCCCCTGCAAACATTAGCGTGGTTTCTACATGCTTGAAAACATTAGCTAGAGAGAGAGAGATGTTAAAGACTTGATGATGGTAATAAAGCATATGGTGCTGGCAGTGCTACAGTGCTACCTGTTGCCTCTCTCTCTTAGTGTTAATAAAGTTTGCTATATGTCAAACATGGATTCCATAAAGTAAAGCCGGCTCAGGTTCCAAAGACGTTCAAATTCAATTCCAATCTGGATAAAAGAAAGAAAAGGATGAGAATCACGGCGGGGGCTACTACCACTAGAAGAAGAAAGCCTTTAGTACCTGATTCCTCGCTCTTAGTCATTGCTCTGTGAAGGAGTGGGTGAATAAACATCCAACTGCAACGGGACGTATTTGACCCTGTTTTGAAGCAAAGCAAGGAAAGGCCTCAAGATCTCCAAACCCAGATCGACTTGCAAATTGAAATCATCTCAAGCGGATCCAATTACAAAACGCCGGGTCTCGTCCGGGTTTGCCCGGGTCGCCCGGGTTTTGCCGGGTCATTGCATCGGCCGGTCTTTTATTAAATCCGGACCGGTCCAGCCACCGGGTCGACCTGCCAGGCCGGTCCGGGTTTAATAACTATGCTAGAAAGTGTCTGACGCGTCTCCTTAATAGTGCGGGCACCTCTTACTTGCTAGGACGTGTAAAACATGCGTCAACAGTTTTTTTATTAAAAAATAAAAAAAACGCTCATGGTCCTTTTAATTACACAGCATACCAATATAAATTTTGTTGTCGTAATCCACAATAATTTGTATCTAGAGTTATAGTGAAATCCCTACACCATTAAGCTTTCTTAGGTTAAAAGAATATCTTGTATTTATACCATAACATTGTAAAACATGAGGCCGATTGATCTAGTCTTTTCAAGTTATAGGTTGAGCATTATAGTATAATACTAGATATTTCACATGTGCTTCGCTCATTGCAAGTCAATAATCTTTTTTTTTTTAAAAATTAGATGTATAGTTAAAAAACTTTAAGCAAAAATAAAATTTTTTATGTATATATGTAATCAAATAAATTGATAACTATGTGTGTTAACAAATGAGAAAAAAACAAAAGAAAAAAAACACATAAAAAAGCATTAATATATAAAAAAAGAAAAAAATAATTTTAAAAAAGCTAGACATTGTTGATCCTAACTCATTTCATCAGGACTCGCGAGACTATACCCTTTTTTTTAATGTTTTTATAGCATGTCATCCACCCCAATTGTTTTTGTAAAAAATGATTTAGACACCGAGTTGTCTATATTGCTTAGTTCCCGATCATTGTGGTGGCTAGAAAAATAGGGCTGATAGTTTTTTGATCAAAAAACTAGATTTCCAAACTATTTGTTATCACAAACATCATAAGCAACATGATAAACTTATTCATGGTCTCAAAAAAATCATCACAAAACCTGAAATCAACTTGAAATAAAAAAATCTTACCTAGATCATATATGTTTTTCTTGGCAATTTCAAGATAAAAAAACCCTAATACGATCTTCCCTCATAAAAAAGAACAATTTGACACAATTTTCAATTGTTTTAAAGGGTGAAATAGGTTTCAAAAATATTTTTCTCTCTCTAACATCATATTCCAGTGACTTTCTCTCACCTTTCTCATACCAGGGATCAAAAAATAAAAAAAATAAAGTTTGAGATCAAAATTAATTTTCCTTTTGATTTTGGAAACCGAAGGGATATCATATCTATAATTTATAAAGTATAGGGACCACAATAAATATTTTATCTAAACTTTTTAAAGCCATCTATTCCTTACATGTTTTTTATTTTGTTCCCATGTTTTTCAATCTCCCCCCCCCCCCCCAAACAAATTAACTTATAATTTGGTCTAATAAGAGCCGAATTAAAAAAAAAAAAAAGAATTATAAACAATCCATCCACATATGCATTTTGATCTATGAATCCCCCACGCATATTAGGTTTTTAGTTAATAGTGAATTATCAAACAGTCATTCATAAAAAAATTCTCACGATTGTCTCCGACCACCGAATATGAGATTTTTCATCAAAAAATTTAACCAGAAATTATAATGGGTTGCGCCTCCCTCGGCAGGTGACCCCACGAGGCAAGCTAACAGGCTAACCTTCCGGTAGGTAAGGTAGTATTTTTCATGCTGAGAGGATCTGATGGTTATGGACAGAACACTCATCTCTCAAAAAACATAACACATCTCTTTCTCTTGATTTTTTTACCTGTTTATGCAACCACATTCAAAAACTAACTGAAGCATCCGCGAATTTGTCTTGGAGGGAACACCAATCTATGAACATTCATGAAAAAAGCCCAGGAACTCATGGCAGTTTTTCTTTGACTCCATCATGTTCCTTGTATAAAAAGAGTATCTTTGGCCTTTTGTCTTATGATAGTAGAATCCTTCAACTAGTTCTTTGTAGATTACAAGTCTAATTTCCTTGATTATGCTTACAAATTAAACATTATTTTTAGTAAGTAATATATATTTACTCACGCTAGATGTCAGATCAAGTTTTTTTAATATAAAATAACATCAAGATATTATTATTGTGTTTTTAAATAAAAAAAATTAATTTATAAAAAAATTAATTTGATATGACCTAATTCATAAGGCATGTCCAAAAATAACAACAACGACCTATAAAAATGTTATTTAATTAAAAAAAATCAATATTATATTTCTTTTTAATATTAAAACAACAAATTCTAAAACTCTCATACTATCTCTACCTTAATCCTATGCTTCCTTGAAAAAGTTGGATCCCCTTGTCAAAATGCATTGCCTCTTTCTTCTTATGCACATTATTAATATCTCGTCGTCTTGATGTTTATGTTGTCCTTCTCTACCACATCCATATATGAAAAATAAGGCTTCAACATCTCTAGTTTCTCTGTAACTCCTCCCTCGAGATCATTACTACCTATGCCAAGTACGTATTGACAAATCAAATACATTTTGTTATGTTTATTTCTTGTTAAAAGGGCTATTATTATACTTTACATTATTCTTAAGTTTCTTCTCAGGCTTCGATATTTTACCCTTTAGTCGCCTCTTAGACTACATAGAACTCTTAATGTAACTAAAAAACATATCCATGTCCCTTGGAAGAGTGAAACTAGTTGACCTTTCAGCACAATAATCACATCATATCCTTCGAATGGACTTGGAATTCTCAAGATTTCAATGATTCTTCTTGGCTCTTTTTCAGTCTTTCGATCCCTCATCGACCCTTTTCGCGGCTGTTGCTGGTTTCTCGAGTTCATAAGCCTTTACTTCTTTTACGTTATTCTCTACAAGCATATGGAGGCTGTAAGGCTGCATTCTATTCAAAATCATATTCTTGTTTTTTATCAGCTATTGGGTTGAGATTTTAGGGTTTTGATTTGTGGTTGTGAAAGAGAGAGTTTTTGGTTTGTTTCACATTTTGTTCATATCTCGTTGTTCTTTTTTCCGAGTTAAAAGTAGAAGGTGGGTCTTTGACTTTAGCAGGATGTGTTTGTTGCCATTGATTGGAAGATAAGATTGTGGGCTTGGTTTTTTGGTTGTTAGGGTTTTGAAAGTAAGTGTGATGGTCTTTAAGATTAATAACTTGCCAATTTTATTATTCACTTCAAAAAAACAAATTATAAATTAAATTAAATTTAGTCTAATTTATTTATGTTCACCACTGTACTATTGATTATTTTTTAAAGTATTTTTTATTTAAATAATAATTTTTTTATTTTTTAAATTTTATTTTTAATGATAATATATTAAAATAATATGAAAACACAAAAAAATAATTTAAACTAAAAAATACATATTTAAAATGAAAAAACAAACCAAACATTATCATTTTTATCATTAAATTGTTCCTTCATGCTGTGTTTTGTCTCTTCGTTCATAATCAAATTCTTCTTCTTCTCAGCTTGAAGCAAAAGGCGGGTTTTCAATTAAAGTAAAACGTTTAGTTGCCATTGACTGAGAAATATTAAAACAACAACAAATTGGAAGGCTTCATTCTTTGTAAGGCGTATCATATTAGCTAAAGAGCTAAAAACGCATGTTTTCTCACCGTTTTGGCCTATCCAAAAGAAAAGGCTTTTTGAAACGCACCGTTTAACTCTTTGAACTTACAGGGAAGAACGCCAGAAGACACCTCCACAAGAGAGGAGGGGAAGGATAGGTGACAATGCTTCAGAAAGGAGAGGAAGAAGACGAGAAAAGAGAAGAAGCTATAGCATCGAACCCATCTTTGCAGCCGAATTTCAAGCCCAAACGTGTCACTCAAGACCAGCTTTCCAAGCTACAAGTATGTATGATCGTTATCTCTCCTTTTATTATAGATACCTGTATGTAACGATATCCATGTGCCAATTTGAAATCTTTTGATTGTTTAAGGACTAAATCTCTGATCTATAATGTATTTTTCTGAGTGGATGATTTCTCTTTTGTGTAAAGATGGTCGAATAAGGTGTGTGGAAGTGAAAGTTGATTGGGTTGTGATTGGTTTCTTATTAGAATGCTTTAATGTAGCAAAGTTTTGAGATTTGTGTGTTTCAGATTGGGGGTGTGTGATGTAACGTATAGAATTTCTGGGTTCTTAAAGAAGTTCAATGTCATGGATTTTTTAGTGCATTTTGTGAGTTCCTAAACAGTTTTTTTCTAGGAGATATTACAAATTGGGAGTAAGACATTGTCAATTTGTGAATCCATATTTCGAATCGGTTATTTTTGTTTGCTTGAAGCGATTTTTCCAAGTCATGAGCTTTTCGATATATGTAACATGCATTTCTAAGCTACCATCATGATGTAGGATTTTGCATCGGCTTCTTGTTCGACTAGCATGCAGTTATGAGTTGTTTTCCCATGAAGTGGTGGACTTATCTAGTAAAAAATGCAAGGGCATAGCTGAAGGGATTGTTGTGAAAGACATGCATTCACTCGCTGACTATGGCCTGCATTTGGTTTCTTATTTATTATCCATTATTAAAGGCGAACCCTTTTTCTTGATGGAATCTCATGATGGAGTTTTGGTTATGTGTGGAGTACACACTGTGGAAAAGAGAGTGCTCTTTTGGGCTTTGTTAGTCTAGGATTCCCTTTTGGATATCCTAAAATCAAAGGAATAGCATGAAGTGAGAAACTACAGGTTGAGAATGCTAGAGCCTTGACTAAGACCATCAAGTTAACGTCCTTGAAACTCAAAAGAGAATGCTTAGTTGAAATCAACTCTTTCCAAATCCTTTTGACACCTGAAATCTTGACTTCTGTGATATAGGAGCTGCACAAAAGGCGTTTACAATTAAAATCAAAGATTCATAAGAAATCGAAAGGTATCATTTTTCATATTACCTACTACGAAGTTTTTCATACAGAATTTTTACGCTGTTCTTATCTAATAACCTTTTATGGATTTCAGATGGTACTGGGAAATCTCATGGAAAAGACCTCAAAAGCAAAGATACGGCCACAAACATTGAAGACTCAGGTGTTCCTGATTTGAAACCCCTTGATGACAATGCCAATTTCTCTGCTCCACAAGACAATGTGTCAGCACATCATTCAGAAAAGAAACGCCAGAAATTACACTGGGGGTATGTTCTGCTATTAGTCCTGGGTGTAATTCTTAACTATGCTTGTACGACACGTTCAAGTGGGTAAATGTAGCAGCTCACACATGAAAAATGAGATGTTTCACGGGTGTTTTATTTCAAAGGTCTCTAGCTATTCTAATTTGACGTCCACAATAACTCCTTGGTATGAAACAGAACCCACTTGTAGAGCGCTAAATGGTGAATTATGCAATAATGAGGCTATATTACAAGTGTGAGAGAGAGTATGCATGCCTATACATACATCAGTTAATGTGACTGCATTAAAACATGGATGTCACACCTGTTCTGATGTGACCTTTTTTTTTCACATCAATGTTCTGATTCTTTTTAATTCTTAACACAATATATGTAGCAATAATGTCATCGAAATCAATGTGGGTGGCTTAGCGTTGCCGTGTTTCTTCCCCCCACCTTGTATCCTGTTCTTAATGGTGTCCTATGTGTTACTTTGTTTGCAGGCTTGATACAAAGGAAAGATGGGAGAGAAAAGCCAATATGTAGACGTCACTGGTTGTTTGAGACGCAGCGCACTCGATCTGAAGTTCGCCTCTCAAAATATTTGCAAAAGGCGCCTGAAGTTCCGTTTCTATATTGGATTTCATTTACATTTTTCGACAAGCATCATCGTACACAAGCTCTTAATGATGTAACGAGGAATGTATTTAGAAGGTCTGGCAAATAACGACTAGGTGACTTGGAAAAGATGGAATAGAAAATGTTTAGTTTGAATGTAAATGATCTACACGAGCAGCATCATCCATAGCAATTATTTTTGGCCATAGTTATAATACCCGGCTTGAGGGGTTAAACAACCAAAATACCGAGAGCAAATACAATTTCAATCAAAATATAAAATGTTAAAGATAATTTTTCCATTTAATCTTGATTAGCCAAGCTACATAAGCATGATTATGAAAGTTTATTGCCTTTCAGAAAATGGTAGGTTAAACAGCATTCAGGAATACAACTGTGACATTGTTGTGATGCGACTACAAGCCGCCTCTCCTGTATCATTTTTTTATTTTCAGTTTTCGTGTTCCCTTGGCGAATGCCTCTCTAAATGCTATATTGTCAGTCTCTCTAATGATATGGACGATAAAGCAACATAACAAGCCAAGTTCTGCTACCTGTACCTTTCAGATTATGTTAGCTGTTTAATTTCTTAAGTATAGGTATATGCATCATTTACCAAGGCTTGGAAGCTTAACTCGACAATGTGCTAATCAGTCTGCGGGGCGGCTATGTAAAGTTTCATCCAAGAATCATATGGAAAAGAATTTATTTGTAATAGTTGACATTCAGCTTTGATGAAACAACTGATTATTGGTGCCGCAGTTCTGATATTACATACAAAAAAAAGCCAGTTCACTAAGCTGGTTACAGCAGCGACTTAACTTTGAACACATCGGGCTATAGCAAACCCAGTGACAGTTCCTGCAAAATGATGAACCCTCCAGGGGTAAAAGGCGCCATGTCGATGAGCCAGGGTGACATTATTACCAAGTGCACTTTCGACATGTATTCCGGTTAAATTGCAGGGTCAAGAGCTCGTTCTATTTCTTCTAATGAACGTCCCTTCGTTTCCACAACATTAGCTGCTATGTACAGGACGCCAAGAAGACAGATGCCTGAAAATCCTAAATATACAGAGCTGATCCCAAACTTGTTCACAAAGCTCAAGAAATACAGGCCGATGACAAAATTTGCAGCCTGTTACCACAGCAAAGCAAGTCATTATTAGCATGTAATGTCAACCAATCAAACATTCTCAAAAAACCAAAAAGAAATCAAGTAGATTAAACATAAGTTCCATTGGCATGTACCCACTCGAAGACAAGTAAAGAATACACACAAATACATGACTACAAATATGCCCAGAAAACTCCACAGAACAGAGGCATTCTGTTGGTATTATCCCTAAATCAACCATGGGCTCCCCTACAGAAATGAATCTTAATTCCAGCCAATTGCTTATCTATATGTTCGGGTTGTGCTTTGCTCTTTTTGCATAGCAGTTTTTGAAGGTGGTAACTAGAGGCAAAATTGCAAATCATTCCACACTAGCACAGTGCTAATTCTCTGCAGTTGGAAAACCATAGTTTACAAATGTTCTTCTTCATGACTTACCCAGTGCATGCCCAAGGATAAAGCGACTGCTTTTGCTCTAATTCTGGAGGCAAATATCTCTGGGAGAAGAAGAGCAGGCACAGGACCAGCACCAAGTGAAAAAGACAACACATAGCTGTATTAAGAGATGAGAAGTCACATTTAGATTTCAACGTCCAAGTGGACAAAAATAACACACCAGAAAAAGGAGAAGCTCAATTAAATCTCATTTTAACCCCTCTCCACCCCCTTCTCCCCAGACACTCATAAACAAGAGGAAAGAAATGAGCTTGACTGATCTCACAAAATAATTGACTTACCAAACTGTCCCTAGAACAGCAAGGGTTCCAGAATATGGTGCTAGGGCCTTCCAAGTGAAGGACAAGGAAAGCAGCAGCATTGAGGCAGCCTTCATAACCAAAGACACAGAAATGGAAGTGTATTAGATACAATATTATCCTACACATTCGAAACATTTTTCCCTGGGAATACAAATGTTGGTAAAGAAAGATGCACAAAAGATGTACTTGGAACTTGGACATGTGGAGGGCTTCTAGTTATAGAGGGTTGAAATTATGTAACCAAATTCTATGCCATGTGTGCTGGAAGAAGAAAAGGTAGACAGACTAGAAATACTAATATTATCTAAAATTGTACATCGATAATGCCTAAGCAACCATCAGCTCATCAATATGTTTTATAATGCCATCTATCAGTCACCAAAGACAGAAGAAAGGAGAGTCCATGACTCAAGAATCCATTCAGATCACAAAATAAGACTTTATGATTGGAAACCACTAATGCACATCTTACTTTCAGCATATAAAGGCGACTAGTATGAACAGACCAGACCACTAAACCCTTGTCAAGATAACTTCTTAATGTAGATTGGCCACTGTTTCTTTTACTTTTTCTGTGTTCTCTTAACTCAATAATTCCCGACTAGGTATTGGACCAATAGGATTGAAAGTCAGTTTTATAACAATTCTTAGTAGAAGTACTTGATTATAGAAAATCAAGTTCATCAGTGTGGGCTGAGAGAGAGAGAAGGATAATGTGTAACCGAAATCAGATGCAGAAGGTAGTTAAAAAGGGTGTCAGCTCTGTTCTTAATGATCATAAAAATGCGACAGAAAATTATGTTTATTTGATTAAGAAGAGTGAATGGTTTGAAACTACCAAATAACCTACCATTCCAAAAAAGCTAGTGATCAGAAGACTCTTCCTTCCTTGCCTGTCCATTAAGGAAGATGCAATAGTTGTACCTGGAAAAAGCCATTCAAGTTAAAACATTTGCAAATTGCAAAGTTATACATGCACCTAATTTCATGGGGAAAGATAACAAATTTTTTACCAAAGACGTTTGATGCCCCAACAAGAGCACTGGCAGCAACATCTGATTCAATGCCAGCACTGCGGAACACAGCAGTTGAATAATACACCACAGCATTTATCCCAGCCATTTGTTGGAAAAAGAAAAGTGCTACACCGACGCTCACAACTGCATAAAAATAAAAATAACTCATTTACCCTGACAAATCAAACTTACTAGTTGTACAAGTAATATAATAACAAGTTGCAGCGACAGTAAGCTATACAAGATTACTTTGGACATTATTTTACTTGTGAAAACATTATTTTCCAAATAGCCAGAATCACTAAACATGCTTTTAATACAGATATGCAGGGTGAAAACCGTGAAATTTTATCCCCATTCATTGTTTTGGCAATATTGGCTTGGAGGGTTGCGGGGAAGTACAATCTTTGATTTTCAGAGTCCATCAAACCTTTATGCAGTCAAGCCTGAAGTAGTGGATTTAATGGAGGCATCAACAACTAACTAAAACACAGAGGTGCAGTCATGAGTATGTTCAGAAAATTTAGGAACATTAGAAATCTTTTCAAGTGGCAAATAATGCTTCAAATCCGACAAAGATTTTATCATTTGATCCAGATTATTGTTTAGAAGTCCAATAGCCCAAGATCTACTTTTTTTGTTTGAACCCGAGACTTATGAGTACCTTTCCAATAGCGGCTGCTAAATAGGTCGAACCATCCAGCTTCTTGCTCAGCAGAACCTTGACTAGCCACATTTAAATCGGTCATGGCATCAGCAACTCTTTCTTTTCCATAAAGCGTCTTTATGGATTTTTCAGCTTCAGAAAATTTTCCTTGCTTTAAGATAAAGAAGTTTCAATGACCTCTAAATGAATTATTAGTTTAGATAAAAACGTGTGCAATTAAATCCAAACTCTTATCAAATATACAAAGGCTCATTGACATGAAATTAAATACTACAACAAAACCTGAAAAAGCCACCGAGGACTTTCTGGAGAAAATGCCATTCCCAGTGCCAATAGAACAGCAGGAACAGCTGAAATGCCAAACATTGTCCTCCACCTGAAGGAGGCATATAAATAGACTCAAGTAAATAGATAGTCATTAATTAGATGAAAGAAAAGGCTGTTAATGAAAGACGATTTCTAGTAAAGAGCACTTTAATAGCCATTCAAGAAATAATCAGCATCAAAACTTCAACTTGGTGCCACTCATTTTAGTCTTATTGATAAATTGTGCATAAAACACGCGTTCTTTTGACATGACAACTTCAATTTTTCCAAACACATATTGAATGGATGATCTGAACTTCTATCTGGAATGCTAACAAGACAACAGCTTATAGTTACATTTTTTGTCATTAAGTCAGTGACACAGGAGCATTAATTTCAATTCCTTTTGTTATATTCTTCAATGCTACACAAAACTAAAGCCAGGTTTAAGACTCTTTCTATTAAGGTTTCATCCAAACCTGTGCACACACAATACGCACCTAGAAAGAATCTGAGCAAAGAACTCAATGTGCATGCAATTGGGCATTGCTAGAAGAGTTAGTTAAAGTTAACTAAGATGGCATTGTACTCTGAAACTAGGAGGTATCATAACCTTTGAATGAGTTCACTTTAAATCTTCACAAAGTTAAATTTCCAAGATCAAAGAATTTTCAGTGCCAATCATGAGGGTATTATGTTGTTGCTGAATGCATGTCTTGAACTCTTTAGTGTTTATTCTCTACTCCTAGAAAAGACATGCTCAGTTTAGGTTATCTTCATTAGGGAAAATGCCCCCAATACCACATCTTTTTGCAACATCTATTCCTTTCCATTTCAATTAATTTCACCCAATGACAAAAAGTAAACAAATTGGTATTACTTAAAAGGCACACTCAGACAAAATGCGATTAGTTTATCTCCAACAATTGATGCAGTTACCTAATCTTGTTCACCTAGATCAAAGTTTTATAAAAAGATATTAATAACAAATACAAGGGGGGGCACAAAGGATATTCCAACCTCAACTCACTGAACAACTATCTAAAACAGCACCGATGAGAAAAAAAAAAATCAAGAAAGGAGCTAAAAGGGAAAAAGAAAGGCTTAAGAAATGAAGTCATGGATGGAAAGCTCATGAACTTAACATTCTTCCATCGCTCGTTTCATATGTACAGCATTAGTAATAACACTTTCCAGGACCTTGCCATCCCTGCCCGCCTGAACTGGCTAGAAGGTTCATTATATTTCAACTCTTCATAACATAAATCAAAAGATTATACACAACCTTGTCATTTTGCCTTGTTGTATTCCAGAAGAGCTTATGCCAACAATCACATTAAAATTTTGTCTGACATGAGGGCTGACCTCATTAATTTTACACAACCTCGTATACTAGTTCTGTTCTCCAGTTTTCAAAGCATGTTGAAACCCATCTTCTTGCTGGCACTTGGATTTGGTTAAGATTCAGAAGATCAATCAGTTTTTAAACGTATCAACAACTTGCCTTTTGAGACATTTAGATAATGAAGAGAAGCAAGGATAAAATGTCATGCTAATCTGAGAATTTGAAAGGTCAAATTCAAAATTGATTCATTATCTCTCCTTTCCTTATCTAAATCATATTCCACTTGGCAACCACAAGTATAAGAACTCCTAAAAATTAGACAATCAATGAGCACCTCTAAACAAAGAAACCAAAAAACACAGTAGATAATTATTTGCTGCTTCAATTTAGCACCAGTATGACATATCTAAGCAGCTAAAATTCCATTGCTCCATCTTTGAAGTCTATCATCAATAGCTTCTACTCATACAATCCAAAAACTTTCTTGTGCACAAGGAAGAAATCATTCTTGAAGCAGGAATGCCAAGAGCTTTGTTGTTTATATGGTGAGGTATATAAACCTATGGCTTACTAAAAATGCTTATTTCTTTCTTCAGGTTGATTAAACATAGCAAAATCGAATATGCAACCACTAAAGAACGCAAATAAAACATACCATATAGGATTTCCTGCCAATGGCAATCCCGCTACCAATGCCAAAAGAATCCCAATGCATATAAAAAGTTGGTTTACAGACCCCAGCGCACCACGGATTTCAGTTGGCGAGATCTGACCGAAACAATAAGTACTACTAGATTAGCTCTTGACAAACTACAAACACTAACAGTGACCTTATGAAAATGAAATAAGTTACAACCTCAGATATGTAAAGTGGCACGATAGCAGAAGAAATACCAATTCCTATACCAGCAAGTAGACGCCCAATTATCATAGTCTGTACACTCTGGGCCGTGGCACTGAAAAATTTTATAGGACCACATGAAACATAGCTTTTGCAATAGTATTGAAAATCAGTAGCCCAAAATGTAAAAGATAAAGAGCAAACCAGAGCACAGCACCAATTGTTAGCGGAATTGCATCCAGCTGAAAAGTCCTTGTTCTCCCAAACTTATCAGCCAATGCTCCTCCAGTAAATGAACCAACAGTAGCACCAGCAAGCAGCGTGCTGACAATCCATCCTTCTCAATCATTAGAATGCCAAGAATTATAAGCAACCCGGTAACGGCCAGTTAAATAAACAAAAAAACAGACAAAGAACCGCAGCCATGTCTAACAAACCAAAACATCTCTGTTTTACTAGTTTGGCAAATGGCATTCTCTGTTTCCTTGAATTAAACTCAAGCAATCTACCAGCAAAGCACGGAGCTCTTAAAGAAACAACAAACAAAATCCCATTTATGAATGAATAAACAAACAGCAGTTCCTTGCCTTGTAAGACAGTATTTTCAACAATGCCAAGATCCTTAGCAAGATACTCCAGAGCACCATTCACCACCCTGAATCAACATCATCATCCAAAACCAATAAAAACAATTGAAAATGTGACTAATAATCATGGAAAATGCAAATTAATTAATTAATTACCCTAAATGATAACCAAACAAAATAGCTCCTAAACAAGCAACTCCAACAAACGGCAAAACCGAAGCTTTTCCTTGCTGCTGCGGCACAGGCACAGCGTAAGTAACATCATCCTCAGATTTTATTGGCCTAACTTCTTC
Source organism: Populus alba (assembly GCF_005239225.2). Classification (NCBI taxonomy): domain Eukaryota; kingdom Viridiplantae; phylum Streptophyta; class Magnoliopsida; order Malpighiales; family Salicaceae; genus Populus; species Populus alba. The sequence continues at coordinate 17,167,547 of NC_133300.1, read as the reverse complement.
CACATCTCCTCCATCTAAAAAAAAAAATAAATCCAAATAAAAAACGTAACTTCACAAATAAAATAAAAAACAAGCAAAACGTACAGACCGGAAGCGAGAGCTTTGAGGACAGGGCGGGAGTGGAAGAGAGAGGAGCGAGTGAGTTCGGTTGCCATGGAGGAGGAGGAGAGTGAATTGAGACGCAATCCAAAAGAAGAAGAAGAAGACGAAGATAGTTGAGAGTTTCTATTGCTGAAATCAAGGGAGGAGGTGTAGTGCTGCTTTTGACTTTTTAGAGCTCCAAAGCCTACTGCTAGGCTTTTGGTGTTAATGCTGCCTTTGACTCCTCCGCCTCCCCCATACATTACTACTGCTTGCATTTTACTTCAAGATTCAATCACACAAAAGTCAATAAATAAATAAAAACACTCAAATTAAAGAGAGCAGAGAAAAAGCTAAAGCCAATGCAGAGAGAAACATTTAAGGCGTAAAAAATGAAATGATCGAATCGAAGTAGTCATGGCGGAGGTTGCATTACCGAGTGACTCAGAGAGAAAGGGATGATAGGACCACTGATGAGTGAACACACCTGAAGTTGCTTTTATTTTTTCTAGCGTAATATGTTTGGATCAGAGAGGGAGGCTTTGGGAATTCCGTTGAGAGTGGAGACTGGGAAACAGTTGCTGTCTGCTTACTGAGAGCTTACCAGACAAAACAAGAGAATGAACAGAGGCGGTGGAGATTTCAACTCTCTGTCCTTTCGTAATCATTTCCTCCATGAATAATTAATTTCGTTGGTATTTAAATAATCAAATAATTAATTAATTTTTTTTTTTACAATAGTAGCAGTGTCCTACAGCGGATAAAATGCGGAGGAGGAGGAGATCTGCGCTGGAGTGGTGGCAGGAGGATGGATCCGCATGTGACGACGGTCAGTTTTCTGTTCCCTCTGGTCATTTGGCAGTTTCTGTGCCACGTCATGTAAGGACACCAAGATTCGGTTGTGGGGTGGACATTGTCTCAGTTGTCCAGCTGGAAAAATAAATATATTAGCAGAACCTGATTGGTGTGGGAAAAAGCCAATGAAAGGGCAAGAATTTTACTGTTACATTTTTCATTCTAGAATTCTTTTGAGTTAGGTGTTAAATTACTTACTTGTCCTTATCCTGGAAAGCAATATAAAAATTAACTTTTGCCTAAGAGCTTTTGAGAGATTTTCTTTTTCCATGCGCGTTGTAATTATTCTATTGATTTTTAAGTAAAAACAATCGGAGGCCTGATTTTAGGGGCATATTTATCATTTTATATTGTTTTTTTTTTTTTTACAATAATCATGTAGTTTTAAGTTGAGTTTTTTTATTTCATTATTTTTTTATTTTATTACATACCATATTTAATTCTAATATTTTTATTGCTATTTTTTCACCTTAACAAGTTTTTGAAGTTGATTTTTTTCGCAATATTAAGTTGAGCTTTTTAATCGAGTCTAAAATTTAAAAGGTTGAGCTTAACAAATATTTAGGAGATTCACTAGTTTTTTTTTTTAAACCCTTATTTTTCAATTTCATCATTTAGTAGTATTTGATTTAATTGAATATTTGCCTCCATAATTTATTTATGTTTTTAACTTATATAGAATCTTTCATTTATTTTCAAAATTACTTGGATTATCTATGGTCAATTAATTTGTTTTTATTTGTTAAATTTTAAAGAATTTTTTTAATTAAGTTAAATTTACTGCTCAATATTATTTTTTTAATTTTTAATTAATTTTAAAAATAACTCAGGTTATTTTAATTTGGATATCAATTAAGTTTTCAGGACAAAATCTCAATCCAAACAAACTCATGCAAAGCCTAACATTGGCATACATCATATTGAATTGTTAGGATCTCCAAAAAAACCAATACAAAATCTCAATCTCTTACACTTGTGAATGGATGAATTCAATGGACACTTACCTTTCTTGTAAATAGTTATCTCTTGCCAACCTGTCATTTTAATGGACCCCTATCTTTCTTACCAAGAATAGCACCACCTACCCCTGACACCTATATAATTATTCTCTATCATTACTAAACTTATGTGTGAAAGATATATAAATATTCAGAATAACTAGGTAACAAAACAATCACAACAAGATCACATAATACAAGTTCATATGAGAACATACAAGTTCCTTTTTTTCTTTTTTTTTAAAAGTTCATGTTTTTCAATTTCATCATTTAATATTTGATTTGATTGAATATTGGCCTCCGTCATTTATTTATGTTTTTGACTTGAATAGAATCTTTCATCGATTTTTAAAATTACTTGAATTATCTTTAGTCATTTAATTTTATTTTTTTTTGTTAAATTTTAAAGAATTTTTTTAATTAAGTTAAATTTATTGCTTAATATTTGTTTTTATTATTATTATTATTATTTTAACTAATTTTAAAAAACAACTCAGGTTATCCTAGTTTGAATATGAATCAAGTTTTCAAGACAAAATCTCAATCCCAAACAAACTCATGAGAAGCCTAACATTGGCATACATCATATTGAATTGCTAGGATCTCCAAAAAAATTGATACAAAATCTCAATCTCCTACACTTATGAATTGATGAACTCAGTGGACACTTATTTTTTTTGTCAATAGCTATCTCTCGTTAATTTCTCTCCTTAATGGATTCCTATTTTTTTTATCAAACGCACCACTTAGCCCTCATTTCAGTAAGATATTTATATAATTATTCTTCATTATTACTAAATTTACATGACTGGGATATATAAATATTCAAAATCACTAGGTAACAAAACAGTCATAACAAAAGTTCACATGAGAACACACAGCTATCACAACATACACCTCTATGTTCTTTATGTTATATTTTTCTTTTCTCTTGCAGTATACTGACTTGGTGTTCTCTGTTATGAAATAAAACTTGTTTTTGCAAAAGAGCAAGAAACAACCGAATCCAACCACCATAGCCTAAAATATAGTGGTGAAAACCCTAAATCAAATCAAATTTTTTTATGACTTTATTACTATCTAAACATCCTATTACATATTGTTCTACGTTGTTAACGTTGCTTTTGCAAACAAAATTACACAGGACATGATCCGTACAAGAACCGGCAAGAACTCTAGTTTATGGTTTCCAAGTTATATAGATGCAATAAATCAATCATATTCTCACCACGTTAATTAAATTCAAAAACTTTAACTTATATAATAGTATTTAACTTAATTATTGTAATATAAATTTATCAAAAAGTGATCAAACCAACAAGATTGTGTCTCTTCAAAACCCAACATCTAGTTCTAATTATTATTTTTATCTCTTTTCAGTCTTATTGCATATTAATACTTTTGTTTTTTATAAAACCCGAACTGAATAATTATTCTGTTCATTAATTTTTTTTATTGCCTTGGTTATTAATCCTATATATTCAAATCTTGTATTTGCAGTTGTTGTCGTTGGTTTTTTTTTTTCTCAGGATCATTGGCCTGCCTTTTGGTCATGTAGACAACCAGAGGGAAATTCAGACGAAGAACTCAAATCGATCCAAGTCCTCGGAAAGTTATGGTGCGATGACACAGACTTCAAAGCTAGCTTGTTAACGCATAGTTCCTCCAGCCCTAACAACTAATACTCAGCATTGTCACAACCATTGCATCTGCTTACAAATTCTTTGAAGACAAGTTCTCCTTCCAGATTTCAAAGCTTCTCTGTAGAAATAAACATGCACAATTTTCCTTTATCTGAACCTGCTACTATGTGGGCACAACGCCATCTACCTTTAGGGTTCTAGAACCCCGATCTCGGATCCTTCTTTTATCTTCTCGAGCTCTCCACAAAGCAACAGAGTACTGTACCTAGTATCAGTAGTATGTATGTACACTTGTTCACACAGGTACCAACAAGCTTCGTTAATTGAGATAGAGGATATTGGTTTATGATAATAATAATAATAATAATCGTGGAGAACCTTGCGTTAATATGTGTTTTAGTATATGTCATTCCTTCTCTCGTCAGATATAGGTATAGTTATTAAAACCATTTCCAGAGTTGACACGGAACAAGATCCGGGTTATGAGTCACAGGTTAATTAGTTTTTTTTTTAATAAATAAAATAATTGATTTAAATTTTAATTGAATTATAAATTAACTGACGAGATTGAATAAGTTAAATCAGGCTTAACAATGTATTAGTTAAACATGGCATTATAGGTTTAGTTTAGAGTTTATTTGTGAGTATGGTTACGATTGTATTTTAAAGTGTTTTTTACTCAGAAATATATTAAAATATTATTTTTTTAAAAAAATTATTTTTAATATCAGCGCATTAAAATGATCTAAAAACACTAAAAAAATATTAATTTGAAGTAAATAAAAAATTAAAAAAATTTAAATTTTTTTAAAAAGATTTTTTAAACATAAAAACAAATAGGGTTTTAATACCAATATAATTGTTTTGAGAAAAAAAAAACTGTGTAACAATTTAAACTATCTAGCTACAAATCAGCCATCAAAATATGATTAAATTTGAGTAAAATAACTAATATCAACTACTAAAATTGGAAATGAATAGGAATATAAAAAATCCAAATGAGAGAAATACAAGAATCTCGATGCTCAGAACATCATAACAATGTCAGTGGTTTACAGATATTGGAAACATGCGCATTATGGCAACCCTACAAAGTTGTCATACCTTCTACTGGATATAAAAATACTAGGTGAGTTTGATAGTCCGATAAATATTGTTTTTTTTTTAAGTATTTTTTATTATTATTACATCAAAATAAAAAAAATATTAACTTAAAATTTTTAAAAGGAAATTTAAAGATTAAAAAAAAACAAAATTGCACCGCATGCAGTACCAAAAGTCATGAGTAGTACACTTATTATTAGAAAACATATGTGATTTGTATACAATGTAGATGCTACATTCCATGGAAAACGAATTGGATTTGTACTGTAAGAACCAATAATAACTTGGAGGTGGGACAATTCCGGTGACTTGGGCAATCTTCCTATGTTAATGTCTGCACGATCAGTTCAACATCAAATTAATACTACAAGAAATGTCAAATAATGACTTCTAAAAGAGTAGTTTACTTATTAGGTGGGACGCATATGTCATCACACGACTTTCCCAGAAAAACCAAAGACCTTTTCGAGCAACAGTTAAGACTTGCATCAAAAAGTTTCTATGTTGATTGGGTGCTTCTAACATCCAATCCAACTTCTTAATCACTCCTTAATCACTGCACCAATTAATTAAAAAAAAAAACCAGAGAGAGAGAGGGAGGGAGGGAGGGAGAGGGAGAGGGAGAGGGACAGTATTTTTTTTAATTCAAAACTGAAAATTAACACCAAAAACGACCGGCACCGCCGGCCAAAGGCCATCGATCATAGAGGAAAACTAAACCAAGATGAAATATCATGAATTTCCATGCACAGCCAAGTGTTATATCATGATTTGTATGAAGTGATGGAGATAATTACGCAGTCCACATTTTCAATTAAACACAACGGATTATCTTGCCGACCCCGACATGGTTACCATGATGACTTAAATCTTTGTTGATCTTGATGTATGACAGTACTGAATCAAGACTGTTGTTGGATCACGATCCCATACCTTACTTGCGTGTGATGCAAAACCCTAATTGATGTATACAAGTTCATTGACAAGCCAACTATAACGTATAATTAATTTGTATGGTTGGCCATCCAGTCTTATCGATTATGTATCTCTAATAGGACAACATTATATGGAAACTGAACCACTGTTATAAAACCCGATCTGTCCTAAGATTTCGATTAGCTCACAGAGAGTCTATTCAGTATATATATATTTTTTAAAATAATATCATTTTAAAAAAATAATCAAATCAAATTTTACTTTAATTTATTTATTTATAATTTTTTAATAATTTAAGTTTTTAAATCAGCTTATACGCAACTCGACTAATCCCATAAACCTTGAAATTAATGATTATATAAGCTTCCAATAACCCTTATATTTGTGGGACTCGAACTAGTAAATTTTAAGGAGCAAATTAAAATCATATTTTTCATGGTTAATTTTACCCTAATTTTAATTGAATTATAAATTAACTTGTTGAATAGACCGAATTTAACAATATGAGCTTTCAATTGTGTTTAAAAGGAGAACTATAATTATTTTTAAAAATATTTTTATTTAAAAATAAACTAAAAAATTGTGTATGAGCACAATTAAAGATGGTGTTTGGCATTGAGGTTTAACCTGTTTTTGGGAAAAATTCAATTTTTTTTTTTTTTGCTAAAATTGAGTGTGGTTTGTACTTTTTAGATCGTTTTGATGTGCTGATATCAAAAATTATTTTTAAAAAATAAAAAAATATTATTGGCATGCTTTTTCAGCACGAAAAGTTATTTGAAAAGTAAGTGATACCACATTCCCAAACACCTTAAAATATAGGTTGTGAGTAATGCGTTGAAAATTCTATAATTTCTGCGTAGATGACTGGCTGGATCAAAAGAGTGTACGTTCTCAGGATTTTGGGAACTGATTTTGAGGATATTAATCTCCAAATTGACCAAAACAAAGTTTACTAACTGAAAAGTAAACATTATCGTCTAATCCTTCTTCAAAACCACAGCTCTCTCCGTCGTGATGGCTGCTTGTTGCTTGTAAAAAATACATATATGGTCAATTATTATATGTTTAAAGTAGGTCCATCCAGCTAGATAGGCAGTAGTAGGCACATCAGACAAATGTCATGTGGTTTTTAATTAAGGAAAGCAACAAATGGGGAAGTTTATCAGAAGCCAGCCGTACCATTATTGTAGCTACAAGGAAGAGACATGACGAGACATTAATTTGACGTTCTATGATGACTTTTGGCAGGTTTAATTAATTAATTTCTTTATTTATTTATAAGGTGATAAGCATGATCGATGCCATTCTCTGTTCACTTTTATCAACTCTGACATATACCAAATATCTTTCGTAATCATAATAAACTCGTTAATTCAAGTGTATAGTTTAAAAATATTAATTTTAAAAGATATAACTTTTTAAATTTATTTTTTAAAAATTATTAATTTAAATTTTATAAATCTTAAAGCTATTAAAAATTTATATAATTATTAATTTTATAGCTCGTAAAATTAATCAAAATACACATAATTTAGTTTAAATATTTACATTATTAATAATAAAAAACATTATATAAAAACATAAGAGTTTAAGAGTTTAAAAATTATTTTTTGTAACCAAGATTTTCCCATCATATTCTTAAAACCACAAGGAGAATTTCCAAACAATAAATATATTTTAAAGATAAAAGAGGAGTTTTATTATACATAAATCTTGATTTTCGTAATTTCATGGTACCTAATTAGTATTATTGTGAAGAACAATCTTAGATTAATTAGTTTTCGTGCCACAAGACTAAATCCACCTTTTCAATATAATTAAAAACAATATATGAAATTGAAATCAGAGAACTCATGAATCCAACTAGACTAGCTAAACAATTCAAACCACATTTCGTCGTTGAAAAACATCACATTGATGCTTGTTATACAGTGAAAACGAAGTTTCAATGAAGCGTAAAGTCTATAAAACGTCACACAACTCTTTTTTTTCTTTTTCTTTTTCTTTTTTCTGGAGACAGAAGAACATTGTATGCTTCTAAGATAGAAAGTGCTTCTAATTGTTGAACAAACTTGTAGCTTCTTCCACTTATTATTTTGTCTTTTAATGTGATAAATCAATGTCCTATTATCCCTACTTGTATAATATTTTGAACTTTGATTTCAATATAGATATTGTTGAAGATAAAACAACTTACAGCTTATTACGTATGCTGCACTCTCTTATTATCAAAGTAACGTTAAAGATGGCTTATATAAGCCTTACATGAAGTTCAACAGAAAAACAAAACAACCCACGTTTTACGTGGTAACAAATAGGAAATTAGTTATAGACTTAGTCTACATGACTTAGTCTACGTGTCCTATGCAATAGGAATTATTTAATAGAAATATTGACAAATTCAACGATCAACAATCTCAACAATGCCTTTCCTAAACTGAATGTAGCAATACTTTCAGTTTAATCCTGGTACCTCACACACACCTAATAACTTGTGCAATTTCAGAAAAACATCCAGCTTGAGTGGTTTTGTCATAATATCTGCAATTTGTTCTTGTGTGCCACAATGCTTCAGTTCCACAACTCCATCTTTAGTCAGATCACGCAAAAAGTGAAATCTTACATCAATATGTTTGCTGCGTCCATGCATAACTGGATTCTTTGATAACTTAATTGTAGAACTGTTGTCACATAGCACAATAGTACATTTTCCTTGAGAATTGCCAAGTTTTTCCAATACTCTCCTCATCCACACTCCTTGACATGCACACGATGTAGCTGCTACAAATTCTGCTTCAGTAGTGGATAAAGTAACCACTGGTTGTTTCTTTGAAGACCAAGAAACAGCTCCTTCACTAAGTAAAAATACATAACCGGAAGTATTTTTCCTGTCATCCACATCACCTGCATAATCACTGTCTGTATATGCCAACAACTCTTTATTACCATCCTTTTGATAAAAGATTCCTAAATCCACTGTACCTTTCAAGTATCTAAGCACCCTTTTTGCAGCTTGTAAGTGTATCTCAGTTGGATTTGCCATAAATCTACTGATGAGACATATAATATACATCAAATCTGGCCTTGTTGCAGTTAAATACATAAGACTTCCAACCAACTGTTTATACATTGTAGCATTTACTTTGACTCCTTCTTCATCCTTCATTAATTTAACACCAGGAACAATTGGATTCTTCACACTATTACTGTTTTCCATTCCAAACCTCTCCAAAATATCTTTTGCATATTTCTTTTGACTAATATAAATTCCATCAGAATTTTGAAGAACCTCCACACTAAGAAAATATTTCATCTTGCCCAAATCAGTCATATCAAATTCAAGTTTCATAGAATTCTTGAATTTAACAAATAAACTTTCACTATTACCAGTAAAAATTAAATCATCAACATATAAGCTAACAATCAAAATTGTACCTCCATTTCCTGTTTTTATGAATAAGGTGTGTTCACAGCTGCACCGCTCAAATCCTTCTTTGACAAAGTATGTTTCAATCCGGCTATACCATGCACGAGGGGCTTGTTTAAGACCATATAATGCTTTTTTTAATCTGTACACCTTGTGCTCTTCACCTTTCTTCTCATAACCTCGTGGTTGTTCAACAAACACTGCTTTATTTAATTTGCCATACAGAAAAGCACTTTTGACATCAAGCTGATACACATTCCATCAATGTCGAGCTGCTGAAGCAATCACTATTCGAATTGTATCCCATCGAGCCACCGGTGCAAATACTTCAGTATAATCAATACCATATTGTTGTGCATACCCTTTCGCCACCAACCTAGCCTTACATTTGTCAACTTCGCCATTTTCATTGAGTTTAGTCTTAAAGACCCATTTGACGACAATTTTCTTCATTCCTTTAGGCAAATCTGTCAGCTCCCACGTTTCATTTCTTTCAATTGCATCTATTTCAAGTTTCATTGCAATTCTCCATTTGGAAGACTTCACTGCTTCTTCAAACGTGACTGGATCAGTAAGTGAAGTAAATAGGAGCAAGTTTTGCTCAGCTTCATCTTCTGTAAATTCTCCTCCACTCACGTAATCGTCCATCCAGAATGGCACCCTGCTGCTTCTTCTTGCTGGTGAATCTTCTATAGAGGAACTATCTGTGCTTCTTCCAGCTTCTGTTGAGTGTGCTGCAAGTGATCGTGAAGATGAGCTGGCTTCTATATTGACTGAATTTGCTCTAACAGGATTGCATGGAGATGGACTAGCTTAAGATGGACTGGCTTCTGCATTGGCTTCTGTATTACATAATGGTAAACCAACTTCTGTCTCTTCTTCATTTTGATCAGCTCATGTTTCTTCTTCTGCTTCATCACGTTCACTGTCTTCATTGCTGTCTCCCCACTCAACAGTATCAGATGTTGTCACTTCATCATTCCCTTGCCAATTCCAACATTCTTTCTCATCAAAGACCACATCTCTACTTGTTACTATCTTCCCGGATATTGGATTATAAAGTCTATATGCTTTAGACTCTTCACTCATTCCCAACAGCACACATTTATAACTTTTATCATCCAATTTCTGTCTCATTTTATCTGGCACATGAACGTGCCCAATACAGCCAAAGACCCGAAAATAGTTCACATTTGGTTTAACCCCACTCCAAGCTTCTTCAAGAGTCATTTCTTTTACTGCCAAGGTAGGACTTCGATTAAGCACATGTGTTGTCCAATTTACAGCTTCCGGCCAGAATTTCTTTGGAACTTGTTTCTCCGACAACATGCTTCTGACCATGTTCATGATGGTCCTATTCTTGCGTTCAGCCACTCCATTTTGTTGGGGAGTATAGGCTGCAATGAGTTGTCTGCTAATCCCATGATTTTTGCAAAAATCATTGAACTCAACAGATGTAAACTCCCCACCTCTGTCTGTACGCAAGCAGCAAATGAAGGTTCCTGCTTCTTTTTCAACCATGTTCTTATAATTCTTAAACACAGTGAATGCTTGAGATTTTACAGCAAGGAAATATATCCACACCTTACGGCTATAGTCATCAATAAAGCTTATGAAATACCTCTTCTTGCTATTTGAAACAGGTGTGATAGGACCGCAGATATCAGCATGAATCAGTTGCAGTCGTTGAGATGCTCTCCATAAACTTTTCTTTGGAATTGTCTCCTGTGTTGCTTGCCCACCAAACAATCGGTGCAGATTTTGGATGAGTCTTTCAACTGTGGTAATCCTCTGACCATTTGTTTATGCTGCAAAATTCTTAGACCTTTATAATTTAAATGTCCATATCTGTAGTGCCAAAGATGAGTATTGTCTTCAAACGTTGTTTGAAAACAGTTGGAAGTTTTCTGTGCAACTGTTGTATGCAGCATGAACATTCGATTTGCAGTCATTCTTGTTTGCACGATAAGCCCCCTCTCTGGATGATAGAGTTTACAAACTCCATGTTTGATGAAGACAGCTACTCCTCGTTCTTGCATTTGTCCAATGCTCAGCAAATTATTTCTCAATTCAGGTATATAGAAGACATCTGTTATTACATGAATAATTCCAGCAAGCTGCAACCGTATGGTGCCCTTTCCCAGCACAGCCATTTTTGAATCATTCCCTAGCTTTACAAATTGTTGAAAATCTTCATCAAGATCAGAGAACCACTGCTTGTGTGCACACATATGATTGTTGCACCCTGAGTCAAGAAACCAAACATCTTCTTATCCTGACTGATTATGCTCCACATATGACATTAACAGCAGCTCTTCTTTTTCTTCAAGCTCTGCATAGTTTGCTTCCTTCTCCCATTTGGGACATTCATACTGAAAATGTCCCAATTGATGACATTTATAACATTCTACTAAAGCTTTATTAAAAACTGGATTGACTGGATTGATTCTTCCTCTGCCTCTTCCCCGAAATGCTCCACGTCCTTGATTTCCTCTTCTTCCACCAAATCTGTTATCGTATGTAACTTTCAATGCCTGTTCATCTCTTTGGTGCCCATTCATTCTCTGCTCATGAACAAGCAAACTGCTCTGTAATTCATCAATAGTTAATGTGTCTAAATTGTTGGATTCTTCAACAGAACAAACCACATAGTCAAACCGTGAAGTCATTGATCTCAATATCTTTTCAATGATCACGATTTGTTGTATATTTTCACCATGAATCTTCATCTTGTTGGCTATGATGAGTGTTCGGGCAAAATATGCATCAACGCTCTCCCCTTCTTTCATCTGTAGAATTTCAAATTCTTTTCTAAGAGCTTGGAGTTGTGCTCGTTTCACTCTCGTAGATCCTTAGTATTTCTGCTTCATGGAGTCCCAGATGTGTTTGGCCGTGTCTCTATTGAGAATTGTTTCCATAACATTCCGATCAATAGCTTGAAACAAGTAGTTTTTTACTTTCAAGTCTTTCAGCTTTTGATCATTAATAGACTATCGTTGTGCCTCAGTAATTTCAACACCTTCAGCTGCACTAGAAACACCATTCTCCACCAAGCTCCAGTATTCTTTTGAGCGAAGAAATTTTTCCATAAGCATGGACCAATGATCATAGTAACCATCGAACTTAGGAATTGCAGGTTGAACGAACAAATTTTCAGCTGCCATTTGATAATGCTCTCTATGTTTAACTCTCCCTCTCACTTTTTGTGTTTAACTCACCTTTGAAATAATTCTCTCACTCTCTGTGTTTAACTCTTCTTAAGAAACTGCAGTTTCTTGTCACTCAAAACTAAATTCTATAGCAAGCTCTGATACCAATTTTGTTGAAGATAAAACAACTTACAGCTTATTACGTATGTTGCACTCTCTTATTATCAAAGCAACGTTAAAGATGGCTTATATAAGCCTTACATGAAGTTCAACAGAAAAACAAAACAACCCACGTTTTACGTGGTAACAAATAGGAAATTAGTTATAGACTTAGTCTACATGACTTAGTCTACGTGTCCTATGCAATAGGAATTATTTAACAGAAATATTGACAAATTCAACGATCAACAATCTCAACAGATATCATAAATGTTCGTATAAATAATTTTAGGTAAGAAAATTATATTGTTATGAAATATTATCTATATAATTAAAAGAGTTGGGTTTTAATATTATCTATATAATTAAAACTATAGGGGAACAAAATTAGAATTTAATTACATATTTTTTTAGAAGAAAATGTTGAATTGAAAGACAAATGATTGAAGTGAAAAAGATAGGTAGAATAATAACGGGTTTGAAATTTGTTATAAAGGCTCATTTTAGTCCTTTATAGTTTTTAGTTATTAGGTAAATAGTGCTTTAATTTAAAAAAAAAATCAATTTTGATACTAAACTTTATTTTACTTATTTTCCAATCATTTGTTTTGTGGAAGAAGAGAGAAGGAGTCACCGGATTTCGGCGTACAAATAAAAAATAGTTGTTGGTGACAATTATGGCCACCAAAATAATAAATTTTTATGTCAAATGATTTCTTATGATGAGGGGAGTTGAGATGTGGTGGTCTTGACCTTGAAAGTGTCTTAAAAAACACATGTGAGCTTTGGAAAATTTTGAGTTTTGAATTGATTTTGAATTTTGTGTTATTAAAGGCTATAGATTAGTTTTAAAAAGTTTATATGCTGTTTTAAGTAAAAAAATGAATTTGCTTGTAAGAAAATTTGGGATCCTTGTTTTTCTTACCATCACAAAGGTCGGATTTTAGGGATTCTTGAACAACACATTGCCTGCTGATATGTGTATAAGTTTTTTGATTAACATCTGAGATTTTTTATGTAAAAAATACATTGGAGAATTTTGCATATTTGATTGTTTTTATTATGTTATGATGTTTTAGATTTTATTTTTATTTTCATGATCTTTTATTTTTTTCACTTGAGTACTCTTTTATGCTTCATTTATGGTTTTTATTTTTATTCGTTTTTTTTTTTTTGTCATTGCCTGATAATACGCACGATCTCTTTTTGTTACCAAAATTTTATATTTTTTAAATTCATTTAAAAATATCGACATCACATTAATATTTTATATTAATAAAAAAAATAAATCGTCCTGCTAGACTCTTATCTAGTACAAACTTAAAAGTGGGGACCTAGCTAGTTTCACTATTTGTACACCCATTAAAAAAAATAAAATCAAGACGAACATGATATATGTTGGATTTAGCCAATGTTTATTTATTTTTGGTGAATAGTCACGAGAGTACTAAAAAAAAAGTAACATTATCGCCAAATTCCTGTTCAAGCGAGCCAAAACAAAAGGAGAGAGAGATATTGCTCGTTAATTCAAGTATATTATAGTAACAAGATGTGACCTCTGATCCAATTCAATCCAAGATTTAAATTATGAGTTTACTAAATCAACCTTAAAATAATATCATTTTAAATAGTTAAGGTGATGAATTTCTAAACCGGTTTAAATAAAATAAAACCCAACATGAAATAAATTCTGAATTGACAAGTTATCAGACTAATCCATACAGCTGGAACAAATTTAATAATCAATCTCTTAATCTCACGATCTTTCAGAAATTGTCGACATGCATTCGTGCTCCTCTAACATAATTATTCGGAATTAAGCAATAATTAATCTCCCATTATCAACCATATTAGCTTCAATAATAATAATAATAATAATAATAAAGAGTGGTAGCTAGTAAGATACGAGGAGATCTTCTCTGAATAAATAAAGGCTAGATTTCAACGTCAATCACGCAAGCATCCAGGATTAATTCATGGCATGCATAAAATGTCCCGGTGGTCCCTCTTGCTCTCTCGAACAATTATGGGAACCGTTCTTTCTCCCCGTCTTTCCTCCTGTTTGACAATCCTTCCACCCTGAAAGATGAGAACTAATTTCTCCTCAACAAATCAGGTTAGGTTTCATTTTTCTAATCTAACCCCTTTCTCTGAGGTGAAGTGTTTGAACTTTGATGACTCGAACTAATTATTAATCTAATCACACATCAAATCTATATACGGTTATTGATACCATGAACGATGAGCAAACTACTCTTGAAAAACATGGTGTGTTCAAGTTATGTTTTGCTGATCTTTACTAGTGTGGGATTCAAGTTTCTCGGTAACATGTTCACATTGAAGGAGGCTACAGGAACATGCTTTTGACTTCGAGTAATGGTTTTGTTTTAGAGTTTAAAAGGATTTAGATTTTAGTTTAAAGATTTGTCCTTTTTGGATATTTCATGGACTTTTCAGAAATTCTGATTGGTCGGAAATGATATTTTATTTTATAATTTTTATTATATTAATTTACAAAATAATATCATTTATAGTTCCAGTACATGTTCACACCGGGCATTAAAATACATGTTATTAACGAAAATTAGAACATATCTCCATAGAGAAGAATTAAAATATTAGTAAGTGATATTAAGATCCTTTATATTCTTGATTTTACCGACTTTGAAACTTGTATGGATTGCGTCAAGGGAAAACAAACTAACAAGTCAAATAAAAGTTGGAAATTATATGTAAATAGATCTTAGTTTATTTGAAAAAAATTCATTTGTATAGGAACCAAGAATAAACATAAGATTTATTCGTTAAGTAAGGTTGTCACATATAAAAATACCTGGGAAATTATATGTATTGAAATACAAACTTTTTTTCGAAGCAAACATATTGACATCATATACAAACATTTGTTCCCTAAGCTTACCTGTTAAAAATACAGATTTTTATCTATAAAACTATACAGTTAAATCTTGAGTGTGTCAAAGTTCAGAAGTATCAAAACCTTAAAAAAAATTATTGTTTTTTATCAATGTCAAAAGGTATATTTTATTTTTCCATACAAAATCTAATTATAAATGACTTAAAAAACACGTTTAGATGTATAAAGTTTAACGGGAAAATCATAAATAATTGATTAACAAAAATGTTTTTTCCATTAACGATGTGAGAAAGAATTGTATCAAATCCAGCATAAATCCCCTAGTTGTTCTAAGTGTATATATTACATGATAGCTAGCTAGTCAATCGTCGCAGAGCCTGGCGTCTCTATTACTGTATGCGTACATGGAGCAAATGGTGACCTTCAGGGCAAGCTATAATAATCTATATAGGTGTTTAGGTTCTAGTTTTCTTGCTGTGGTGATTTTCTTGAATAGTTCTTGCTTTCTCCTCCTCTTGTCCTTGCGATTTTCACAACCAACTAAAGCTCCCTTTCTTTTCATGTCTCAGCTTCTCGATCAAATTCTTTTTCTATAGATTAGACGTACACTACTGTTTCAACCTTTTTATATATCCTTTATAAGCACTCGCATCCATATATGATCACCCCCTAGCTCACTGATCGTCATAATTCGAACTCTTTTGCAGGCAAGCTCTCTCCTTCTCTCCCATGGATAGTATTGGCTGTCTCACAAAATCCAATACCATCACTAGCAACAACACAACCCTAAAACTATTTGGCTTCAACATTTCAGAGAACAACCCTACCGTACCTTTAGATTCAAGCAAATCTCCATCTGGATCACAAGAACCAGAGACTAGTTTCCAATCCTCCAAAGGGAGGAAATATGAGTGTCAATATTGTTACCGTGAGTTTGCAAACTCTCAAGCCTTGGGCGGTCATCAAAACGCTCACAAGAAAGAAAGGCAGCTTTTAAAACGTGCACAAATGCAAGCCACCCGCCGCCTGGCTTTAGCTTCCTATGTGACCATACCAAATTCCATGTTCTCGACGTTTATTCCATCGCCACCGCACCTCCTTGATCCGGCTGTGGTTCCGGTGGAAGCAGCGAGGCAACAACACGCCCAGTCTCCTCCATGGCTTTACAAGTCCTATCTGGGCCGCATGTCGCGCGACGGCCGATACCTTAACGGGCCTGCTTCTATTCCCGGAAGGTGTCTGGATGGAAAGAGCAACTTGGTTTGCAGTGAGGCTGGGCTTCGTGCTAGAGAAGATGTTGAGGCTCATCACAGTCACAAGGGATTAGGCCTGGATTTGCATCTATAGTGGTCTAGGACCAGATATGCATCTATTTTTAGCCTCTTGTAATGAATCTGTGCTGTGGTTTCCTCAAAAATATGAAGGAAAGCCTAGAAGTTGCAGGCGGTACACTTTCCAGCTTCCAGAATTACTATATATAGTTCGTCTTCAAATTTTTTTTTTTTGTTCGTATATGCTTTCATATATTGGTAGCCATTAAACGAAGATCCTTTGTATTTGGCGTTTAGGAACGATAAGGAAAGTGAAAATTTTAGTAGACATCAAGCTCAAGTCTCAGCATTATAAAAGTAAAATTATTGAAAGAAAAGGAAGAACAAATAACAATTAATGGGTAAATATTTGGTATTTTGTGAAATACGAAGGAGATCTCTAGAGTTTTAATCTCATATATTTATCAATGAATCTCTACAGTTTCATATATCAATGGGTGTTGAGGATTGTTTAGGGTTTGCAAGGCATTGGTGAAGGATTTTTTATGGCTGTAAAAATAAAAATAAAAATAACAATGACCAAAATCGACTTTGACAAAAAACGACAAACTCTTTTCCATGTTTCACGAGGCGCGTAAATCTACACTATCGTCCCTCATTAATTTTCTCTTACAATTTAAGGGGACAACTTTTTTATACTTATTTCAAATTGCTAAGAGTTTTTGGGTATTGATTTTAATTGCTTACATTTTCTACGTAATAAACAGCATAGCTAAAGATATAAATATTTCTATTTAAAAAATAAATTAATAAAAAAGAGAGAATTTATGTTAACAACTACATTTTTCTACATAATACATGTTATTATGATTTTAATGAAAATCCATTTTTTTCCATATAAGTAAATAAAATAAAAATTCACGTATCATAAGATGAAATATATTTATTCTCGTTTTTTTTTTAACTTCTCGCTTTAGCCTTTTGTTAACTTTAACAATTGTTTTATGATTTTTTTTATTCATATAATTTTCATTAAACCCACACACTGTTTTTTAATTTTTAATTAAAACTTTTCATGATGAACAAAAAATATATTCGCAATACCTTATTTTTTGTTCTCGTGTTAAAAATCAACTTGAAATTTTATCTACAATGAGCATGGGTATATAGGATATTATTTTTTAAAAAAGTAACGTGGTTAATTAAAAATATTAGTGGAATAACACAATAAAAAAAATAATGAAATAGCATAATTTGTAGATGTCGCAATTGAAAAACATGATTTTTATAGCTTGGCACTATTTAGAATAGTGATTTTCAATAAAAAAAAATTAAATGATCAAGGAAAAATGAGAGAGGAAAGAAAAAAAAAAAAGACGATGAAAACACATTAAAATTCTGATTAAAACACCACTAATACAATCAGAAAAAGACAAATTCAACAATATCAAAAAATGTAACCAACAATGACCCGTGTGGATTATATTTGATGTTCAAAAAATAATGGATGACTCGCTTGTTTTTGGTGAGAAGTGTCCATTCGGGTTTATTATTGGTGATTTTTTTTATATTATTAGATTTAAGTTGTTAAGATTTTTATAATAATATTAGTGATAATATAATTGAAATTTCAATGTATCTTTAAGATTTTTTTTATTTTTCTTTCTTCTCTCTTCTGCCCATTTAAAAATTCTTGTTATATGTCATTATTATGAATAGTATCTAGCTATAAAAATCCCGTTTCATAATCATGAAATGGACAACCAGTGTTGTTTCATCAATTCTTTTATAATTATGTGATTTTTTCGGTACTTTTAAAAAAATGCGCTAAAAACAAAAAATAGCCATTAATTACCTGGTCTTGTTTTTTTCTAATTTACAAATATTTGGATGTATCCTTCAAGAACTGGGGCCTGAATTGAAGTCCCATCTGCATAAAAAGAACAAATACGCTCCGATCGATCGATCTGGATAAATAACATCCTGATGTACCCGTTTCTGTGGAAAGGAATCTGCTCCACGTGTCCTGAGTGTACCCGTGTCTCCATTTCATCGAACCTTTGATTTTCCCAGCAAGCAATCTCTCCGAGGGGCCAAGACTGGTGGCAGCCAGGACGGTTGAGCTGGAAGAATTTCTTGAAATGATGGCCAAATCGAAGGGGTGGATCCGATCACCTACGCACGATTATAGGGCTGGAGTGCCGGTGGGGCTTAGTGGTTAGGGCAGGCACGCTATATAAGGCACGATCCCTCAAGGTTGACTTTTACTATAGCTAGACAAAGTCTAGATGGTTAGAACTTACTCGTGGATTGGTTGGACTCCCACTTGGCCACTTGGCCATCTAAGGGTCCTAGACCTAGTCTTGATTTTTCTTGTCCTACGCTAAGACCTCGTATTTCAAGATGGTAATGTAGTCCCTCGACTCTCTGCGGTGGTCAGTTTGGTCCCTAATGCCACCTCCGAACAATTAATTGCTGACCATACCACTTGTTTGGAATAAATAAATAAATAAATCAAGAATCTGAGACTCTCGTATTAAAAGAAAATTTCAAGAATGAGAATAGAATAAAAGCTAAAGTATAGTTATCAAATCTTCATTCAAAGCAGACATGGAGAGAAAAGAGGATTTTTGTTATAAATAAGAGAAGAGTTACGACAAGGAAGGAAAATAGAAGAAGGGAAAAATAATTTCTTTAACAAAATTCTCGATAAATAAATACATAGGTTAAATTGAGTTCTTGAGCTTGGGCTATACTTGGGTTTGGATATGATAGTCCAAAACATGGATCTTACAGTGTGATCAAAATAGATCTTGAATTGCACTTGAAAATTTTAAATTTCATGCAACTACTAAAATATGCTTTTTTTTTTCTATTTTACATGTTGTTATTAAACATGACATAACACAATTTTTTGGATAAAAGAAACGTTCATTAATTTTTTAGTTATGTATGAGTTTTAAAAAAATCAACTGGAATTCATCTGATATTTAGACATGGTGAGTCAACCCGTTATCTAATAAAATATTATTAATATTTTTTTAAAAAAAACTAGTTTTATTTTGGAGTTTTTTAAAATAATTTTTTTATTAACTTGAATTATTTGGTGTAATCCAAATCTTACATCCAATCTGGTTTTAGACTTTGATTTGAAACTTTTTCGTGATATTTCTAGACACATGTTCAGTTGCTTTCACCATTAATTTTAAAGATTTATACTTCTTTTTAATAGCTTATTGTATATTTTGATTTATACTTCTTTAATTTTTTAGTTATGTATGAGTTTTAAAAAAATCAACTGGAATTCATATGAGATTTAGACATGGTGAGTCAACCCGTTATCTAATAAAACATTATTAACATTTTTTTAAAAAAAAACTAGTTTTATTTTGGAGTTTTTTTAAATAATTTTTTTTATTAATTTGAATTATTTGGTGTAATCCAAATCTTACATCCAATGATTTGAAACTTTCGTGATATTTCTAGACACATGTTCAGTTGCTTTCACCATTTTAAAGATTTATACTTCTTTTTAATAGCTTATTGGATATTTTGATTTCATTCTATCAAACTAAAGTAGCATAATGATGAATAACATATAATTGATGAATATTGTAAAAAAACAAAATGATAAATGCACGAGTTATTTGGTATCATATGCCTATTTAAATTAATTTTTTCTCTTGTTTAAAAAATTTTTGAAAACAAATATATAAAATTTGTTTTTTTTTTTAAAAAAAAGCAAAACCTTAACACCGTTGGGTTTTTAAGTTTTTTTTTTTTTTTTTTTAAAAAAAAAAGTAACAGTCTTGTTTATAAACAGAAATTGTAATAAACAATCCCTTAACGTTAATTTTTTTTTTTTCTATCATGGGCATAATTCAAACTAAATTTTGGTTTCTTTATAATAATGCGATTCCGTAAAGTTGGCCTAGCGAAGAAGAACTGGAACTTAACAATGTGTTTCTGTTCAAGATTCCAGGTTCAACTCTTGCCCAGTGCAAACAATTTCATGAGGCCATTGAACTTGGTAAGGTCTATGAATTAATTGTGATGTATTTGCAGGAAACTCCTTACTGAGAGTCTGTTCATCGCAGGAACAGTTGGGCCTAGGCCTGGATAACGGTGCTAATCCAAAAAAAAAAACACAAAATATCCATAACGAGGGCTTCCTAACCCAAAACACAAGCTGACTTACAAGTGGCATCTCCCTGTTCTGTCGTCTTGAACACCACAAGAAGATGGATTGATTTCATGGAACAGAGATTTGAGAAGCTCAATTGTCTTTTGTAGTTCGTACTTTGCACCCTTTCAAAAAAGGAAAAGTGAGGGTGTATTTGCAACTGAAACAATGCAGCAATAACTAATTAATTATGTCAAGAACATGAGAGGTTACAGTAACATGGAACCCAAGTACTCACGGCTGTCTTCGGTTTGTAGTAGGTGAATCGAAAAGCCTATCTTTAATCCGTGGGTCCAACAGTCACTGTCATCAATTCATCATCATCGCTTTCATCACACCTCCATCCATGTTATCTAATGGACAATTTATCCCCGAGTCTCGTTGTCTGTCAACATCCTCCTTGTGTTGGGTTTACACATGTTTGAGCTAGTTCATTGCATTGAATCCATTAATCTAGTTTTTTCATGTTGTTAATGGTGGAGAGAATAAAAAATAATTGAGATGTCAAGCAAAATCCACACTGGCTAGCTCTACCATTTCCTTAATACTTTATTATACATGGTCGATTCTTATTTTATTAGCCAGGTCAACTCTTAACAGCCTCTGAATAATTACTCTATTAATCCTCTTGATTAGCACTGATGAACTGTCATTTGAATCGGAGAGATAAGTTTTTGGTCTTCCCTTTTGATTTTTATCAATGCAGATTTAAGATGGCATTAAATGCTAGATGCTTTACGTTTCGTATCCTTCCAAGTGCTTTGGCTTCTAATTTCGTTGGGACGTTGTCTTCTTCAACTATGGTAGGAGATATAAAGGATGGTTAGCATGGGAAACACACAGAAGAGTGCCCTTCTTTTGTCTCCTTCAATCTTCCTCTTCTCTTCATTGCCATAGCCAACGTGGTTTGTGCAACCACGTTCAACTTTCCAGTTTCTTACATCATAGGCAAGGAAGGGTACCTTCCCCTCCCCCACACACCACCCCCAGCCATATAGGCACAAGCCACACGAAAAGAAAGGAAAGTATCTTCAACCTATCATCAATGAGGAGTATAGCGACCTGCTACAGTGAACATGCCATCAAGGTTTCCGATTCATATTGCTCAGGTCCTTCAAACCAGGCCTATGTCTCCCCAAACATTACATCTTCGATCCCAGATACAGTTTCCTGTACATACAAAGTGAAACTCTCCCCTCAAAAGCACCTCTTGATCACCCTCACCTGGTGCAGAAAATTCATATTCCAAGGCCTCAACATCAATATTAGCAGTGATAACGTCTCTTCTCCTTCAAGAAAAGGTGCTGATTCCGGCCACCAGCTTCAAGAAATTAAAGGCACCAGCGCATTCCAATCTCGCAATTCAAAGATTGAAGTCTTTTGGGATCTGTCTACTGCTTATTTTGATGCAGGCCCTGAGCCTATCAGAGGGTTTTATGTTGTTGTTTTGGTGGACTCAGAATTGGGTCTAGTCCTTGGAGATATCAATCATAATAAAGAAGTCAGCACAAACTATTTGAAGACAAGACTGCCACCCCCGAGGCCCTCACTGGTTTCTCGAAGTGAGCATTTCTCAGGCAAGACAACGTATTCAACCAAGGCACAATTCTGTGATACAGGAAAAGCTCATGCCATCTTGATAAAGTGCAGTGGAGATCAAGAAGATGGATCAAAGAACCCAGTATTGTCAGTGTGGATAGATGATAAGAAGATTTTCGAAGTGAAGAGATTAAGGTGGAATTTTCGAGGGAATCAGATAATATTCCTGGATGGTTTGCTGGTGGATGTGATGTGGGATTTGCATGGATGGTTCTTTAAGGAAGAATCTGGGTGTGCTGTTTTCATGTTCAGGATTAGAAGCGGGTTGGATAGCAGGCTATGGCTGGAGGAGGAAGACAAGAATCTGGAGCACGAGGGACAAGAGAGGCCTGAGTTCTCACTGTTGATCTGTGCTTGTAAGAACCCTGGGTGATTCTTTCTTTGGACTGTATAATAGAGTTAATCGTCCTCTCATCGCCTTGTTCTAATCAAACAACCTGTATTTTCTGGGATTTGTAAACTTATGAGATAGATACACAGCAACTAGGCTAACTTTTCTGTTTGTTTGTGTGATCATTTCTTTTACTCTTTTTTTTTTTTTTTTTTGTATATGTATATATGATTACATGCACATGGAGTGGTCGGAGCCATTGCTCACTGTAAAATACTGTGATAATTTATGTTTTTCATCAACCCAAAAAGAAAAAACTGTTTCGTTAACTCAGTAGCTTCTTCTGTTTCTTATGTCCGGTTCATCACATAATTGCATTTGAAATATTTGTTAAGTTAAAATAATATTTTTTTATTATTTATAAAAATTTGTTTTTTATTTGTTTTGATTGAAAAAATTCATTTTATAATACTTTTAACTAAACATATAATTTTTTAATTTTTAAACTTTCTTTTTAAAAAACCACAACTAAAAGCATTTTTATTAAGACTCGTTTAATATTTAATAGTTTCTATTTTTTATCCCCTCACAAAGAAACATAATTATGTTTCAAATCCTAATTTTATAAAGGCCAAAATAATTTTTTGTTTTTTCATACATACCTGCTTTTTATTTATTTTACATATAAAAATCCATCTTATAATAGTTTTAATTAAAAAATTTATTTTTTTAAAACCTACTTTTAAAAAAATTGTATCTAAAAATATTTTCCTTAAATTTATTTTTTAAATTTATAATCACAAAAACTATAACACCAAACGCATGCTTAAACCTATTATTTTTAAAATATAATTACAAGAACTATCATGATATTAAAACACACGCCTATACAGGGAATACGTGGTAGATTGCTATTGGGGATTGAGAAAGTCACATGTCCACTTCATGCACTTAATTAATGTTTGATGGAAAATAATTTCATTCCAAGACTCCTTAATCTTTTTTTTTATTTTATTTATATGAAATGTTTGACTAAATTTACCCACGCCCTCAACTAATTTAAATAAATTTTAAAATTAATAATTAGATAAATCTTCAATAAACTTATTAATATTAATAACCACATAACTTAAACCTGAAACTACAAAAATATTAAATCTATTAATCTGAAACTTTTATCACTAAAATAACCTATTACATGCTAGGCTGCTTGATCTTTTATACAGTATTCAAGTGGCACCAGTAAATTAAAAAATGGTTCGTTAACCGAATAACTCAAAGCTAAAAATCTTAGTACATATAATATAAAATAAAAACACAAATAATTTAATCATACTTTTCTACTCATATGAAAAACTTAAAATGAAAAGAAAAGGTAAGAATCCATATTAAATCACATGAAGAACCACGTATTATTGTTAAAAACCTCTAATTAAATAATAATTCATGAATGGCTAATTAAAGATTTTTAAAACCAACAAGCCTGCACTTACCGGCTACAAGCCAGCAGCAAGTACTCAACGTTTATGCTTCAAAGCTGAGCTCTTTGATTTATTGGCTCTCCCTCTTCCTCCAAGCAACTAAGTTTATCTCTGTATCCAAAGTATCCAAAACACATAAAGGGTTTGTTCATTTCTTCTTTACCAAGCTTTACTTTTTGAGTTTCAAATATGGAATGCCTTATCTCTTTCTCTCTCTCTCTCTCCTTCTGAACTTACCATGTTTTAACTCTCTCTCTCTCCCTCTCCCTCTCTCTCTCTCTCTCTCTCTCTCTCTCTGTATTGTGTGTGTCAGCTCAGAGGTTAATGGAAATGGGTTTTCTCTTTGGAACTTTAGTTTGTGAAAACTTCAAATCTTTTTTAGTGCTTAAGTAGCAGGAATTGTACGTAGTTACTTAGCTCGCAAAATTCTCTGATTGTTATGATGTTTATGGCCATTCGCCTTGGTTCTTGCCTATTGGGAGTTCATACTTTATAATTTAAAGAGCTCATTAATTAGATGGTTTATTGTTATGATTGAATTGAACTCTTCAGCAAATTCTCACGTGAATAAAACATATACAGTTTTAGTAATTTCTATGCAAGATTAACATGATTGAATCATAGACAGGCGCCCATGGACGCAGCGGCGGAGGGAAGGGGCTGGTAGGGGTCTGGTCCTGCAAGGAAATGCCCCACTTTTTATAAATATTTATAAATTTAATAAAAATAACTGAAATTTTTTCTTGATTCCTCTGAATTATAATTTGACCCCCTAATTTTTTTTTCCTTGCTCCTTCCCTGCATGGACAGCCGCCGGGCTGATACGGCTGAAGGCGCAAAAATGGGTGTTTAGGTGCCTTTGTCTCGTTCTCCGTCATCCTAAAGATTGGGTCCTTTTCAAGCTGATTGGATAAGAATCCTTCAACGAGGTCAAATTGCCATTGAAGAAAATATTTGGATAATGCAGTGAGGGATCACGTAACTGCAAGCATATTGAAAACGACGAAATGGTGTAGCATGTACTTACATCATTGCCTGGCTGTGGGTCTCTTTGAAAGTACAAAAAAGATAATATTAAGGTGCTGTTAATATGTTATTTTAGTAGAAAAATAATTATATGAGAATTTATCTAATGTTATATGGTTTACTTAAAAAAATTTAAAATGATTTGGATAATTAATATAGCTTGATTTTTTTAAAAAAAATCAAGATATTTTTTTTAAAATATTAAAACGACAACATATTAAATTAACTTGGAATAGTTTGAGTTAATCTGTAAAATCTTATACTTAGATTATGAGACTTTGATAACCTTATAGAAATAAATAAAAAATATTAAACTCGATTTTCAATCAATTTAATGTTAAATGATACAATTAAAAATAAAATTCAATTATAAAAATAAATCAAGTAAACTCTAATTGGCCTGCCAAACATGTCATGGGTCAAATCAAAATTTTCTTGGATGTAAGAAAAAAACATGTTGATGTGTTTTTTAGTAGGAAAATAATTGAAATATATGGAGATTAACCTAATGTTATAGACTTAGCAGGTTCAAAAATAACTCAGAATGATAGATAAAAATATAATTTGATTTAAAAAAATAAAGATATTTTTAAAAATAAAACGACAACATATTAGATCAACTCGATTTAACCTGCCTAATCTGTTAACCAGGTAATGAGACCTTGATAACATCCATAGGAAGAATAAAAAAATATTAAATTCAATTCTCAATCAATCAAATATTGAAGGATAAAATTAAAAAAAATATTCAATTAAAAATAGGACAAGAAAAACCCGAGTTAATCTAGTTAACCCGTAAAAATCATAACCCGAGTTATGAAACCATGATAAACTTGTAAAAAAAAAATTATGAAGTTCAATTCTTAATTAATTAAATGTTAAAAGATCAAATTGAAAAAAAAAAAAAAAAAACTTGAGTCGACATTGTTAGTATATAAAACTCATTACTCGAATAATAAGATAAAGATAACTATATAAAAAATAAATTGAAATAAATTATAAATTTTAATATTCAATAAATATAATATTAAAATATTAAAAAAAATTAAGTTTGAAGTTTGAAAAAAAAAATCATCGTTGAAGATCAAAGCAATAAACCTGTTCATTGCTACATTTAAATGTGAAGGACTTTTAATATGTATTAATAGTGGATGCCTCTATAAAACATTCTTGTACCCATTAGATTTTTATTCTCTTTTCTCATATCCCATATATAGGCATGCAATTTTATAATACACAAATATTACATTACTTGTAAATATTAAATATTACGGGGAAAAAAGAAAGAAAGTTTAGGATCGATTTAACTTTCTTTTTAGAAAAACAGTTAAAATCACGTTTTTTTAGATTTTAAAAAATAAAATTTATTAATTTTTTTTTATGTTTTCATATGATTTTAAAAATATTGATTTCAAAAATATTTTTTTAAAAAAAAAATAAATTATTTTAATATATTTATAAACAAAAAACATTTTAAACAAGATTTTAATAATCAACCTGATGGCAGATAAATAAAAATTTATTAATTTTTCAAAATAATATCTTTAATGTTTTTTTCTTAAGGGTTTGAAACATCAGTTTAAGAGTTTTTTTTTTTTTTTAAATAGATTGAGGTTAACTCATTTAATCAACTCGAGCTTCAAACTGAGTTGATTCTTGTAATCATGGTATGCAGCGGATCATCTGTTTAAATTACCGGTGGATTTCTAATCCAATATGTCGGCAGGATCCAATGCAGCAGGCTGCCTGCCATGTGTAAAGTCTTGAAATAGCCTCTTCCCATTGGTGATGACATCTTTTTTTATTAAAAAAAAATCAGAAAAAATAATGAAAAAAAGAAAACCCTTTTGCTTTTTTCTTGCAAATGGATAAAAAAAAATAAAAAAAAAATTCTGTACCCAAAATCAAATGATAACATCATCCTCAACTCAATGAGCCTTTCCATGATGCTGTTTTCGATCCCACAAATGGATGGCTCTTGATCCACCACAAAACACTAGTCAAAACCATCGTCTAGAATCAAACGGTAGATCTAGAAGTAGAATCCAATGTGATTCAACGACTTTTAACCCCTTTTCAGAAGGGACCCACCTCAACAATAACGTTGTGGTAGTAAACTATTATAGCAAAAACCTAAAAGGTTTCCCTTTGTCTCTCTGTTTTTTTGACCGTTGCAAAATCAAACTCTTTAAGCAACTCAAAACCTTGAAACTACCTCCAAGAATTAAAGAGCAGAAAAAAACAGAGAACCAAACCCATCAACAATGGCAGATACTAACGGTTCTCTGAATCAAACCTATCAACAAAACCCTAGTATGCAATCTCTTTTTCAAGCCCTTGATCCTATCTCTCTAATTCTCTCTCAAAATTCTGCAGATTCTGATCATCCGGTGCCTTTAAGGCTGACTACAGAGAGTTATATCATGGAAAGAGGGCCAAGATACGGAGCATATGCCGATTTAAGAGAGACAAAGCTAAGAATGAAGATGTTAAGGCAACAAGAATACGAAGAGAACGATATTAGACAGACCCCACCGAAGAAACAAGTGAAGTTTCTAGAAAATTTGAGGCAACAACAATGTGAAGAGAATGATTTTAAACGAACCCCGCCAAAGAAACAAGTGAAGTTTCAAGAAAACTTGGGGAATTCAAGAAAAGGGCTCTCTGTTTTGGCTCAATCTGTGCCGGATTTCTCTGCTACTCTAAGGAAAGAAAACCGGAAGCCACGGCAGGAATTGACGCCTCCTTCAAAGAATGTGCTGAAAATGAATAATGGGCTTTTATCGAACTCGAGAGGGAGTAAGTCTGCTAATGCAGGAGAGAAAAGGAATGGTGGGCTGTTAATGGCAAGGAAGAGTTATGCAAGTGTTGAAGAGCTGAAAGGATTGTCTTTGGCTGCAGCAAATGCTATTAATGGTGAAAACAGAGGAAACAGAGGAGGTAGAGGTATTGGTACTGGCAAGACTGTTTTGGGGTATAGACAGTTTTGAGTTTGATCAATCTTATTGCAGTTTCTTAATTCTTGTGAGACTTGTTGTTCTCTAAATTGGGTTTCGTTCTTTTCTTTTCCTAGTTGGATTTGATTTGATGAAGTTTTTTTATCACTGCTACTGCTATTTCTGTAAGCTGTATTCTTTGATTGGTTGTTGATTAGGGATCTGTGATTGTAAAGCTCTGGATATAATCATGTTTTACATATGATTATAATAAGTAATACTGGAGATACTTTGTCTTTCTACGATAAAATTGCTTGTTATTATTTGCACAACAACTGGGTTTCTTCTTTTGTTTTCTTTCTTCCTACCCTTTTTGGCTGTGAATCCATGGGGAAGAAGACAACACTCTTTAATGGAACGGCCAACAAACATCCTAAGAGAGAGTTCACTGCATAAAATGGAAAACTTTGCCTCGATGTCCTGTTTGTTTTCTAATGATTGCTGCTTATACCTAGCAATTGATGAATATGGAAGCACACAGTTGCATGAAAAACAAGCAGGTCTGCTACCAATACCATTTCAGGTTTGAATCCAAAAGAGAGAACTTCTAACAGATGCATTTGTGACGGTGTAAATGGCATGCCTGTGACTTTACCATGAAGCAACTTGGTCTCGGTATGCTTTGTATAGGGAAAATAACGTTCTGTAATTGATCTTGAGAAGAACGCAAGAGAAGTGGTTGTTTTGTGTGAAACCTAATTATAAACAACAGGTGCTTTTTTTTTCATGGGTTTCACAAAGTGATCAACTTTACAGGATAGCAAGTTCGCAACTACTAAGAAAAATTACGCAGAAGACCATTTGAAGCTGCTTTTCCATTTGAAAAATACTTGCTCATCTACAATATCTAAGAGCCCTATTAAATTAACACCGCCCGTCGTTTTGGAGAAAAAAAAGAAGAAGCCACTCATGGTACACACAGGTTAAGTAGTGGCATCATAATAGAACAAAGTACACCTACAAATTCCAGTACGTTAGCCACACCTCAAAAGGAATCCACCCTGCACCACTCCCAAAGGTCAACAGCAATTTCCTCAACCAAAGTCTGAAGGATGTCCCGGTCGATTTCTGCACCAGTTTCAAATCCTTCAATTTCAAAATCTGTCCATTTCCCCAAGGAATGACTCATCTCCCAATCTATGATCTCATCAAGTATCATCCCAGCAGAGTCTGACCACCTTCTTACCTCCTCACCTATCTCTTGAATCAACATCTCTACATTCATGCATGAAGGTACTCTTTTCCATGCTTTGAATCCAGAGTAACAGTACCGGCTGTATTTTGAATCTAAGCATTCAATCTCACAATCAAGAAGAAACCGTCTGAGTTGAATACCATCTTTGCTGTCTTCAAAACCAAGAAGGCAATTAAGATTTTTCCACATGGCACCAGCAAGAGCTTCATGTCCATCAAGCAGAAGGGAACCGATGAGAAATCTCTTCATTCTATCTGAATTACATAGAGTTGCATTACCAAACAAGAGTTCAGTATTCAAGATAACCTCCTTTGCATGAGTGAGCTGATTTCCAGTTAACCCTCCACCAGCAAGATTGATGCTCTGTAATATCCTAGAAACATGGTTGAGAAGATCAGTAGCTATCCTGCTACCTGTTCTCCCTGGTATCAAAGAGGTTGCGCAATCCAGAAGATCAGCATGAGTGACTACTGGTTGTGGTTGATCATAGGAGTACTCCATGGAGTCTAGCAGCATCCTGCATCCTAGAATCACAGGCCAAAGTTGTATATGTAAAGAGTTCAAAATATTTGATTTAAGATTAGATTAAATAGTGGTGAATGAAAACATAACTTTTTTTTATCTATTTCAGAAAATTCATACTCAAGGTTCCAAGTAGTTCCATAAAAGAATGCTCATGAGCTTCCTCATTCTGCATTATCATAAAATTCAACTTTCTTACCTGAACTATCATCCAGACTGCTTGAAAAGCAACTGTCATTCGAGAAAGATGCTTCAAGCACAGATCCAGGACTAAGATGATCGCCATCAAGTGATATTCCAACTGAACTCCTCCCAATTTTTCCTTCCTTCTGAGCAGAGTAATAACACAAGCTAGATTTGTAAGGTCCAGAAATTACCAAGGTCCATTAAACACAAAACATTGCATAAATGTAAGGGATGAACCAGAAAATTAATTTTAAAAATCACAAACCTAGAACATAAAACACCATCAAGGAAAATCTAGCTTCATATAAAGGCAAATGTTAATTTCATGATAATGCCAACCTTAAGCCAGATATGAAGTTCAACATAGAATTTGGTAACATTGGCATACATTGCAACTACTTCAACAATTTCACCAGTTCCACAACATGAATTCCATTTATAATCATAGCATACAGGTTTAGGGTTCTTAGCCTCAATATGACCTTGAAATGCAATTACCTATGATTTGTTCCACGAATCCTAGTATTCTGTTCTGGCAATGCATTTCAACTCCAACAAGATCTCTACCTTCTTTGACAATGCGAACCTTCCCCATTGCTTCAAAATAATTAAAAAGGCAGCTTATCATTGCAGCCAATAACTAAAATTCAAATGTCTCAGTGCATTCATATTATTTTGAACTTCGACCATCAAATACTGCATTATGTTAATTTGAAGATTTGCTTGCTGAGGCGATCACTTCAGTGAGCCATAGAAAACACCATTTAAGACATCCCTTTGCCTTGCAAACTTTCAATCAAAGCATGTTTTGCCTTCCGACACCAATTGGGTGCTACCTATAAGCTTATTAAATTCCCACAAATGCTTTCACTCCATTTCTATTAGCTTTGTCCTACGATGTACCATCTTCACCACATCCAATAGTAACATATGTTAGGAATGAGCATCTACAAACCGTTGAACTTCTATTCATATTCTGTACATTTTAATTTATACCCAACTCTCAATCACCAGCTCTACTCACCCTGTCTTAGTTAAAAATGCCCTCTTTATCTTACATTCTCCACACCAGTCCGCTGCCTGTTTCCCATATTTAATCATTGTTGTGCAAAACCCAGAAAATGAATAAATAAACAAGCACATAAACAAATTTAACATGTTTCGGCTAATTTTCCTATATCCAAAACTTCCACCATTATTAAAATAACAAAACAACTTCTAAGAAACCTTTCCAAGAAAATAAACTTCTCAATAAATTAAACCCTTCAATTAATCCTCCTAAGAAAACCCTTCAATAAAACCACTCAATTAGATGCTTTAAATGCCATCCAACAAAATCTTCAATTCTTCATACAAGTGTCTTCTAATAATCTTAGGGCCAAAAGCCAAACTTCTTATATTACCAACCTCTATTTGTAGAGGTTATAGGAACCCTACTGCTTGTTGCACAAGGAATCCATACTAAACAAGAAATCCCTCTAAATAATGAAACCTACACTAAATAGGAAAAACTAAATATTTTTTACTTATTGGAATTTGATACTTGATATTCAATAATCAAAAAGTTGCTGGACTTCAGTTACCATGACATTGACTATGAAAATGTAGATTCTAGAGAGTTGGACTGCACTTTTTTAACCTAATCTCTATTATAAACCAATATCTCCATTGAAATCAATTGAGAGGGAGGGAGAAAGGAAAGGCCAACATTTTCATTGGACCAAATAGATACAGGGACTTATTTTGTTTAATAGAAAATAGAAAATAGAAAAATGAAAAATGAGGACAAAACCAAAAGAGTTTCAACTCCAACAGCCCTACATCTAACCATTGACAACTACTATCAACAAGATGCGCTGTATGGTATACAAATTTCAAACAGCAACTCTACTAATCGGCAAAGTCAAATTTGGCAAGCTACAATAAAACAAAGACAGCAAGCAATGGGATGTTATTCATCGAGAACCCCTCGAATGAAAAGGCAATCATTAAACAATTTCACTAATTTCTCAGTTTTGTTTGTCTTGATTTTGCCAATTGTATAAGAATTTCAGCCAATAGAAGGAAGCCCCAGAATCAGTTTTCTCTACGCAGGCGTACAGGCTAAAACAGTTCAAAATAGTGTAATATCAAATATGTAGAGCTAAGGTAGGCACCAATATCAGAGGGGGAAAGAAATTGCCATAGTTTTGGTTTTAAGCATTGATGCTTAGTTAAGTCAAAAACCAAAAGTAAATAAGACCACAATGTCTGGACCATAAACAGCTTAATAAAAAAGACATCACGATGCCAAAAGATAGAAAACCAACCTCGCAAGTTTTGTCTGCATTAAAAACATGAGCATGTGGAGACATAGGCTGATCTGCAGTTAAAGCAAATATTAGCTCCTGAAGAATCATTGCAGTGGATTTCTTCAGGTGACTGCCTCCACTTATCAATTCATCCTCTTCTTGAGAGGCTAATTCCTTCAGTTTTTGCTCTAAAATAGTGCTAAGCGCATCTCCTTTCAATGGCAATTTATTCTGCAAAGATGTTTTGCCATCATTCTCATCCAACACCAGCCTCCTTCTTTGGTAAGAAGCGTTCTTATCAATTTGATGAATCCTCTCTTTCAGCCCCAAGGAAACAAAATTTTTGTGCCTCAATGGAGAATTAAATGTAAAAGATTCGACATCATCCTCCCTACAGCAATTATTTTTATTACATTCTCCATTAAGTGATCCATTTTTTATACATGCAGAGTCCATGGAGCGAGAGCTGGATGCAACCTCTTTTCTACTCGCACTATCAGACTTGATGTTCCTTTGTCTTGTAGACATTGGATTAGCAAATCCAGTACTTTCAACTTCAGCATTGACACTGACTGTCCTCCTCTTGCGCACTGGGCTCCTAAGCTGTGACATGGAATCATCTCGTCTGCTGCAAACTTTTCTATCTTTGTCAATTATAGAATTATCAGCTAAGGTAGATGCCCTTGGCCGGCCACGACTGATTATTCTTCTGTTCAAAGCAACAAAATCTGTAGACCCACTAATAGCATTTGCAGATGATGAAGCTTCCTTGCTTCGCAGATTATTGGCCCTTGTTGGAGTTCTATTTCTGCTTACAAATATCTCATTTGGAGTCTGGATCCTCTGCTTAAATGTAATAAAAGATGACTCTTGCTGCTGAGGTCTGCACTGCTGGCTTCTCGATTGCCGCTGTGATTGACCTTCTTGAGACAGTGGTTTGATAACTGTGATGGTTTGACTTGGTACACGAGTGTTATCCTGTTTTTTCACAGCGATGGACTGTTGGTCCCAAGGTCTCTGATGAATTACATTTCTTTCTTCATCAGGAGTGGATGTGGGTAGCCTAGGCTTGGTCATTTCTGATTCATGGGAGGACAAATAATTTGAGCCAGTGGATGGACAAACAAACTGCTTCTCCCTCAAATTGGGTCTAGAATCCACTTCGTGAAACAAATTACCACAATTTTTGTAAGAAGTTTGCCCTGTAAAAGATTTACCTGCACCCTCATTACAATCTTCAATATCTTGTTGTTTCACAATGTTTGGTAACATAATTCCAATCTCCTCTGCCAACACTTCATCCCTGGGACAATAATTCATAGAACTTGAATAAGTAAGAGCACTTTTTGCCCTATTGGTAGCTTGCAACCCAGGTTCCAAAATTCTAGTAGCAGCATCAATCAACCTAGACGTCCTAGATGCATTCTTGGAAGAGGAAATCCTCGGACTCTTAACTGGTGGTGCAAGCTTTGGATGATAATGCTTTCTAGACCTTGACAAAACACCCTTCATTTGCAAGGCCTCAGCTCCAAACCTAGTCACTGCTCGTCTCTCAAACTGTCCTGTCTTTTGAAGCTTTTGAGGCCTAGATTCAACCTTTTCGCTCCCTTTCACCATATTCAAACCATCCCTATCAGATCCACTGTGGCATTTGTTAACAAATTTCCCTTCTGTAACATCACAATCAACAGAATTTGAAACTTTCTTGTGCTTATCTCGATGAGCAGCTGGCAAAGAATCAAGGCCCATCAGCCTAGCAACCAAACCAGGAGATCTCATTTCATGCTTTTGCACTACCATATCACCATTACAATTTTCATTTTTCTTTACATTTGGAAAACCCCCTTTATTCTCATCAGCAATCTACATTTAAAGCACAGACAGGAACCCTCAGTAAACTACAAAATAAAAACTTAAGCTCAGTCACAAAGTTAAATCTTTCTTTAGTTAGATATAAGTAAATGTCCCTCAAAAACATCTATGAAAATCAAGATCCAACTTTGGAAACCAAAATGCGTACCAGGTGGAGCTTTGTTTTGGGCCTCTTCTCATCCCCTCCAAACTTCTTTGATGGCTGTTTTGCACGAGCTGAGCAGCAGCAGCGACAACACAGGCATTAAACAACCAGAGAAATCAAATTTTAAGCATTCTTGGTCAAATGGGTATTTTTGGTTTTGAGATAAATGGACTGACCTGCTGGAAGCAATTTCCTGGAGAAGAGCTTTTTCTTAGCAAACCTCCTATTCCAATCAAATAACTGAAAGAAAATACCAACACAGCCACCAGGCCTATGAGCCTTTTTCTCTGTTATCGCTAAACATGTCCCTGCTGTTTCATTCATCTCTCCAAGAAACCAAAAATCGCTCTCTTTCAAAACCAAACACACCCAAATCTCAAATACCATCTATCTGGCAAACCCATGTGAAAAAACCCCTTCTTTCCAACAAAACAATGCAATGTAGCTAACCAAGTTAAGTTACCCCAAAACAGCAATAGAACACCAAGTGAGCAAAAAACCAAAACGCCCTGCAATGATGTAATGGGAAGGAGTGAAAAGGACAGGAGAAAGCAAGAGAAGACAACCAAGAAAACCCTGTAGACTGTAGAAACTAGAAAGAGAAGAGAAAAAAAAGTAGTTTGGCCTACCTGTACTATTCCGTTACTCAATAGTAGTAATAGTATTATACTATATCTACATGTCTTAAAGTAAACAACAGGTGATTCTCTTGAACAAAGAAAGGGGAAGATCAGTGAATGAAAGATGTTGATGACGGAGAATAAAAAATGAAAAGACGTGAAAGAAAGAGAGAATCATGTGAGAGATTGGATTATGCGCAGAGACCAAGAAAATGAAGCTCGAGGGAGTGAGAGAGGGACTGACAATGTTTCGTATCAGAGAAAGAGTGAACAAATTATAAGAAAAGGTTGTCCTGTTCTGTTGCTTCTGAGCTATGAAAGGGGCTGGTCCTTCGTCTCTGGGGAGAGGGAGGAGAAGGAGATGACGCACGCGCAGTCGCGGTATGGGCTATAGATGCTGCTGTGTCCGTGTCAAAGGGACCGATGCTCTCTTCCATGTCACGCAGTTTCTTGTAGATTTTTGGCAAGACAGCTAGCTGGTTACCATTATTTGTTTTTGTAAATTATAGAAGGGAAGAATGATGTTGTTATTAAGATATTTTCTCGCCGTTGAATCGCCTTTGATGTACAGAGATTACCATGCCACATTGAGATCATTCACATCAACTGTTATGCTATATTATTATTATTCAATTTATTTAAATAAACATTATTATTAATGACGTGTTGACAAAAACCTATAAAACAAAAAAGGGAAAACGTCAACGATGATATAAACTAGTTTATTTATCAGTGTTTCACTGGTAAAATTATATTTTTTAAAATATAAAATAAATATCAAAAGCATGAAAATGTTTTTTTTACAACGCTATAAATTAAAGATAAATTTTTAATTTCTTATCTTGGATCTTTACCTTTATCTAGTGTAGGTTTTCAATACAATATATAAAAAAATCTAAATAATTATTTTTTATTTAAAAAATAATATTGAATGACAAAATTAAAAATAAATAATATGATGAAAAATAAAAATAAATATCAAGTTATATAAACTTTTCAAACTAGTAATTTAATATATTAAATTTAAAATATTATACATGGAAAAGCGATAAAACTCAATTTTCAATATATTTAACATCAAATGAATGATGAATTATTATTATTATTATTATAACTATTATTATTAATATTATTGTTGTTGTTACTACTATTGTCATAATTATTACAGCTATTATTATTAATAAATATATAATTTTTATTATTATGAGTATTAGTATTATCATGATATGTACTGTACCTTTTTTTTAGAGTAAAAAAATTAAAAAAATTTATTTATTTAAAAAATAAAAAAATAAGTAAAAAAATCAAATTATAAAAAGAAATAATTAAACTGATTAAAAACATTAAAAAATCAATTTAATTCAGTTTTAATTTTATAAAATTGAAACTATAAAATCCAAATCAAATGAACCGGTTCAAATAAAAAAATATAGGTACTATAAATTAAAAAAAAAATTGCTGTCTAAAACCTATATCCCGTCCCTGACATTCCAGCCGTCCCCTTCCACTCCCAAGCTTCCACACGCCACACCCAACCTTCCAAGGTTTCAATTATTCTTCAATCTTCATCTCCATCCTCCAGACATTAGCAAACCATCAGCCCTCCCCCAAGCTACCCCACGCCACACCCAACCTTTCAATCTTCATTCTTCAATCTGAAGATGAAGGGAGGTTGTCTCTACTTTTGAAAGAAAATGGGGTGGATGCTTTAACTAGGTGAACCACGGTATAGATGATGTGGAAGAGATGACGGAGATAGTGGTGTGGGTTTACAATTTTTCATAGTAGGAGGACGATGAAGACGGGAATTAATTCTCTGGGTGATGAAGTTGACTATGGATATGGTTGATAATTGCGATGGGAAAAAAAAGGAGAGGAAGGCTAGGGACGGTGAGGATTTGGCGGAGATGAGGTTGGCTTGGGTAGCTGCTGGACAATGGGTTTTTGGAAGAATGGCTGTTGTGGCCTGCGCTGTAGAGAGGATGGATGAACAGTGCTTCGTTTTTTTCTTCTTTTCTTTTTTTTTAGGTTTTTTTGTTTTTAACTGAAATTAAAATAACGAACCGAAACTGAGGA
The DNA here is from genome assembly GCF_005239225.2 of Populus alba. Lineage (NCBI taxonomy): Eukaryota > Viridiplantae > Streptophyta > Magnoliopsida > Malpighiales > Salicaceae > Populus > Populus alba. Next base: position 17,130,523 of record NC_133300.1, on the reverse strand, counting down.
ATGGTTTTAATTATTTTTTTAATTTGATTTAATATTTTTTATAAAAAAATCCAAACTGAAAATAATCAGTGTTTTCTACCGATTAGCTCGCCCTGATGATCCTTTGCCAAGCTTTGATTTAAAAAATAAATAAATATAATTTATCACAATATCAAAAACTTCCAACAGCTTTGCTAGTTTAGTAATGTGATTGTTTGTTAATATGATTGGAATTATTTTTTAAAATAATTTTTTACGTTAAAATATATATTAATAATTTTTTTTATTTTTAAAAATTATTTTTAATATTAGTGTATTAAAATAATTTAAAAATATTAAAATTATATTAATTTGAAATTAATAAAAAAAAATTAAATTTTTTTAAAAATTATTTTTAAAACACAAAAAAATAACGATCAGTAAAATTTAAATCCGACACAAGCAAACCAGACCGAAACACTGTCTGTCCACAGCTGTTAAAAAGGTTCAATAAGTGAAAAATAGTAATTAAATTAATCGCACCTATCTTATCTTTTCTGGTTATTTTTCTTTTGTCTTTGATATCTTAGAGTCTACGCCTCTCTCCTACTAGCAGTTGTTACTTGTTCCTACTTACGGCGACAGAGTACCTTCCCGCAGGCTATAAGTAAGGATCATGTAAATATAATCCTTGAAGTTTTCGAAGTTAGATGTCGAATCAAATCGCAAAGCCTCTCAACCTTTTGAAAAATTTCATGGTGTTATACTAGTTATTTTTTAGATTTTAAAAAATATATATATGACTAATTAAAAATAATAAAAATATCTTCATATAAAATTTATTTTTTAGTTGTAGTTTTTCTATTTTTTTAAAATAGATTTCAAGAAATAACTATTAAAAATATCGCTAATTAGTTTTTAAACACCATAAAATTACAAACCCACTCGCTAACACCAAACCACCTTGTGACACTCCCTGCAGCCATAGCTTTAAAGTTAGATATCTGGTTCGCATTATGTTGTGTTGAGATTGCTTATTGTTGAGATTGCTGCTGACATTGTCAAAGTTTTCTGTTAAATAAATCCTACTGCGTAGGACACGTAGACTAAGTTTATAACTAATTTCCTATTCTACTACCACGTAAACCGTGGGTTGTTAAGCTTCCTATTCAACATCATGTAAGGCTTATATAAGCCAACTGTTACGTTCTTTTTTAATTCAATAAGACAGTGCAGCATTAAGTTGATTTATTTCCAACAAATTGGTATCAGAGCTGTCTATAGGATTTAGCTGTGAGTGAAAAGAAACTGCAGTTTCTTAAGAAGAGTTTAGAGAGTTTTTAAACACAGAGAGAGTGAGTTTTTTAAAAACATAGAGAGAGTTATTTTAAGAGAGTTAAACACAGTTATTTTAAGTGAGTTAAACACAGAGAGTTCAATTATTTTTTCTTTCAAATGGCAGCTGAAAATTCGTTTGTTCAACCTGCAATTCCTAAGTTCGATGGTTATTATGATCATTGGGCCATGCTTATGGAAAACTTTCTTCGTTCAAAAGAATACTGGAGCTTGGTGGAGAATGGTATTTCTATTGCAGCTGAAGGAGTGGAAATAACTGAAGCACAGCGACAATCTATTGCAGATCAAAAGTTGAAAGATTTGAAAGTTAAAAACTACTTGTTTCAAGCTATTGATCGGACTGTTATGGAGACAATTCTTAATAGAGACACAGCCAAGCATATCTGGGATTCCATGAAGCAGAAGTACCAGGGATCTACAAGAGTGAAACGAGCACAGCTTCAAGCTCTTAGAAAAGAATTTGAAATTCTACAGATGAAAGAAGGGGAGAGTGTTGAGGCATATTTTGCCCGAACACTCATCATAGCCAATAAGATGAAGATTCATGGTGAAAATATTCAACAAGTCGTGATCATTGAAAAGATATTGAGATCAATGACTTCAAGGTTTGATTATGTGGTGTGTTCTGTTGAAGAATCCAACAATCTAGACACATTAACCATTGACGAATTGCAGAGCAGCTTATTTGTCCATGAGCAGAGGATGAATGGGCATCAAAGAGATGAACAGGCATTGAAAGTTACTTATGACAACAGATTTGGTGGAAGAAGAGGTAGTCAAGGACGTGGTGCATTTCGGGGAAGAGGCAGAGGAAGAATCAATCCAGTTTTTAACAAAGCCTTAATAGAGTGCTATAAATGTCATCAATTAGGACATTTTCAGTATGAATGTCCGAAATGGGAGAGGGAGGCAAATTATGCAGAGCTTGAGGAGAAAGAAGAGTTGTTGTTGATGTCATACGTGGAGCACAATCAATCAGGACGAGAAGATGTCTGGTTCCTTGACTCAGGGTGCAGCAATCATATGTGTGCACACAAGCAGTGGTTTTCTAATCTTGATGAAGACTTTCAACAATCTGTAAAGCTGGGGAATGATTCAAAAATGGCTGTGCTGGGAAAGGGTACCATACGGTTGCAGCTTGCTGGAATTATTCAGGTAATCACAGATGTCTTTTATATACCTGAATTGAGGAATAATCTGCTCAGTATTGGACAAATGCAAGAACGGGGAGTAGCTGTCTTCATCAAACATGGAATTTGTAAACTCTATCATCCAGAAAGGGGACTTATTATGCAAACAACAATGACTGCAAACAGAATGTTTATGTTGCATGCAACAGTTGCACCGAAAGCTACCAATTGTTTTCAAACAACCATTGAAGACAATACTTATCTTTGGCACTGCAGATATGGACACTTAAGTCATAAGGGTCTGAAATTATTGCAGCATAAACAAATGGTCAGAGGATTACCACAGTTGAAAGCTTCATCAAAAATTTGCACCGATTGCATGGTGGGCAAGCAACACAGGGAGGCAATTCCAAAGAGAAGTTTATGGAGAGCATCTCAAAGATTGCAACTGATTCATGCTGATATCTGCGGTCCTATCACACCTGTTTCAAACAGCAAGAAGAGGTATTTTATAAGCTTTATTGATGACTATAGCCGTAAGGTGTGGATATACTTCCTTGCTGAAAAATCTGAGGCATTCACTGTTTTTAAGAACTATAAAAACATGGTTGAGAAAGAAGCAGGAAGCTTCATTTGCTGTTTGCGTACAGATAGAGGGGGGGAGTTTACATCCTTTGAGTTCAATAATTTTTGCAAAGATCATGGTATTAGCAGACAACTCACTGCAGCCTATACTCCTCAACAAAATGGAGTGGCTGAACGCAAGAATAGGACCATCATGAACATGGTCAGGAGCATGCTGTCGGAGAAACAAGTTCCAAAGAAATTCTGGCCAGAAGCTGTCAACTGGACAGCACATGTGCTTAATCGGAGTCCTACCTTGGCAGTAAAAGAGATGACACCTGAAGAAGCTTGGAGTGGTATTAAACCAAATGTGAATTATTTTCGGGTCTTTGGGTGTATTGGGCACGTTCATGTGCCAGATAATTTGAGAAAGAAGCTGGATGACAAAAGCTTTCAATGTGTGCTGTTGGGAATGAGTGAAGAGTCTAAGGCATATAGACTGTATAATCCAATATCCGAGAAGATAGTAACAAGCAGAGACGTTGTTTTTGATGAGAATGAGTGCTGGAATTGGCAAGGAAATAAAGAAGTATCAGTATCTGATACTCTTGAGTGGGGAGATAGCTATGAAGAAGAAAGTGAACGTGATCAAAATGACACAGAAGAAGAAACAGAAGCTGTTCAAAATGCAGAAGATGAAGAAGAAACAGGAGTTGGCTTACCTTTGTGTAATGCAGAAGCCAGCTCATCTTCATGCAATCCTGTAAGAGAACATTCACGTTCACTTGCAGCTCACTCAACAGAAGCTGCAACAGCAGGGTCACCAGTAGGGAGAAGCATAATTGATTCACCAGATAACTTGTATAGTTCTCCTGTAGAAGGCTCACCAGCAGGCAGAAGTAGAAGAGTGCCATTCTGGATGGAAGATTACGTGAGTGGAGGATAGTTTACAGAAGAAGAAGCTGAGCAAAACTTGTTGTTATTCACCTCACTCACTGATCCAGTCACCTTTGAAGAGGCAGTGAAGTTTGCCAAATGGAGAATTGCAATGAAAATGGAAATTGACGCAATTGAAAGAAATGAAACTTGGGAGCTAACAGATTTGCCAAAAGGGATGAAGAAAATCGGAGTAAAATGGGTCTTCAAGACTAAACTCAATGAAAATGGCGAAGTTGATAAATGTAAAGCTAGATTGGTGGCGAAAGGGTATGCACAACAACATGGCATTGATTATACTGAAGTATTTGCACCGGTGGCTAGATGGGATACAATTCGAATGGTGATTGCTTCAGCAGCTCGACATGGCTGGAATGTGTATCAGCTTGATGTTAAAAGTGCATTCTTGTATGGAAAATTAAATGAAGCAGTATTTGTTGAGCAACCACGAGGTTATGAGAAGAAAGGTGAGGAGCACAAGGTGTACAGATTAAAAAAGGCATTATATGGCCTTAAACAAGCTCCTCGTGCATGGTATAGCCGAATTGAAACATACTTTGTCAAAGAAGGATTTGAGAGGTGCAGCTGTGAACACACTTTGTTCATAAAGACAGGAATTGAAGGTACAATTTTGATCGTTAGCTTATATGTTGATGATTTAATTTTTACTGGTAATAGTGAAAGCTTGTTTGTTAAATTCAAGAATTCTATGAAACTTGAATTTGATATGACTGATTTGGGCAAGATGAAATATTTTCTTGGTGTGGAGGTCCTTCAAAATTCCGATGGAATTTACATTAGCCAAAAGAAATATGCAAAAGAAGTCTTGGAGAGATTTGGAATGGAAAAAAGTAATAGTGTGAAGAATCCCATTGTCCCTGGTGTTAAATTAATGAAGGATGAAGAAGGAGTCAAAGTAAATGCTACTGTGTATAAACAGTTGGTTGGAAGTCTTATGTATTTAACTGCAACAAGGCCAGATTTGATGTATGTTGTATGTCTCATTAGTAGATTTATGGCAAATCCAACTGAGATACATTTACAAGCTGCAAAAAGGGTGCTTAGGTACTTGAAAGGTACGGTGGATTTGGGGATTTTTTATCAAAAGGAAGGAAACAGAGAATTGCTGGCATATACAGATAGTGACTATGCAGGAGATGTGGATGACAGGAAAAGTACTTCTGGTTATGTGTTTTTACTTAGTGAAGGAGCTGTTTCTTGGTCTTCAAAAAAGCAACCGGTGGTTACTTTATCCACTACTGAAGCAGAGTTTGTAGCAGCTACATCTTGTGCATGTCAAGGAGTATGGATGCGGAGAGTCTTGGAAAAACTTGGTAATTCTCAAGGAAAGTGTACTACTGTATTATGTGACAACAGTTCGACGATTAAGTTATCAAAGAATCCTGTTATGCATGGGCGCAGCAAACACATTGATGTAAGATTTCATTTTCTGCGTGATCTGACTAGAGATGGAGTTGTGGAACTGAAGCATTGTGGCACACAAGAACAAATTGCAGATATTATGACAAAACCACTCAAGCTGGATATATTTTTGAAATTGCGTAAGTTATTGGGTGTGTGTGATGTACCAGCCTTAAACTGAAAGTATTACTACGTTCAGTTTAGGAGAGGCATTGTTGAGATTGCTTATTGTTGAGATTGCTGCTGACATTGTCAAAGTTTTCTGTTAAATAAATCCTACTGCGTAGGACACGTAGACTAAGTTTATAACTAATTTCCTATTCTACTACCACGTAAACCGTGGGTTGTTAAGCTTCCTATTCAACATCATGTAAGGCTTATATAAGCCAACTGTTACGTTCTTTTTTAATTCAATAAGACAGTGCAGCATTAAGTTGATTTATTTCCAACATGTTGTGGATTTAATCAACTTTTTAAAACATTAAAAAACATATCCAAGCATTGCTATGAAAAAATTAAACTAGGAAAAAAATAATTATGTGAAGATTGATGTGTTATAACTCAATCAATTTGATAAATTTAAAAACAACTTAGATGACTAGTAAAAATATAATTTAACTCGAAAAAATTCAAGATAATATTTAAAAAAAAAAAAAGAACATATTGGATTAACTCATACCAGCTAAGGTTAACTTACCAAATTGACAACTCTAGTCATCAGACCATGATAGTTGCTGTGAAAAACTTGCAGCAATTACAGATGAATATTACAATAGCAGAGAAATGAGAACAAACACAAGATTTAACAAGATTTAACGTGGTTCGATAATATATCTATATCCAACAAAACAAGGAACTTTTATTTTCACTGTATCAAAATAGAATTACATGATAAATATTTATAGTAGTCCCTCGAGTGCCCAAGGAATCCTAGCCATCCAATAAGTATTAATAATTGTTCTATATTACCAATTTACCGTACCACGAAAGCATTGCCCCCACACCCCCTAACCTATTAATCATCTCTGGCAACAAAACAAGAAATAAATCCCCAAAAGACAGATGTTGTCATTCCATTCCACCTTGCTTGATGCACTCCACTCCAACATTTGTTTGCGAGTCACAAACTACTGTAATAATAATCCTATAAAAAATAAAATAAAACAAATTATAAATCATAATTTCAAATCAACACAATGTTGAAAATGATGAAAATAAAGAGAAAACTAAATTTAAAAAATGACTAGAATCAATGAAAGACTTCAATTATAAGACCGAGATAATATCATAGAAAATAAACTACAAAAATGACCCAAGTCAGTCAAGGCTAACATGTTAAACCCACAACTCGAGTCATGAGATCAAGATAACTCAATAGAAAACAAATCAAAATAAATTACGAAGCATAAATCTCAATTAACTCAATGTTGAATGATGAAATTGAAAAAAATAACTCGAGTTAACCTACCAACCCTTAACTCGATTCATGAGGCTAAGATAACTCATAGATAGCAAATTAAAATAAATCATGAAGTCTAATTTATAACATAACAAATATTAAAAGATTAGATTGAAAAAAAAATATTGAAATGACTAGTAATTTATGAGATGTAAAAGCACTATCTCTTACGTTTTGTTATAAAAATACTGAATGATACGAAAAATTAATTACTTCTAGTTAAATAGTATATAAACTATATTGCTAGTTAGCGATGCACTGTAGGTCAAATCATTCTTTTTAATGTAACAAAAAAAAAAATCAAATGTTGCCAACATGTTTTCTAGTAGGAAAAATATTTAAATCATGTGAATCAATTTGATTGGTTCAAAAACAACTTAAACAATCGTTAAAAATATAATTTGATCAAAAAAAAATTTCATGACATCTTTTTATTTAACACCAAGATGGAAACCTTTTAGATTGATCCAAGTTGACTGGATAAACCTTTCAAATTCATAACTCAGGTCGGAAAAAGAATAATAACTTTATAGAAAGTATATAAAAACAAATTACGAAACTCAATCCCCATTCAACTTAATGTTTATGGATGAAATTAAAAAAAATGATTCAAGTTAACTCGGGTTAAATCACCAAACTTGCACCTCAAGTAACGAAACCATGATAACTTTATAAAAAGCAAACCGAAAAAAAAATGAAGTCTAATTCTAAATCAATCAATTATTGAATGATAAAATTGTAAAAAAAAAGTTCAATAAAAAAACATGATAAAAAGATATGTGTTAATTTATCAAATTCGCAACTTTGATTATAAAATTAAAATAAAAAAATCTAATGTTAAATGACATTATTTTAAAAAAAATTAAAACAAAAAAACAAAGCGCAATGAATTCCCCTTATTTAAAAGATGTTTGTTACTGCATTGAAAACGTTATTTTTTAAAATTTAAAAATTTTAAAAATATTATTTTAATATATTTTTTAAATAAAAAATACCTTATAAGACAATCACTTTTACATTATCTAACTAACACGCTTTTGGTTTTTAGTTTTTGTTAATAATAATTAATGACGAGAATATGTAACTTTTTCCTCTATATTTTATGATTTCATTCTTTGCGAATATTTGGAATTTTAACCTTATATAACCACGCTCATAATATCATTTGTTTATGTATGCTATAAAAACAGTCCGCTTGTCATATGATGGTATTTTATGCATAGTTATAATAATATCAAAGTTGTCAGGTGAGCATATCAATTTAAGGTTTGGAAGTAAACTTGATTTTTTTCTAAAAGAAAAACACATAGTTTTCAAACCTGGTCTGGCTTAAAGCCAAGATTCCAGGTTTTAACCGGATCATTCGGGTTAATTATTTTTTAATCAAAACATCTTTTTAGTATAAAAAAGAGAGCAAAAAATAACGGGTTACAACTAGGTTTTGCTGGGTCAATCAGGTTACCAGGTCATCTTGTCGGGTCAACCAGATCACACTATATTTTTATTTTTTATTTTTTTTTTAACCTGATCTAGTTTTAACGCCAAATCAATCGACCTGCTGGGCGAGGTGTTTTTCAACACTATGCAAAAATGATGTTGGTTTTAGTGATTTTTTAAAATAAATAAAATAATTTTGTCTTAACGTAAACATAAAGCAAAATAGTTGTCTTAACGTGCGTTTCCAGGGGAGAAGGTAAAATGAGTGTCGTCTTTATTGACAAGGCCGAGGGAAATGTGTGTGGTGAGGACAAGTTAAAGTTTTCCTCTTTATTATCTTATTTACCAAAATAAATGTCCTAAATATTTGTTTTTGGTGAGGAAACATTGGAGGCAGTAGATGTCACTTTAAAAAAAAAAAAAAAAAAAATTAAAAGAGTTCGGAAAAACACTGTGCACTCAGAGACAATGCCGTGGATGGCAATTGTGCTGTTAAATTTGATTATTGATTTTTTTAACTGTTATTTTTCTTGGCAAAGATACATTTTTAAATTAATTTTTTTTTTATGATTTTACGTTTCTTTAGTTTTTACTTGGTAATTTAATCCTTATTTATTATTATTATTATTATTATTATTATTATATTTTTGTGTTGCAGAATTTTTAAAAATTAGATTTTTTTTTACCCACCCCTCTTGCAAGGCTAGCAGGGAGGGAAGTGCTTTTTAGAATTCTTCAATATTTTATGGGTTTTGATTTGACCTTTGTTCAGCCCGTGTTTAAGATTTTACATGTTACATGCTTTAAAAATTATCTTGACTTCATTAGGTTTTTCTAGGATATTATTTTTAATAATTTTTAAAGTTAATGATTTTTTATTTTTATTCTTTAATATTTACTTTGTTAGAGATTGAGTTTTTATTTTTTTTGCATGCTTTCTATAACGGTTTTTTATTGTTTTATTTAATTTGGTCACCTAATGTCTTTTTATTTTTTTTCTTTATTATGTTTGTTTAAAATTAAATTTCATTATTGCACTAAATTAAATTGATTTTTTTAATATAAATGAATGCTTACTTTAGTTTGTTTTGTTGGATTTCCTGTTTGGAGTCGGTGCTCTAATGATGCATGTAATCTTTTTTTATGTTGTTGTTTATAATTTTTCAGTCAGGTTTGGAATCGTCACATCAAGTTTTTTTTATGCACCAAGTGATGTCTACTGGTGATGGGTTTCCAACAATTTTTTTCTTTTGTTTTTGGGTATAATATTGATAATTTATTTGTTTTGGTTGATTATTATCAAATATTTTTTGTTTTATAGCTTGTCTGTTATCTTTGTATATAATTTAAATCATTTTATTATAGTACTAAGTCGTATTGAATCTAATCAAATTAATGATTATGGTATCATATTTTTCTTTCTTGTTTTATAAATATTGTTGGAGTCCTTTGGTATGCTTAAAAAAACTTGAACAGCCCACAATATAGCGCGGGTCAACATCCAGCATAACACTGTATATGAAGTGTAGGGTGGTATCTTGACCAACTGTTTTTTGATTGGTCTTGTGCCCCTATACGACAGACGTGGGGAGATTATATAGTTTTGTTTGTAAATGCTTGACTTTTGCTTTCTCATGCGTTAATCTAATCTTATATTATTATATTAAGGATAACAATTTAACTTGAATTTAATTAATACTGATCCAAAACAATTCAAATGAATTATTTATTTATAGTTATATTATTTATAAATATAATATTTATATTACTAAAATTAATCCACAATTCAATCCAAACATGATCATATAAAAAACATGAAAATAGATAAATATATATCAGTATAAATGAAGCATTTGAGCGATTTGTTTATTCATAAAAAAAATTATAAATTACATATTAAAATCTCAGAAAATAGTTTTTTAATATGATATCAGAGTCTCGATAACCAAGCGGTCATAAATTTAAATTTTATTATTTTTATTAAATATTTTCGATTAACTTTCTTTATTGAATATTTGAATATTATTCGTGCATTGATTTTTAAACACACCATCTTCTTAATTTTTTTTATAAAAAAAAAGTATGATTAAAAAACTAGGAGCACTCTCTTAAAAGAAATTCGTATCCTCTCACTCAAGGCATCTACCTTCACTTTTTTTTTTTCTCTCTTTTATCATTAAAATATAAGAGTCCAGGAGACATTTGACCACCCGGTCTCATAATTCGACAAAAAATCTAAGAGAACAAAAAGTCCCTTGATTCTTGAAATGTCTCCATCTACTATAATTGCCTTTTTCGTATACTATAATTGTCATTTGTTGATGATAAATGATTGATAATATATTTAATATTATGATAATAATTGTTTTTTTAAAATATTTTTATTTAAAAATATATTTTTTATTTTATATTAGTAAATTAAAACCATAAAAAAATATTAAAAAGCTTCAAATATTTTGAAAACAATATTTTTATCAACAAAATATAAAGTCCAAGTAATTCATCACTCACTTCGCCAGTGGCATTCAAAATAAAACTATCTTTTATATAAATACTAAAAAAATAATCTCTAGTCAAGTTTTAAAACATCAAAGCTACAAGAGACTTATATAATTATTAATTTTAAAATTTCAAGAATTAATTAAGATACACGTGTATATATATATATAACAACTCCTGTACAGGAAAAAGAGCTCCCTCTTTGGGATGGAGCTAACCCACCAACCATGGGGGATCTGGTGAGCAATTGTCATTTGTCAATGCCATTTCCAGAGGCACGGGACATAAACAAATAATTGGGTCCAAAGTTTGGTACACCTATTTGGTATGGTCCATCTGGATACGAGTAAATGACCAAAAGGGCCTTTCATGTTGTAATACACGATGGAAAAAGAGAGCTAATATCATCATATCCTCTGGTTCGTGCTAGATGTCGTGTCTTGTCGGCAAAGTGAGATAGATCACTGTTTGATTTGATCAGTTATTAATCAAGCTCCCACCCTATGCTGGTTAAAACTTAAAAGTAGCTTCTTGTTCAATCATGTCAGGTGTTAGGTTCAACTGATCAGACAGTAAATTCTGTTTTTTTAAAGTAATTTTTATTTAAAAATTTATTTTTATATTAATATATTGAAACAATTCAAAAATAAAAATAATTAATTTAAAATTAAAAAAATTAAAAAAACATATTTTAAACCGAAATGACATACAAAATTATTTGTTTCTTTTGGAAAAGCCATGCTGGAATTGATTGTTAATGGATTTTTTTTTTTAAATAGCACAATTAATAAAAATAATTAATAAAATAGCACACCTAAAAATACCTCAGGAAATAACATAATTTGAATAGTTTAGGCTATTAAAATAGCGCAATTTAAAAATTTGTTTATTTTTTGTATTTTAAAAGTATTTTTAAAAAAAAATTAAATTTTTTATATTTTTTTTACTTCAAATTAATATTTTTGTGTTTTTAAATCATTTTGATTCGCTGATATCAAATTAATTTTTAAAAATAAATAAAAATAATATTTTACTATATTTCTAAATGAAAAATATTTTAAAAAACAACCGAAATTATATTTTCAAACATGGTCTTAACAGGCATGCTATTTTTAATACTGTAATTCAATTTATAGCTACTAAAATAGGCACAAATAATGCACTGCGTTGTTAGAAGTAGCATGATTTTTTCAAGCTATGCTAATTTTTAATTTTTTTTATTATGATAATTTGTAAAATACTTTTAAGCCTGTATTTTTTTTGTTTTTTTTAATAAATATATTCCGAGATACTTTTAAGCCTGGACTAGAAAAGGTTGTGTATTGTAGTTCACAAAAGGTTTGCTACATTAAATGCGATCATGAGATTCATACATTGGCTTCCTACATTAGGTTGAGTATGTAAGTTGAGTGAATACTGCATCTTAAGATATTTGATCGCATCACATCACATCATGTGTTATTAATCTTTTTATATTTAATTATAAAGGCCATAAAAACTGTTTTTTAAGTATTAATTTCTACTCTATTTTTTCTTATTATTGAACTCAGCCACACCCATTGGTTCAATTTTGTCGAACTTTTTTCTAGCGTGTTTGACAATATAATAGTGGTTGTTTTTTTAAATAACTTTTCGTGTCAAAAATACATGTTAATGATGTTTTTTTATTTTTTAAAAATTTATTTTTGACAACAGCATATCAAAATGATCCAAAAAGTACAAATCACATTAAATTTTAGCAAAAAAAAAAAAATTCAAATTTATTGAAAATGCGGTGCATGGACAAGGTTGAGTTTCAAAGCAAAATGGGTAGGAGTTGACTAGCGCGGCCCAGCCAGCCTAGCAGATGTAACCGTTTTTATATCTCAATCAAAAACTTAAATTTTTTTTAAAAATAATAAAATAAAAAAAAACTAATTTAATATTTTTCTTATAAAAAAATTAAAATAATATTTTTTTGGATAAATAAAATTAAAACGGGTAAATTAACTCAACCTATGATGATCTAGGTCATGATTTCTTATCAGGTTTGATAACATTACCTTTTTCAAATTTATTTTTTTATCTAATTAAATGATTATAAAAAGAAATATTTGTATAAAAGACAATGAACAAAAATTATTAAAGAGAAATATATGTTTTTAATCTAGAATTTATTTTCTTTTTGATGCATCTCTCAATTGTTATATAATGAAAAACATGTTTTTTTTTTTTTTTTTAATTTTATTGTAAGCAATGTTTTTTTAAATAAAAACCCATTATGATATATATAATTTTTTTTAAAAAATTTTATAAAATAATGTCTCAATAATTTTTGTATGTGATTGAAAGGGAAAATTAATAAATATGATCAAAATCAATGTTATACATCAATCAAGAAAAATAAAGAATAAAAAATTATTTTCAATTAAATATTCATGAGCAACTTTTTTTCATTTTTGCATATAAGGTGCATAAATAATTGAAAAATAAATTGTAAACATTCTCATAAAAAATCTATAATATTATATTAAGAAACTATGGATAAAATTGAAAAATAATTTTAAACATCATTGCAGCATGTTTTTTTTTTTTAGTGCATTTCAAAGAAAAAAAAAATCTCAGAAAAAAACCATAGAAAAGGCTAGGTATTTGGGCCAAAGTGATGGGACCCATAGCGCCCAGTCCAACAAAAATAAAGATTCATGTAAGGGTCGTGCACACATAGACTTTTTATTTTTTTATTTGTTTGAAACAAGAGTGAATGATATATCATTTGTTTTTATTGTGGTTTTTTTTTTTTAAAACAAATTAGAGTAGACAATGCACTATTTGCAAACCCAAGATTTTTGATAAATTAGAAATCATTTTTTAATGTATTTTAATTTAAAAAAACACCTCTAGAAACTAATTATCTTATCCTAAAGACATTTTAAATTGGTTTAAAAATATAAAATTAAAAAAAAGAACCATTGTGAACCTCGGATTTAGTTTTTTTAATAATATAAAAATTAAAAAAACATCTCATAACATTAAAGGACACAAAAAATGCAAGAACAACACTATTAAATTTATAGATTTTTGTGAAATGTATGATCATGCACTCACCATTTATCTTCACATTGATATGATATTATTTATTTTGGTCTCTGCTTTCATGAATTTGCTCTTGGATTATATCCAAAAAGCCTCATTCTAATGACAATATTTATTCATCCTTATATACCTATAATTCTCCTCACTTCTAGCCAATATAGGACTTTGATAGTATATCCAACAGGAGCCTAGGCCCAGAAAAACAAAAGCAGCACCTACGGAAATGCCCAGATCCATGCAATCCCAACGCAGAAGCATTTACTATGTATCTTTTCGTCTCTAGAGCTCACGACCTCGTCAACTTCTCAGAGTCTCCGATCTGTTCGGTGCAGAATTGCAGATTAAGGATTGACAAATGTTTTACTTTCTTACAATCTTGATAGTTATGAGAAACTATTCATGACGTGAGGACTAGAGGATTCGAACGTAAGATACCAACTCTGCTACTTGAGGAACGTCACTCTTGATGGTCGTGCTCACCCTTCTACGTTTGACAATGGAAACATAATATATATTCCTTCGATCCATGGCGAGCACTCTTTGGAATCAAATCGGGCCGTTGCTTTCGGTGGGAAAATCGAAAGCAAGAATATATATTTATGTGAATCTTAATTAAAATTTTGGGCAAGGTAATGTGTTGTGAAATTGGACTTACAAGAACAACTATCAAATTAAGGACAGAAAACTTAGGATAAAAGAAAAGATGAGATTGGACTATAGCCTTAGAATTGTTGATTCATGATCAGAGATGGCCTAGAAAAGAGATTTCATTGTCTAATGAATTATAATACAGAAGGTGCTCATGGAAAGGATAAGCTTGCACGTTACATTATAATTACAAATACAATACAAATAAACATAGGATTACAGCTCCTTCTGTAACCCAAAATTAAAATATCAAGCTTACTATAGTAACCTTTGAAAGACTGAACTTGCTCTATTGCATGTCCCATTACTTTCTAGCTGTATGTGAGCCATTTTGTAATCATGGGATATGGCTAACTTACAAATGAATCCATCATTTGTCTTCAAACAGATTCAAGGACAAAGGTTTTTTTTTTTTTTGGTTTTTTGAAGAAAAGATTCAGGGCTAAAGTTGAGAGAGCAAGAGTGCCTAGATTCAAATATCACAGTAAACTGGAATAAGGTCCATCCAAAGTGAAGATCAGTTTCGGAGACACCTTTGCCACACAACCAAACGAAAAACGAAGGATTGATATAAACATCTTCACGCCCTCTTGGACTGATTTTCATTTCCATTTTGATCACCACAGGCACCTGCAGCACACAAGAGATGATTAGTTCGCATGGAATACAATTAATTGATCGATCTTTATTGCCATGTATAATCCTGGCCTGAGTAATTAATATAATGGCTGAGCTCTGTACCTTCTGTTAAGAAAATGCTTTCATGTTTGTCTATGCATCCTAGTTCCAAGAAGAGTGTCCTTTGATTCGATTCAGTTCAGCCACAACATCGCCAATGTCCATCCTCTCTCCTGGAAGTTCTACTGAACAAGCAACTCCCATCTTGATAATTGTCATCAAACATGCAAATATTTCATGAGGTCCAATATGGTACAGGTCCATTTCGTCAAGAGGAATGATGCTCCGGATTTCTTCTCACAAGTAACGGATCCACGACTTCGACAATGCGGTCTGGCAGTGCCATTTTAGCATAGCTGTGAAGGTTCAGCCCATCTTTGAACATGCCATCTACAGGCCTCTTTCCTGTAAACATCTCCAACAATAGGATGCCATAGCTGTACACATCACCGTAAGTGGACACCTTGCCTCCGATACCATATTCTGCGATTTATATACATGGTTGTGTACAAAGTTATTTATGACCTTGAAGACTAGAACAAAGATTCATGAACACGGGGCATTTCTTAACATCCTAAATCCATCACGACGGAAAGAAATTTCACAACCAGTAAATAATGAAAAACCATGAACGGTACCTGGGGCTGCGTAGCCGATGGTGCCTTTCAAACCAACAGAGCTAGTTTGATTTGAAGCTTCTGAATGGAACCTCGCTAATCCAAAGTCTCCAACATGAGCAGTCATGTTAGTGTCTAGAAGAACATTGCTTGGCTTCAAATCGCAATGAATGATAGGCATTTGACAATCGTGATGCAAATAGTTCAGTGCGCTAGCCACATGAATTGCAATGTTTAACCTATGCGTGAGATCCAAAGCTTTTGGCTCGCTTGCCTCGTCTGATGTTTGAACTGGATGCAACCACTCTTCTAGACTTCCATTGACCATGAACTCGTAAACTAGAGCTTTAAAATCATTACCTTGGAAATCAATGCTGGAACATGTAGTCAATAACCTGACAAGATTCCGATGCCTGATGCTCTTCAAAGCTTCACATTCTGCCATAAAACTTTTGGAGGCTCCTTTACGTAGAAGGTTGAGAACTTTCACTGCAACGACTATGTTATCTGGTCCAAGAATTCCTTTGAAGACAGACCCAAAACTACCTTCACCAATTAAATTTGCTGAAGAGAACCCATCAGTTGCCCCGAGGAGATCTTGATAGGCTACTCTAGGAAATGAGGTCTCCAATGAAGGCTGAGAAGCAGCAGGCTTAGCTTTCTTCTTTCTGAAGCAATAGAAAAGCAAGAAAGAGACGATCAAGATCACTCCCAGAAAGCCACAAACACTTCCGATTATCCATATCAAGCTTGTCGGAGATTCGAATTCGTTGGCTCACTGGATGGGCATCTGGTCAGATTTAACTGGGGTATTCCTCCACAAAGCTTCTTGTTTCCGAAAATAGAAATTGCACTTGTATTCTGAAAGGCTCCTTGGACTGGCACCTCACCTTCAAAGTCATTAAAAAGACAAATCCAGGACTCTCCAATAACTTAAAGGTCCTCCAAGAACTCAGGAATTTGGCCTGTCAGGTTGTTGTAGGAGAGATTAAGTTCTTGAATTGCTCTCAAAGAACTCAATGTGTTAGGGATTGGCCCTTGCAAAAAGTTTTCCTCCAAATGCAAACCTTCCAAACTCACACAACTACCAAGACTTTTCAGAATTTCTCCAGAAAGCCTGTTTTTAGAAAACGTCCAGATATCCAAGTTGCAACAACTTCTCCCATTTTCTAATCGGGAAGAGATCCTGTCAGCTCATTCTCAGATAGTACTAAGAAAATTGATAAGGATCGGATACTAACTAGTTCCTTTGGAATGGGCACTGCCAAATTTATTTCTGCGAGAGATCAAGAACAAATAACTTCTGCGATTTCCAGAACTTGGTGGAAATGCTTCCCTCTTAAATTATTCGAGTCCCATGTTTACCTCTCCCTAAAGAAAGTCATATTCCCATTGAAGATGGGGATCATCCGCAGAGATTCTTGTGGTTTTCCATTAAGATAATAAATCAACTACAGCTTCCCTTGGTAGTTTCCCCATAGAACTTGTATAAATGCCAGGCAATTGATTTGTTTCCAACCCTAAACCCTCCAAGTTGACGAGGTTTCCCAAATTATCGGTTGGAATGCTACACGGATTTGTCCTGCAAAATGCCACGGTTTGTAAGCTTTGTGGGAGAAGTTGCTTACTTTTCGAGGAACACCCTCAAAATTGTTATATTATATCCAAAGGGAGGCGCTCCAAACTGAGTCATGTTAATTTGCTAAAGGATAAACAAAATTCAAAGTCAATTAGTTTCACTTTCCCAGATTATTATTAGCAACATACCAAAGCTTGCAAATCACGTGAGCTTGACAGTGGTGGACACTTTTTCCATTGAAAGTTGTTATTTGGATTTGAAAAAAAAAGGAGTATTGAAAGCATTAGAGAAAGTTGCGCGGATTAGCCCACCGAATTGTTAGTGTGGAATAATAAACACTTGAAGGTTTGGAAGAGTTAGGCCTAAGGTACGAAGGAAGACTCCGCATAAAGCTGTGTTACAAGGGAAAGCTTAGTAGAGTAAGAGAGAGAGATTGAATATAGAAGGAGGAATATACGCAGACAGATTATTTACACCAAGCGAGAGTTTTTTTCAATCGCTTTTAATTGTGCTAGAACTTCGGAATGACTTCTCCTTCAAATTATTGTAGGGCCCCATAAAATAACATTGACAGGCTGACAGATTTCAAAGAATATGGGTAGGACTGCCAACAAAATTATTGAGTGTGAAAAATGAAGTACTGCCAACTAGGTTGATAATAACCCAAGTTCTGCAGAGAATTTGCGCTGTCAAATTGCCCTCTAGAACTGAAGATCAAGGACTTCGGAGGTTTGCACAACGCGATGATGTTTTTGGCAGGGATCCAACATCGAAACGTGTTGTTCCTGAGGAACCAACTCCTCGCCAGACCGAACAAACGACCTAACTCTTGAGGGATATAAAGGCTTAAGCTATTATTTGGCCGAAGTTTTAATGAGCCTGAGGAAAACTCAAGTTGCCTATGGTGGGGAGATAGGCTGCCCAACTAAGCTGGTAGACTGCAGGTCAAGCTCCACAACCCTTTGATGGCGGAGTCACAAGTAACAACCTGACCACTGGCAGAAGGTATGCGATTCATTTCCAACGAAGCTTAGCTTACCAAGGGGGGTCGCCCGAGTTATTTGAGCTTTAAAAGCCAGCAGGGAGAGTCTGTCGGTCTCTTTCTCCATATAAACCGGGAAGGAAAAGGAAAACGAGTAGATATATTTGCAAGAAGATTGGCCCACAATATCCATGAACTCATGCCAGGCAGTCATCATTTTTGACGCTAATGCTCCAGAGCTTTACTAGTACTTGATTATTGAAGGTATTGTCAACAATATTGTTATATGATGAACGTGGAGGCTTGGAAGTGTAAATTGACTTACTTTTTGACTACAGATCGAATGATCGGGATGAGGAACACGGTGTTAATGAAAAAGCTAGAGCGGACAAGATTTTAAGAGATGAATATACTTCATCATACCTTACGTATCTTCATCTTGAATAATTTAAAAGACGTGATTCTTTAATTATAATAATTATAAATTTTAATCATCGAGTTAGTTATAAATTAAATTTTATTATTTATATTTATTTGATAAAATTAATATAAAATAATATAAATTTATGTAATTTCCAAGTTTAAAATTGTATTTAAAATATTATATATATAAATAAATAATAAGGATATATATTATATATATTTATCTACTTACGCTATTAAATCGAGATAAATTAGCTGAACACGCAATGCGCAGGAAGAATTTTAGGAAGTCTACATTTTTGCGAGGAAATTTGCTAATCGTTTGTGACAATGTGTTTGTTTTTATATTTTTAAAGTTATTTATTTTTTTTTTCTTATTTTAAATAGCATATATTTTAATAATTTTTAAGATATTGATATATTATTAAAAATAAATTTTAAATAATTAAAAAAATATGTATTTTATTATATTTCAAATAAAAAAATAATTTTAAAAATATTTACCAACATGTTATAAATTGTAGTGAATGCAAAGAACAAGGCAGAAGGTGCTTGGCTTCCATTAAAAAAAAGAAACTGAATAATATTTTCAACCAAGGGTTCAATCACTTGGAGATCCCACTGACATGGAATCGTAGGAGTAGATGAGACAGCTTGATTTTTTGAAATGTTTTAATAATTTCATTTACATGGTTTTTTTCAAATGGGTTTTATAAAAAATGAAGGGAAAAATTGCGTGCTCCTCGTGGCTCTTCTTGACGTGGCGTAATTGCAAATTTCTGGAGCAAATCTTAATTAATTTCTAATTCTTGAGAACATAAGTCCAAGTCAAACGCTCTTGCTCCATTATCTCGTTGGCATAAACAAAAACATTAATTTGAATGCACATTTTTAGCACCAGCGATCGACCATAACTTGTTTTAAAAATTGATAGCAGGTAATTGTAGAGAAAAAGAAATTAGAGTTTTTCTTAGACTCTAAAATTGCAACTAAATTCATAATTGTGAATATATATATAATAATCTTAAAAACCCATGGCAAAGAATAACTATACTATTTGTTTTAAAATAGAGTTTTTAAAACTAGAGGAGAACTGCCACAAGGCAAGTAGATTTTTGAAAAACTCAAACTATGAAAAGAATATAAAAATAAACTTATAAAACAATATTTTTTATATCTAAATTTGGGTAATAATTAGGTCAGCTGATTCACTATAAAGATCAGATTTATAAAATATATTTTGAAATTTTTTTAACGTTTAATTCACTCATGGAATTAAAAAAATCACGGACATTTTTATTGAAAAAAAATAATGTTTAGTTTGTCGCGGACTCAACCATTATATTATGACTGGATCACGGCGAAATGGTGAAAATATAATTTTGATAATAGAAAAATAAAAATAAAAAGGTTATCGGTATTGATTTGGTTGGATATTTGAAGTGAACGGAAAGAGAGGAAAATAAAAGATTTAGTGATTTAGAAGATTTTTGATTTTTTTTTTTGTGCTGTAATTCGGGGTGAAAGTCAATAAAGAAAGACAAAGAAAAACGTGTTAACTGTTTTTGCTTTTATGTTTGGTGTGTTAATAGGTCAATAATCGCTTGGACTAACCGGAGCCGGAAGGAAATAGAAAATATATCACTCAATCATTTCCCCGCATCTCCTTTCCTCGCAAAACAAGTTGCGCGAATTTAGGCCAACATTAGACATCACACTAATTAATTAATTATTAAAAATGTAAAGATAACCGGGACTAGAAACAGCCCTTGTGGGATGTTTCAAGAAATTCTACCCCCAGTAATCTCCTTTTAATTACGGTGTTTTTGTCCTTTAAAGAAGTTTTTGGAATTGTAAGAAATTGTTGTTCTTGCTCTTATCTGTATCAGCTGGTAATTAAAATTCAACGTTTCTTGACGGGTTTTTTGTTAGTGATATAAAATAATGTGGGTATCATAACTTATTGATTTATGAATGGTAGTTGTTGGTGTGTTTTATTTAATAGATGGTCATACAAAATCACAAAATTGGGATTTAAAGTCAGGTAAAAAAAAAGTAAAAAGATTCTTTAAAAATAAAAAACCAGTAAACTAGTGGTGTAGTTTTCATGTGCTATTGTTGTTCGTTATTGAGTCATTAATCCTAGTAGTGAGATTCATGATTCGAGAAAGCTGAATGGATAATCCCGACGATAAAAGAAGAAAGCTAAGCCTGCTTGTGCTTTATGATCAAGATCTCCTCGGGGCAAACAAAACCATTTAATTGGTGAAACTAGTGGTTGTTTCATGTGCTATTGTGTGTCTTATTGAGGAATTTAATCCTAGTAGTTCTTGGAGATGATGAGAACATCCCAGTTAAAAAGTGTTAGTGTGTATGAATTCGAATTTACAATCTATCAAAAAGATGGTATGTGTTATGAAATTTTTACGAATGAGATGACCTACAGCAATATTTGTGTTAAGGCTTCATGATAAGGTCATTCCATCAAAATATTAAAAAGCCTACAATAAATTGGATTAGATTATAAAAAAGATATTTCATGATGGATAATATTTCTTTACTAGAGTTCCATCAACATGAAGAGATTGATGCATGAGATATACATTCTTCTTAGTTAACCTCGTGTTTTTTATTTTTATTTTTTATTTGTATTATTATGTGTTTTTTTTATTTGAATGGAATAATTTTTTATAGTTTTTATTTTTTATTAGTATTATTAGGGTTTTCTAGTTTTTTTTTTTGTATATATATAAAGGGTTATTAATATATTTTTGATAAGTGAAGACTTAAATGAATATAAATTAAGTATTTTTGAGTATCTTTATAAATTATGGTGTTTTTTTATATTTAAAAGATTTTGATTATAAGAAGAAAAAAAAAATAAACGTCAGAAAAAAATGATTTGTTTTTATTTCTGCAGCTGCTTTCTATCCAACATACATTTTTTGAAGGATAAAAAGGCATAAAAGTTCATACGTATACGGCAACTGTTTTTTGTTGGGACTGCATCACAGTTTTTTTTTTTCAGGCTAATATTTAATCATTATAGTTTGGAATTTTGGCAATAAAGTTGATGACACGTAATGATTGTACTTGATGAATTTTTCTTGTGTTTATTCCATGAAAATGAATGTAGGAAATTAGATGATAATTCAAGATTTTAGATTCAAAATAATTTAATTATGAACTAGTTTAATTACCAATGCTATATTTGCAAACTTCTATTTCAGCCAACGAATAGTAATTATTCATTTTAAAACTTTGCATTAAAAATAAAAAAATTTGGTACATGTACAAATGCCAGTTTATTTAATTCTTATAAAAAGCTCACAATGATACATGAAGGAAAAATAATAATTTTGTAACAAAATAAAAAAAGTTTTTTTCTTCTTCAAGAAACTATTAATAATAGTGTTGGGACAATTCCTTTTCTTTTCTTTTTCCTCTGAATCTTTCAAAAAGTTTCCTAGCTAAAAACATAAACTAATTTTATAAATATCCAAACGATCATAAAAAAAAAAAATCACGAGAAACATATCAAATTTTCAATTACAACATTATCGATACTATCATAATAATAAAATAAACTTGATGACCATAAAAGATCATTTTTTGATGTCTCAGTGAGCCGCAATGCCGCATGCATTGTTCAAAGTCAGCAAATCATTTTTTTTTTTTTATCCTTCTCTTTTATCTATTTGGGCTTGCAAGTCCAATTTCAAAACATATTACATTGCCTCACATTGCAATCCAAGCGAGACCCAAATTCAAATCACATTAACCCAATTTTCTTCGTTTCCACTACGAGCCTTAAGTTGGACCACATCTAAATCAAGATTAGTCCATAATAACAGGCAGGTCCACAAGGAAGTGTTAGCAACAAAAACGCCCCAAGCCCATTATAAAAATTAATCCAATATTAGCGGGCGCAGAAGTCTAAGTATTTAATGGTCTGTTCTCTAGAAAGCAGCCCAGCAACAAAAAGATCAAGTGAATATTTTGAATTAGAGAAGAAATAATAACGAATGAAGTGAAAGAATTTCTTCTTTGTTAGACCAGCCCGGTTTGGATTCGGTTTTGAAATCTAACTTGTTGAATAATCAAGTTAATTTAGAAGGTAATTGTGTCATTTCGGTAAATTATTTTGTTCAAAAACTACGGTTGTTTCAATTTATTTTTGTTAAATTATCCTGTCACAGTTCAACTTATAGAATTACACAAATTTATCTAGCTTAATGTGCAAAACAATTCAAAATGAAACTCTACTTAAATTAGAATTGATCCAATAAATAATGAAACCAGATGAATGATAGTCAAATATGCTTTGATCGCACCAAAGATAGATTTAGCTTGGTATTGGGTTTTAAATGGGGTTTGGATAAAAATTAAATTTTTTTTATTTAAACTTAATTGTTTTAGTGTTCTTAATGTTTTTAAGAATTAAATATTAAAAATAATTTTTTTTTAAATAATTTTAATAAACCAACTCTCCAAACACCATCCTACTCACGACACGTGAAAGATGATTCGGAGACACCTTTGCACACGTAACCAAAAGAAGAAACGAAAAGACTACTCTTGTTTACAGAAACCCTGGTCTTATTTTCTAGAATTGAAACACATCGAGCCTTGACAATGTACTGTAACATGATAATTAAACGGAATACCAGTCCCATAAGATTGAATATTGATTGTTAATGTATAGGTAAATTGTAATGAAATGAAATATAAAGTAGCAGAAGAAGGTGGAAATGAGAGTAATTCGTTTCTTTTTCAATGATTCATCAACATTAAATGATCTACCAGCTGTTATGGGAGGAGAAAGCCGCAACTTATTCCAGTTCTGTGACATTCATCTTACGATTGTGAGAACCTTTTTGATGACAATGGTATTCCCTTCACATTTGGTACATACACATCAGAGTTGCTTCGACAAAACAATGGAAAAGGACATGCGATCCCTCCACATATGCTAGCACGACTCAAGCTACTGCGGCCTCTTTGATTCAGTGAAGATTGTTTCAAAGTTTTGTTTCTCGTAGCCGTCTGGTTTATTATCTTGCAGGCTTGATCATTTGGCCAACTATTTGATCCTTTGTTAGTATCTTCATCGTTGTCATCATCATCAGCATCAAGAAATGCACCTAGTGGTGAAAATGGTGGTGGAATGTTTTTCTTTTTCTTGAATTTTGAGAGGAAATAATGATTTCCGCCGATTAAGGAAAGGTTCCCTTATGGATGGAAAATTCTTGATCAATGCTCTGTTTTTCCTTTTCTTGGTATTGATCTTGATTAGATTTCAAGCTCTCATGCTTGAATCCTTTCCAGTCAAGGTAGCATCAAGACATACCTGTGGAGGTGGACGTACAGGTTGTTCTTGTGCATGTGTCAACGGAGGAATAATTTTCTTGATTTCAATAGGGAAGCAGACGACCTCTTCCATTGAGGAATTGTTCGTCTGCCAGTGGAGATTCAGATTGAATGGTGTTCGCTGTGAAAGCAAAAAATCTGAATTCAGTGAACTTGATTGGGAAGGCGCTGTTCTATCGGCGCAATGTCTCTCTCGGAAAAATCATGAGAAAAAGAGATTCTAGCTAGGACTCGCACAAGAATCATCCAAGCATAATTCATTAGCCATTACTTGAAATTCTTGAAGAAAGCACAGCAAGATTGTTCAAAGAAAACAACAATTTCTGTTTTGATGGTAAGCTATCTAGAGGAGAATGAAAGTCCTTGCATTTTGATCACCACAGGCACCTGCAGCACACAAGAGATGATTAGTTCGCATGGAATACAATTAATTGATCGATCTTTATTGCCATGTATAATCCTGGCCTGAGTAATTAATATAATGGCTGAGCTCTCTACCTTCTGTTAAGAAAATGCTTTCATGTTTGTCTATGCATCCTAGTTCCAAGAAGAGTGTCTTTGATTCGATTCAGTTCAGCCACAACATCGCCAATGTCCATCCTCTCTCCTGGAAGTTCTACTGAACAAGCAACTCCCATCTTGATAATTGTCATCAAACATGCAAATATTTCATGAGGTCCAATATGGTACAGGTCCATTTCGTCAGAGGAATCGATGCTTCGGATTTCTCTCACAAGTAACGGATCCACGACTTCGACAATGCGGTCTGGCAGTGCCATTTTAGCATAGCTGTGAAGGTTCAGCCCATCTTTGAACATGCCATCTACAGGCCTCTTTCCTGTAAACATCTCCAACAATAGGATGCCATAGCTGTACACATCACCGTAAGTGGACACCTTGCCTCCGATACCATATTCTGCGATTTATATACATGGTTGTGTACAAAGTTATTTATGACCTTGAAGACTAGAACAAAGATTCAAAACACGGAGCATTTCTTAACATCCTAAATCCATCACGACGGAAAGCAATTTCACAACCAGTAAATAATGAAAAACCATGAATGTTACCTGGGGCTGCGTAGCCGATGGTGCCTTTCAAACCAACAGAGCTAGTTTGATTTGAAGCTTCTGAATGGAACCTCGCTAATCCAAAGTCTCCAACATGAGCAGTCATGTTAGTGTCTAGAAGAACATTGCTTGGCTTCAAATCGCAATGAATGATAGGCATTTGACAATCGTGATGCAAATAGTTCAGTGCGCTAGCCACATGAATTGCAATGTTTAACCTATGCGTGAGATCCAAAGCTTTTGGCTCGCTTGCCTCGTCTGATGTTTGAACTGGATGCAACCACTCTTCTAGACTTCCATTGACCATGAACTCGTAAACTAGAGCTTTAAAATCATTACCTTGGAAATCAATGCTGGAACATGTAGTCAATAACCTGACAAGATTCCGATGCCTGATGCTCTTCAAAGCTTCACATTCTGCCATAAAACTTTTGGAGGCTCCTTTACGTAGAAGGTTGAGAACTTTCACCGCAACGACTATGTTATCTGGTCCAAGAATTCCTTTGAAGACAGACCCAAAACTACCTTCACCAATTAAATTTGCTGAAGAGAACCCATCAGTTGCCCCGAGGAGATCTTGATAGGCTACTCTAGGAAATGAGGTCTCCAATGAAGGCTGAGAAGCAGCAGGCTTAGCTTTCTTCTTTCTGAAGCAATAGAAAAGCAAGAAAGAGACGATCAAGATCACTCCCAGAAAGCCACAAACACTTCCGATTATCCATATCAGCTTGGTCGGAGATTTCGAATTTGTTGGCTCACTGGATGGGCATCTGGTCAGATTTAACTGGGGTATTCCTCCACAAAGCTTCTTGTTTCCGAAAATAGAAATTGCACTTGTATTCTGAAAGGCTCCTTGGACTGGCACCAGTTGTTCACCTTCAAAGTCATTAAAAGAGACAGATCCAGACTCTCCAATAACTTAAAGTTCTCCAAGAACTCAGGAATTTGGCCTGTCAGGTTGTTGCAGGAGAGATTAAGTTCTTGAATTGCTCTCAGAGAACTCAAAGTGTTAGGGATTGGCCCTTGCAAAAAGTTTTCCTCCAAATGCAAACTTTCCAAACTCACACAACTACCAAGACTTTCAGGAATTTCTCCAGAAAGCCTGTTTTTAGAAACGTCCAGATATCCAAGATTCACCAACTTCTCCATTTCTATCGGAAGAGATCCTGTCAGCTCATTCTCCGATAGTACTAAGTACATTGATAACGATGGGATACTAACTAGTTCTTTTGGAATGGGACCACTCAAATTATTTTGCGAGAGAGCCAAGGACAATAACTTCTGCCAATTTCCCAGACTTGGTGGAATGCTTCCCTCTAAATTATTGAGTCTCATGTTAACTCTCCCTAAAGAAGTCATATTCCCCATTGAAGATGGGATCATCCCAGAGATTTTGTTTCCATTAAGAAATAAATCACTCAGCTTCTGTAGTTTCCCCATAGAACTTGGTATCATGCCAGTCAATTGATTTGTTTCCAACCCTAAAGCCACCAAGTTGACGAGGTTTCCAATTTCGGCTGGAATGCTCCCACGGATTTGATTCCTCGCAAATGTCATCGTCATGAGCTTTGTGGAGAAGTTGCTTACTATTTCAGGAAGCACCCCTCCAAAATTGTTATCACTTGTATCCAAATTCTTCAAACTAGTCATGTTATTTGCTAAAGGATAGACAAAATTCAAGTCATTATTTTCACCTTTTCCCAGACTATTATTACCAACACTCAAAACTTGCAAATCATGTGAGCTTGACAGTGGTGGAACTTTTCCATTGAAGTTGTTATTTCCAATTTGAAAAGAAAGGAGATTTGAGGCATTAGAGAAAGTTGCAGGAATTAGTCCACCGAATTGGTTAGTGTGGATATTAAACACTTGAAGGTTTGGAAGAGTTAGGCCCAAGGTATGAGGAAGACTCCCATAAAGCTGGTTAACTGGGAAAGATAGTAGAGTAAGAGAAGAGAGATTGAATATAGAAGGAGGAATCATGCCAGACAGATTATTTGCACCAAGCGAGAGTATATTCAATCGTTTCAATTGTCCCAAAACATTCGGAACACTTCCTTCCAAATTATTTATGGACCCATAAATTGCTTTCATAGCTGACAGATTTCCAAAAGAATATGGTATCTCGCCAACAAATTTATTGAGTTCAAAAGTCAGTACCTGCAACTTTGATAATAACCCAAGTTCTGCAGGAAGTTTGCCTGTCAAATTGCCTCTTATCTGGTTAACTGGAGGATTCGGAGGTTTGCACAACGCGAGATGTTGACAGGGATTCCACCATCGAACGTGTTGTTCCTGAGGACCAACTCCTCCAGACGAAACAAACGACCTAACTCCTGAGGGATATAAAGGCTTAAGCTATTATCTGCCAAGTTTAATATCCTGAGGAAACTCAAGTTGCCTGTGTGGGGAGATAGGCTGCCCACTAGCTGGTAAGAGTGCAGGTCAAGCTCCACAACCCTTTGATGGCGGCGTCCACAAGTAACACCTGACCACTGGCAGAAGTGTGACGATTCATTCCACGAGCTTAGCTTACCAAGAGGGTCGCCGGTTATTTGAGCTTTAAAAGCCAGCAGGGAGAGTCTGTCGGTCTCATTTCCTCCATATACCGGGAAGGAAAAGGAAACGAGTAGATATATTTGCAAGAAGATTGGCCACAATATCATTTTGACGCTAATCTCCAGAGCTTTACTAGTACTGATTATTGAAGGTATTGTCAACAATATTGATATATGATGAACATGGAGGCTTGGAGCTGTAAATTGCTTACTTTTGTCTACAGATGCATGGTCACGAGGACACGGTAGTTAATGAAAAAGATAGAGCCGACAAGATGTTAAGATGCCAGCAAATGGGGGTCACATTTGGGACGTCCAATTTTGCAAGGCATTCATTCCACCAGTCCTTTTCTGGCACTGACCTTGATTAAAAAAATAATTTCTTGCCTTCCATTAAAAAAAAAGACTATATTTTTCAACCAAGGGTTTCATCACTTGGATCCACTGACATGGATCGTAGGAGTAGATGAGACGAGCTTGATTTTTGAAATTTTTTATTAATTCATTTACATGCGATTCAAATGGGTTGTAAAAAGGAAAAAATTGCGTGCTCCTCATGGCTCTCTGGACGTTGTAGTCAATGCAAATTTCTGGACCGTATCTTAATTAATTTCTTAATTCCTGGGAACAAAGACCAAGTCAAACCATCCTTGCCCAATATTATCTTGTTGCATTAAAACAAAAACATTAATTTACGTACATTTTTAGCACCAGCGATCGACCACAACTTGTTTTTTTTTTTTTTTTTTAAATAATGTAAATAAAGTTTTTTTTTCTTTTTTCCCTTTGAAGTTTGAACTGGAGCGTGTGAAAATAGAATTAAATTATTTATTGACACAAAGATCTCATAATTCAAGGTAAGGTTTTCTCATGTCTTCTTGAGATAAGAAATTAAAAGCTAGGATTGTTTAAGTTTTAAAAATTATATATTTATATAGCAGTTAATTGGAGAGAAAGAAATTAGAGTTTTCTTAAGCTCTCAAATTGCAACTAAATTATAATGTGAATAATAATAATCTTAAACCATGCAAAAATAACACATTAATTGTTTTAAATAGAGCACTTGAACTAGAGAACTCACAGCAAGTAAGGTTTTGAAACCCGACTATGAAAAGAATATAAAAATAACTATGAAACAATATTTTTTTTATCTAATTTGGGTATGATTAGAGTCAGCTGATTCACTGTAAAATCAGATTTATAAAATACACTTGTAAAATTCTAACTTAATCCAATCATGGAATTAAAAAATCATGGACATTTTTATTGAAAAAAAAATTGTTTAGTTTGTCCGGACTCAACCATATTATATATTCACTCCAATCTTGAGACATGTAAATCATTCTCCCCGGCGTATCTTTCCTTCAAAACAAGATGGCGCCGCCAAATTTAAGGCCTACAAGACATCCACTAATTAATTATAATTAAAATGTAGATAACCGGGACTAGAAGCAAGCTTCCTGTGGGATGTGTCCAGAAATTCTACGTTGCTTAGAAAGGTCACAAACTGGACCTGCTCAGGTCGATGGGATTAGAAGGTCCTCCTTGAAAAAAATACATGATGAAACTAGTGTATAGTTTTCTTCTGTTTTGATTGTTGTTATTAAAATTAATCCGGGGCTTATGATGAGATATTCCATATAAAAATATTGTATTAAAATTTATGATGAATAAACCAATATAAAAATGTTGTGTTAAAGAATTTATGATGAAATTCATGATGAGATGATCCCCCCAGAAAGATGTTAGGAATTTATAATGAATTGGATTAGATATAAAGGATATTTATAGTGAATGATATTTCTGACTAAGGCTTGAATTTGAGGACAAGTAATTTTTCCAACCTCTAGAAACTAATGCAAGAGATAGACATTCTCTTAGTTAATCTCGTGTTTTTTTATTTTTTATTTTTTTTATTTTGTATTATTATGTGTTTTTTATTTGAATGGAATAATTTTTATAGTTTATTTTTTTATTTAGTATTAGTAGGGTTTTCTAGTTGTTTTATATATATATATATAAAAAGTTTATAATAGCTTTTTGACAAATAAAGACTTAAATGAATAAAAATTAAGTATTTTTATAATCTAGTGTTTTTTATGTTTAAAGATTTTGATTTATAAGAACCTTGTTATCTTTCTCTTTTATGTGCGAGAGGGGGGTTGCAAGAGACTATTTAAATTTCAAAGAACAAAAATATGAACGTCAGAAAAAAATGATTTGTTTTTATTTCTGCAGCTGCTTTTTATATATCCAACATACATTTTTGAAGGATAAAAAGGCATAAAATGTTCATACGTATACGGCACCGTTTTTTGTTGGGACCGCATCACAATTTTTTTACTCAGGCTATATATTAATCATTATTGTTTGGATTTTGGCAATAAAGTTGATGAAGTAGGAAATGAGTGAATAAACAACAAAAGAAATTTTGATACACGTAATGGATTGTACTCGAGGAATTTTTCTTGTGTTTATTCCATGAAAATGAATGTAAGAAATTAGATGATAATTCAAGATTTTAGATTCAAAATAATTTAATTATGAACTAGTTTAATTACCATGCTATATTGCAAACTTCTATCTCATCCAATGAATAGTGAAACTATGCATTAAAAATAAAAATTTTGGTATATGTACGTAAGCCAGTTTATTTAATTTATATAAAATGCTCACAATGATACATGAATGAAAAAAAATATTTTTATAACAAAATAATTTTTTTCTTCTTCTACAAGAAACTATTAATAATAGTGTTGGGACAATTCCTTTTCTTCTTTTTTCCTCTGGATCTTTCAAAAAGTTTCTCTTGCTAAAACATAAACTAATTTTATGAATATCCAACGACGATTAAAAAAAAAAGAAAGAGATCTAGTGGGAAAAAAAATGTAGAAGATAAATGGATTGCAAAAAGAAAAAAAAAAAAGAAAAAAGGCAAAAAAAAAAAGACCATTAAAGACACATCAAATCTTCAATTACAACCTTCGCATACTATCATATAGAATCTTAACAAAATAAACTTGTTGACCATAAAAAATCATTTTTTAATATCTCAGTGAGCCACACGCATCATTCAAAGTCAGCAAATTTTTTTTTATCCTTCTCTTTTATCTATTTGGGCTTGCAAGTCCAATTTCAAAACATATTACATTGCCTAACATTGCAATCCAAGCGAGGCCCAAATTCAAATCAAATTAACCCAATGTTTTTCGTTACCACTACGAGCCTTAAGTTAGACCACATCTAATAACAGGCAGGTCCACAAGGAAGTGTTAGAAACAAAAACGCCCCAAGCCCATGTAAACATTAATCCAATATTAGCGGGCCCAAAGCCTAAGTATTTAATGGTCTCATTCTCTAAAGGCAGCCCAGCAACAAAAGATCAAGTGAATATTTGAATTAGAGAAGAAATAATACCATGAAGTGAAAGAATCTTCTTCTTGTTAGACCAGCCCGGTTTGAAATCTAACTTATTGAATAATCAAGTTAATTTAGAAGTAACTGTGTCATTTCGGTAAATTATTTTGTTCAAAACTACGTTGTTTCAATTTATTTTTGTTAAAATTATCCTGTCACATCAACTTATAGAACTACACAAATTTATCTAGCTTAATGTGCAAAACAATTCAAAATGAAACTCTACTTAAATTTAGAATTGATCCAATAAATAATGAAACCAGATGAATAATAGTCAAACTTTGATCGCACCAAAGATAGATTTAGCTTGGGTATCGGATTTAAATGGGGTTTGGATAAAAATTAAATTTTTTTATTTAAACTTAATTTTTTTTAGTGTTTTTATGTTTTTAAGTATTGATATTAAAAAAATAATTAATATCACACCGAAGAAGAAGAAGTACTCTTGTTTACAGAAACGTTGGTCTTATTGTCTAGAATTGAAACACATCGAGCCTTGACAATGTACTGTAACATGATAATTAAAAGGAATTCCAGTCCCATAAGATGAATATTGATTGTTACATGTATAGTAAATTGTAATGAAATGAAATATAAAGTAGCAGAAGAAGGTGGAAATGAGAGTAATTCGTTTCTTTTTCAATGATTCATCACATTAAATGATCTACCAGCTGTATGGAGGAGAAAGCCGCAATTTATTCCAGTTCTGTGAATTCATCTGACGATTGTGAGACTCAAGCTACTGCGCTTCTTGAAACGTGATGATTGTTTCAAGTTTTGTTTCTCGTAGCCGTCCGGTTTATTTCTTGCAGGCTTGATCATCCAACGATTTGACGATTTGAGCTTTTGTTAGTATCTTCATCGTTGTCATCATCATCAGCATCAAGAAATGCACCTAGTGGTGAAAATGGTGGTCGGTCCCTGAGGACAGCTGCATGGGCCATGAAGATGGCAATCTAGCCAGCTAAGTGACCAATTCTGCGTTGGTTTCTAGTGACCATTATATGTGTACACAAAATTTTCAAGTGTCATTTTGCATTGAATACTCTAATAGGGATTTCTCTAATGAAAAGATTGCAATATGCTGCGGCTCTAATTTTGAAAAAAATCAATAATTCAAGTTATAATCTCGATTAACTAAATAAATTGGTTTTATTTAAAAAAAATTATATATATATATATATATATATATATATATATATATATATATATATATATATATATATATATAGCAACATGATATATCATAGGTAACAAAAAAGCTTTTATCTAGAAATAGAAAGATAATGTTATTTAATTTTTAGTTAACTCGAACTAACACGGTAGATATATAACATAGATATTAAATGCTAAATTAATCTAAATTAATTTAATAATTCATATACTAAATCATAAAATCAGGATAATTTAATAAAAAAATTTAAAAAAAAATCACAAAATTAAGTTAAACGTATTTAAAGTAAATCGTTGAACAAGTTAATGTTGCCAACTAGCTGCGAAAGGCTTTGCATTCGCAAGCTCTGCTTTTGGTAATGGGTGCCTCCACAAAAACTTAAATATTTACATCAAAGATTGTTATGGTAAGCCATGTTTATTGACTTAAAACCCCATGTTGGGGCAAAACTAGAAGAAGTCAAGTGAGGTACCACAGATTCCCTCTTGAGGTCTATTTTTTTATATAGAGCTGAGGTACAAGGTAGGAATCTTCATTGCGCGCAGTATACTGCCTGTAAGGTAGCTGTCAGGATGGTTCTGAGAGCTGGGATCCACACGGCTGTTCTAAACATTGGCATGTGTATTAGTTTTCTCGAGAAGGAAAACACAGAGGCTGACGATACCATGTTTAACCATTGCAGAGAATGACAAAAACTGATGAGCATTTGGAGGAGACGAAGCAGAATTGAAGTGTTTACGCCATGAACAAGAGATTATATAAAAAAGGGACGAGCATGAACCAAGGGTACATGTCTTTGTTTATGACACACAGCATGTGCCATGATCAAGCTCTTCCCATGGCTCCCCCCCTCCAACTCATGCATGTCTCCATCTCTTTCGGGTCTGAATGCTGTCGACGTAGCTCATACAGTAGGCTTTCTTGACAACTAGCTAGCTAGCTAGTTGCCAAGCAGGCAAGAAAAAATGGAAAACAACAAACAAATAAAAACGACACTTGCTGCTGTTCTTTCTGTATGGAAAAGAGATGAAGCCGAGACAATGGACCCAGTTTGGGAAACATTTCCTTTAGAAAAGAAACATTTAAAGAGACTCGAACAAGATTAAATTACCATTTTCTTACATCATAGCCGAGCTTATAATTCTGCCTCCATAAACATTTGAAGTGAATACTACCTAAGTATCTATTGGTAATAATTTAAGGAAGATCACTATGAAGTGAATTGGCGAGCTGTTGCTGGTTTGAATCAAAATGAGCAACGACATTCCTTTCTTCGTTCTCGTGGGCTGCTAGTTATCAGAGAAAATGCAGAGTTGTTAACAAAAAGGAAGAAGTAAACGAAATAGCAAGCTGGGAAGGGATGTTTATGTTACTGAAATTCATCTTGAAATCAGTAATTACAATTATTTGTTAATAATTTTTGAATCCAAGCAAGAACAATTAACCAACTCATCATGTTCTCCCCAACCGAAAACAACTAGACACCATAGAAACATACCCACAAACTTAAATAATCTCTTCTTGTATAAAATGAAAGAAGAAACCAAAAATAAAATTATTTACAGCATGTGTCATGAGCAAATACCAAAAGCAATGGTTACCTGTCATTTTGTGCTCCAGAACCATGTGCCTTGAATTTTATCATCTTTTGGTCCCTCAACCCCCTCCACCTTTCAATCTCTTTGTCTTCATGGCAATCTTTTCAAAGGGTAAATCAAGTAAACAAAAATATTTAAGTAAAGAAAAGAAAAACATCAAGCCACTAAAAAAACAGAATTTAAATTTAGGCTGAAAGTGGTTTTTAATTAAAGCACATATTTGGTAAGTCACTTCTTCATGTTCTTCTTATCTTTTCCATTGAAGAAGATTGAACCTAAACCAAATAGATTCCCTGATGGAACATTCAGAACTGGACTGACTCGAACACCATTTCCATAAGGTCCATAGTTCTTCTTCAACGGAGGCTTCTGGTAATTCTTCGTAAACGACGATTGTGATGACTTGAAAAATGCTTGTTTATTTTGCTTATGGTTAGTGTCTTTCGTTAATGGTGCTCGCTTACTTCTTGGTGTTGAACCAGCAGAGTCGCTTCGCGATAAGAGTGGCAAATGACACAAACTTTTTCCATAACCACTAGCACAATTCAAGCTACTACTCCTCTTGAAACTCCAGAAAGATTTTGAACTTTGCTTTTGATCTTCTGCTTCATAATTACTCGAACTCTTCATTTCTTTCAAGCGGTCTTTCTTCAGACTATCATTGCTCGAAACATCATCTTGTAGGACTTGTCTTGAGGGCACAGACGAATCCATTTGTTTAGCAGAAGCAGTCTTTTTCTTGATTTCAGTGGGAAGAATTTTTCCATCAGAGAAAAGCTCGTCTGCTGACGATGAGTCGAAACTCTTTCGGACGGCGCAGAAGTCGAAATCAATGTTACCTAATGAACCTGATCGAAGAGGGAGGCGTTGTTCAAAAGGAACAACATCCGGTACGCAAAGATCATGAGAAAATGAAATTCTTGGACTAACACCAGCAGAACTTTCTGGACAGAGTTCAATTGCCATTTCTTGATTTACCCTTCCAAGAAAACAAGAAAATCATTCAAAAACAATAGCAATAACTGCAACCATATCAAGAATAAATATAACCAAAGGTCTGATAGAAAAAGACAGCCAGCCAAACTTTGAGGTCGTTTCTTGTTAAGAAAGAAAAGAAGCATTCAAATTTGGAACCTAACAAAAGCTACATTTAAAGTTCATCACAAAATTGAAGACTTTGGTATCTAAGAATTAGCAGGTGAGCACTAACAGAGGGTTATCAACAAAAAGAAGTGAAGATAAGGAAATGGAAACTGAAACCAAGAAGAAATAAGCCAAGAAATAAAGGAGCAGCTGATTTTAGATAGAGATGGTGACTGAGTCTATTGTTTGAAGGTGGGATAGTAGAGATAACAAGAAGACGTCTATCTAGAGAGATTTTAGCACCAATAACCAGACCTGATGGTGTTTATTGGAGAAAATAATAGCTTGCTACTAGCATGAAACAGGTACGCATGTTTCCTTTGACGTGGGGGGAGATACTTAGAAAGTTATGGTCACTAATTTGCAATCCCTTATATATATATATATTGATCAGTCTATTGTTAACAAGGAATTATTGCTTGCCGCTTGGTTAGGATGTCTTGGAAGCCCTACATGTATGGTGTCAAGGGCCGAACCACCACCACCACCTCCAAGACAGCTTTGAGCAAAATAACGTAATCTAAAAAAAAAGAGGGTTGTCAGTGATAGATTAGTGGTTGATTGTTGGTGCTTGGATCACTGAGAGAAAAAAAATAAGGATTAAGTGATTTAGAGATTTTGATTTTTTCCTCTGCTGTGCTGTGTGAAAGTCGATAAAAAAAGATGAAGAAAAGCGTGTAAACTGTTTTGCATTTGTTCTGTGTGTAATAGGTCAATAATTGCTTGACTTTTGAAATGTTTTAATAATTCATTTAAATGCGTTTCAAATGGGTTATAAAAAAGGGAAAAATTGCGTGCTCCTCGTGGCTCTCTTGACGTGGTCGTCAATGCAAATTTCTGGAGCATATCTTAATTAATTTCTTAATTCTTG
The DNA here is from genome assembly GCF_005239225.2 of Populus alba. Taxonomy (NCBI): domain Eukaryota; kingdom Viridiplantae; phylum Streptophyta; class Magnoliopsida; order Malpighiales; family Salicaceae; genus Populus; species Populus alba. The sequence goes on along the minus strand of NC_133300.1, from coordinate 17,094,559 downwards.
AGAACAAAGTCCAAGTCAAACCATCCTTGCCCATTATCTCGTTGCATTAAA